>NC_056628.2:54887599-55200099 GCF_002870075.4 Lactuca sativa | reverse complement strand
GAAATTCCCTTGATGCCCCTGACTCGAAAATTGTTTTTTCCCCTCTGTAGCTTCTTTTGAAAAAAAATTTCCACTATTTCCTTTGGTTTTCTTCACCACATCAATGCCTAACTAAATTGGCTATGTTTCTTGTTCTTTTTCTTAACCAAAGTTTATCAACTTTGTGAATATTATTCTGACTTGTTTTGATATTTATTTTTAATATTTTGTTCTTAATGTTGGTTCTAACTTCTATTTTTTTCATTTTTTTTAAACAGTTACAAGGGACCTGAATAGGGGTTTTCTGAATTTGTAGTGATGGCTGCAGACACTGAAGATTTTGAAATGATTTCCCATATTCCATTCCTTACTAAATATAAGGTATGTTTCTAATATTTTTGTTCCTTCAAAAGAAGAATTGGGGAGAGCATGTGGAGTTAAAAAACCAGTGCTTTCATGTTCATTGACCAGCATTGAAAGAAGTCAACTAAAATCCCAAATCCAGCAACTCAAGGCTTACTTTATTATCTTCTCATAATCTTTAATCTAATTACACACTATCAGATCAATGTTTTTTCTGCAATTTCTTCTTTTACATTGTCTTCTACAAGTTACTGTTCTGCTACTGTTTAGCATGATACAACCAAGGATTGTATTATGTTGAAGATTATTTGTGTTCTTCCCCCTGCTGTTCCTAGCAGTCAAGTGAAAGCAAACTCCTCAACATGGGAGGCATCGGGTGAGACATTAAACAACATTGACCATGAAGCAATGGTTGTTGACCCTACACTTGTATTAACCATCCAGGTTGGCAGTTGTCACTAAAACGATGATGTTTATTATTGTGGTAAAATGTTTTGGTTTAACTTTACTGAATTATTATTATTCAAGTTATGTTGACTGACTTTGGGGTAGCAAAGCAATTTGATGAAAGCACAAGGTTAAATTCCATGTGTGGGACATTAGAATATATGACACCTGAAATTATACAAGGGAGGGGCCATGATAAGGCCGCTGATTGGTGGAGTGTTGGAATTTTAATGTATGAAATGCTTTCTGGAAAGGTTGGTGTGCTGTCACCCTTAATTACTTTTAATAATTCACTATTAAATTCCCATTACTTTTAGCGTGAGGGTAATAATGTAATTTTGTTCGACATTGTATCTTTGCAGCCTTCGTTTAGAGGTGGAAACAGACAGAAGATTCAGGAGAAAATAGTGAAGGACAAGATAAAGCTTCCAGGATTCTTGTCAAGTGAAGCACATTCGCTTTTGAAAGGGGTAATGTTGTAATTTGTAATACTATATGCATGTGTTATAGTTGTTGGTTAATATTATATTCATGGGAATACAACAATTTCTGTTTTGAGCTTCTCACCTGATGGAGAGGTACAAGCATTCATGCTATTTTAATACATGATGAAACAGAAACACTACAAGTTTTTCAATTAATTTATATATATATATATATATATATATATATATATATATATATATATATATATATATATATATATATATATATGGTAGGGGTTGATAGCTTTCTCTTAGCTTGGTTGAATGATAAGATGGTGGTCATTAGGATCCATGTGATCAGAATTTCCCTGGTGCTCCAACATTTTTGCCAAGTAAACCCATCTGGCCAGACCTCTACATTGCCTCCTACAAGGTCTGTTACTTGTTATTATGATTTATGATTCTGAGGGTATTTAGGTCATTTACTCAGAATTTTGCGTTTTCAACTTTACAGGTAGATCACACTTGCTTGGCTAAATGTTATTCTGTATGCTTTCAAACTTGTCTTCTTCCTGAATTCTTTTTCTTTGTAAGTTTAGCCTTATTCTTTTCTTCAATTAAGTGTTGTCTGGAGAGTGTTGTATGAACAACAATAAATCAACATGTTTTTCCTTCTTTTTCTTGTATGAACAATACATAGTCATAGTTTGACTTAATTAGTTGCTTATTTTGTTTATTAGTTGCTTGTTTTCTAGCCTATTATAGCCACTGATTGGTTTCTTGTTATGCTTAAATCTTAACAGCTATCATGACAACCTTCAACAGTAGTTTTGGACCGGCACCTTCTTGCAAACGATATCGTGTACGTGTTCTTCTGCTGCTATTGTGGATTCGGGAACATACTTGCTTACTGGTCCAACTGTATGTATCTCACGTGAAGCTTCTGTTAGAATTATTAATCTTAGAGATTTCAAGTTTTTCATATTTCTTGTATCTAATTAGTTTGTAAATTTCCGTTACAACTTTTATTGATTTGTTTTATCTTTCCATGGAACGATTATTTGTATGACATTATATTTTGTGCAATGGATTGTATTTTTGTATATGATATTTTATTTATTAAGAGACATTAAATGAAAATTTAATTTGAAAATTAATAAATCTATAAATAATATTTTTTTTAAACATATAAAATTATGATACACAAAAATATGTGTCATCTTCATTTATGACATGGCCTTTCTTGACAGGGGCTTTCTTGATACGCATTGCGTGTCATTAACACGCGCGTCGTAAGGTTACGACACGCGAATGTGTGTCGTCTTTCTTTATGACAGGGCCTTCCTTAATACGCATTGCGTGTCGTAAACGCGCGTCGTAATTGCGCGTCGTAAATGAGCGTCGTAAATGCGCGTCGTCTATAGACGACGCGCAAAATCACGTCGTCTCTCTTTATGACAAGGCCTTCCTTGACGTGCATTTGCGCGTCGTCTGAGTGTTTTACGACGCGCAATGAGCGTCGTAAAAGGCTGTTTTTCTAGTAGTGTTTCAACGAACCTCATAAACGTAAGGTAAAAGAAATATTATTTACTTTATATATACATTTATTTACATTAAACATCATTGTTTGCTAACAAAAACTAAACAAAATATATGTGATGATATAATCTTTAAAAGGGTGAAGAAAGTCACAAAGACTCATGATTAATATGTAAAAACACAATAAAGTTATTGTAACAGTTTATACACCACCTGCAATGATGATGTATTAAATTTGTTTCAATTTAAATGAAAATACACACACAATTCATCAAGAAAATAAATATAATACACAATAGAATCGTGAAGAACTGATTTTTCTTGGAAATATGTATTCCATTCATATAATAGATTTGTTTCAATATCTTGGTCAAATGCTTAGTTCAAACATCTATTGTGAATCAATTTGTCCACTTTGAAGCTTTCCTAACCAAGATCCACTAATAATGATAGATAGTTGTGATGGATATGTTCAATTGCTAATTGTATTTTATTTTGGCAGATGATGAGCCCTGGGAGTTAATGCAGCTTATTAAGAGATATCTAGGAAGCATAGCAGATGTGAATATGATGTTTTATTGAATGCATAAGAAGGGTGCCAATTTTCGTTATTGCGTCTCTCTTGTCTGGTTGCATGTAACAATATCTTGAAAATCGCCTATAAATTCTTGCTACTAAGAAGGCAGCAAGATTGAAAAAAACATATTTATTTTGGTTAAGAGTGAAGATTATTAATTATATTCTTAACCACATTAAAGACATCTTGTCAAATTGTTAAAAGTTTCAAATTTGTCATATAGAAACAAAAAACATAACCAACACATTCTAAAAACATAAAGACTAATCCACTTATTTCCAGATTTGACCTTTGACCCCAACACACACAATACAAGACCCTTCTCACAATCAGATTAACCAAAGGGGTATATATGTCAATATAGCCTTCTAGAAAACAAATCGGATCTACCATTTGCCATTCCAGCCTTCATTGGTGTTGGTGAAGGTCTCCCTCTTCCAGATCCAATAGTCATATTTCCCAATTTTTCAACTGTTTCACCAATAATTCCTCCACCACTGACTCTTCCTTTTCCCATATATACCCTTCCTCCTGAAATTATTAGCATTTATCAATTATTATCATTTAATTGAAATATAAATGAATATATTTCAAAAAGAAAGAAATAAACTGCTTGCTTGGGTTAGTATTGATTTTAATTTTGCTTCGTAGTCATTTAACCCATTCATAAGAACACAATATCTCCCTTAAAATATATGAAGCAGAAATTAAAGAATTCATACATCTGCTTGATGTGGAAACTTATAAAGATTTGTATAAAGATTGTATATTCACAAGGCAAAAAGAAAAGTAATAAATTGGACAAACTTACCCTTTGGAATGCAGGATCCATGCTTTCAGAAAGAACAACTACAACAAGTGATTCACTACCAGTCACACACATAAGAAATTTCCATAGAATTATTGCAGATGAAACAATCGTACCTGAAGTCAAAACCAAAATGTATCTTAAGTAATCTGATAAAAATCAAATATATTTAAAGGCACATTTTACATTGGCATGTCACCATTAAGCTTAAATCTAGATTGTTGTTTACACCATTTAAAAATAATAATAATATAAAAAAATAGTTATTCAAGTTATTTCAAGAAACAATCTTTGATTGGAACCAAAATCTCATTCACAGATATAAGAACTTAAAAGTATGAATTCTACAAAGAGGCTTTTGCTTTATCATCCTAATTTTATACAAGATGTAATGCTCTGAAACTACTCCATCAATGCAAATTTAGGTTTTCTGCATAAGTATAAAAAATCTGAGAACAAAATAATCTAGATGCATGAAAATGGGGATAATAGAATTCTCGTATCATATGCAGAAATCAGAAATCAGAAATGAGTAAGTGAAGGCATACATCTAGGTTACATGTTGTAGAAAGAGATAGGATAGCGTACCCAGAGTGATGGCCCGCTTTAAGGCTTGTCTGAAATGAACGAACTGGTCTCATCCTCCTAAAGTTTCGATCTTTTTAAATTGTAATTGCTTCCTACTTCACTATGACTCCGATTTCATAAATCAATCATAAATCAATCTTTAACAGGGGTTGGATGATTGAACGTCTATGGAATTCTCAGCAATTCTTTTAATAGTAATATTTAGATGTCATACAATCTGAACAACAATGGAATCATAAATTCCTAAATCATATGAACATGAAGAAACCGAGAGAGAGAGAGAGAGAGAGAGAGAGAGAGAGAGAGAGAGAGAGAGAGAGAGAGAGAGAGAGAGAGAGAGAGAGAGAGAGACCGATGAGCGGTTAGATTAGGGTTTCAAATCGATGAGCGGCTTTCTCCCGATAATGACGAGTGAATAAGAGGCATAAAGGGTAGTTTAGGAAAATCACTTAAGGATTTTAGACGGGATAAATCGATGAGGGGGGCTAATACAATGACACGTGACATATTGGTACTGTTTTATTATGATAGGGGATATATAAAGTACAAGTTACAACAAATACGAAATAACAAATTATCCTATTTTACACGATCTATGTACACAATCGATCGTCTCTCTGATGCTTTGTTCAATAATTAACAACTAGATCCACCACAAAAAGAGAAAAAGGTGTCTGCTTGTTCGGATGTATCAAACACGAGTTTGAGTGTCTATCAGAAATTCTCGTGCTTCAACTAATTTTAGAGTTGGAAGTCCAATCTTTTTGTTGTCTGCTAATTCGGATGTATAAAAGTCCCGAATAAGATTGCCTAAAAAATTAGCCTCAAACGAGTACTTTAATTAGAGACAACTTGTTGGTTGAAGTAATCCAGAAGCAGTGCCAGCAGCATAGGAGCAAGAGGACACTGCTGGTTGACCCCCATATTTGAGGTTAACATCCTTTAGTCTAATATTAGTGCATGGCTTCCCCTTTCTACAATCAAATTTCACTGCCACCCGTGTTGCTGATGTTCCATGTACATCCTCGTACAGCACGTTGCTGATCTTTACTCCTGAAACCTGATTCGGGCAATTCTCATTGTTTGGGCAGTAATTTGCATCTATTAGTATCGGATTTTTTACGTTCACCATACTTGCATGCTGGAAAACAACATCCTTCACGAATCCATTGCTACGTCTTGCCCATGTCTTTATCCTTAAACCATTGTCACTACCTATAAATGTTGCGGTTTTTACAGTAACATTCTGAACACCGGCTTCTACAACGTCCCAACCTAGACTCCCGATGCTGCATCCACATAACACAACTAATTAACACATACACAAACACACTTAGGAGAAAAGCAATATCATAGTTTAAAACAAAAACATAGTTGTTAAAAAGTACTCATGTACCTGATGCCATGACCGGGGCCACAAACCACCTTCTCTATCCAGACATTAGAGCTGCCGGGGCCAATGGAGATGCAGTCGTCCCCTGTAGAGATCTTAGAGTTCAAGATGGTGACGCCAGTGGAAGATGATAAATGGATACCGTCTGTGTTAGGGCTGAGCCTGGGTGCTGAGACGCTCACCCCTTGTAGCTTGGCATTGGTGCATGCATATAGCAGGATGTGGAACATTTGGCTGTTTAATGACCTTAAATTACGGATCACTATGTTCTGGGAATGGTAGATGCCAAGTGTCTGCAAGATTAATGATATATAAATAATCTTAGAAAGGAAGTTAAAATCAACATCAAAGTTTATAAGGGGTGCATGCAAGCATAATAGTACGAACCGTAGCTCCTTTAGGACATGTCTTTCCAGAGGATTTGCAGGCCCATAGAGAAGAACCTTGGGCATCAAGGGTTCCACCGGAGATTGTAACATGGTTAGTCCGGTAAAACTTAATCCAAATTTGGGCGTTGCCTATTGCATTATAGGTTGAGGGAGCCACCAAAGTACCATCTATCTTCATCGTGATGGCTTTGCTCTTACATGCTTGGCCGGAGAATGTGATTGCAGAACCAATCAAGTACCTGCCAATGGGTACATAGATGATGGCGGGATTTGTTGTACTACAGGCCAAACCCCATGCTTTTAGGAATGCACTTCTTGAGTCTAAGCGGCCATTTGCTTTGGCTCCAAAACTTAGGACGTTATATGTTACCTTTGCTGAATATGAGTACTGGAAGAAGAGGAAAATCAAGACTGGGATAGCTAGTTTGGTGACCATGATGAAGTTATTATGAATTGGTATAGTGTGTATACCCAACCGTTGATCGGTTATTTATATCAATTGAATTGATTACATAATCCAGGTTTGTAGGTTTGGGGGTTTGTATTATTGGTAATGATTGAGAAGAAGTAATCCCTATGTATGTACGTACCGATCAACCATCGAGATGGTAACATGAACGGAATATTAATCATGTAACCTCAATTTTATATCCTTTAACAAGTCTGTGTATTTAAGATTTCACTAAATGTGGTTTGAAATATTGATAAAAAAAGTTTATTTAAATGCTACGATTTTATTTAAATGATATAAATGGTATTGGTAGATGTTATAATATTTATGTATCCTAATGCATATGGGATAATGGGAAGAGAAGTGCAGGGCTTATGATCTCACATGGGTTAATGGAATGTCAACCCTAACAAATTATTCCAACGTCCCAGAATCATTTAACATGTACGAATTAATATGTTCTCAATCTTTTAAATAAGATGTAACTTTTAGGGCGAATTATCGAAAACATCCTACATAGTTGCACTATATCTCCAATTTTTTTAAATAGTCATCATATTTTAAATTGAATAATTACATTCCTTATTCATATTGGGTAGGTTTTAAATTGAAATCAATCATCCAACTATTTGGTGTGTTCACATATACTCCATGATTCCCTTTGTCAGCTTCGTAAAGGAAATTTTACGGTGTTCAACTACGGATATAAATTCAAAACTATATGTGATCAACTTTCAGTGATTGGTCTTGACAAAAATTACGGGTTATTGTGTGCCTTTTTCGAGACCTTATTTATAACACAACTGACTATAAAACGTATTGAGAGAAAAACTTTTGAGAAACTTGAACAAACGTTAGTACAAGTTAAAGATTACGGAATAAATTAATCTCAAAGGATCATAAACCTCAACAATAATAAATAGTTAGATTTGTGAGATACTTAGTTGCGAAAATGTAAATTGTGAAAAGTAAAGAAAATGTAAATGAGAACAAGTGATATATTAAATAAACACTAAACTGATTCTTAACAAGGTTTACACTCAAACACGAGTTAGTATATGAGATCAGCTTAAAGTGAAAGGAGTCTCTAAGACTAGATGAGAAGGAGGTATGAGAGTAAGATCTTAATATATGATTGTAAGTTCACAAAGATCTTTTGATTGATAGAAGGTAAAAAGTAGAGATAAGAAGTAAGAGATGTATTCAGAGGTAAAAGATGTATTGATATATGAAGATGAAAACTATATTTATAAAGTCTCATAAAGTTACATTGAGAATATATAATTATTTCACTATTGACTTATTGTGACAATGCAAGGTTTACTGGATAATACATTGTGAATAAGAGAAGTCAGATAATGGGTGTGCTTGGCACAGAGCTTTTAGAAGCGTTTTGGAGCTTCTAGCTTTTAGCTTTTGATAAAAAGCTCTAGTTTAAACAAAAAGTTTTGTTTGACAGTACGAGCATTTAGCTTTTAGTTTTAACAAAATGTTCCGATTCTAAAAGCTACTTCATGTAGTGTTTAACAAAACACTCCAGAGCTTTTGAAATCAATTTCCATAATTACCCATAAAAATATATTTATATATTTATTTATTTTTAATCAATTGTCCTTTTATATAATTTTATATATTTCAAAAGCTTCCAGCTACTTTTTTCAAATATTCATATAACAAATAAAAGCTACAGCTTCCCGCTACCAGCTACCTAATTGCGGTGGGAGAATCGGTTGCGGTAGAAGAATTGGCTGCGGATTGTTATGTTTAAGAGGGTCACTTTTATGTACCAACAAAACCACGTCCCTCTTTTTGTGTTCTTCTCTCTCAAGCAGAAAGTCATGAAATGTTTTTCAGTTCACGGTTCGTTTCATCCAAACGTGGCGTTTTCAGCACAACCACATCAACCTTCTCCTAAACACACTTCCCATGGCTCGTGTAATTCTTCATGCGCTCATGGCAGATCCTTAAATCGGGGTGTGTACATAAATGGTCATAGCAGATCTTTCCATCCTACAATGCCAACTTTATTGCAAGGATGGGCATTATGCCATTCGATGTCCGAACCTTTCCTTGTTTCTCAGCGCACATCATCGCTTGACAATGTCATGTGACTAACAACTCTTCTGACCAATATGTCGAGTTCATGGTTTCTATTCACATGACAACTTTTTCCAATCTCATTGTTTCCACACCTTATTCTTGTAAAAAACAAGTCTTGTTTGGGTAACAACAATGCTCTTTATATTTTACACATTAGAATTTTTTTTAAGGATTTACAGTTACTTGATGTCCTAGTTGTTCCTCATCTCACCAAAAATTTACTTTTAATTAGCAAACACACAAAAGAATATCACATTATCTCAAATGATTCGACGAATTTATAGCTCTAGTTTCACCACTACAGATATGAGTTGACACAATATTGGACGCTCAGTAGATGATATGATGCGTTATCTGGTTGGTGAGATTTCATGGCAAGATTTTGATCGTAGATATCCAGAGTTTCCCAAAAAAAAACCTGGAAATGTTCGTCTAGGTTTTTGGTTGTTGATGGCTTTCATCCATTAGACAACTTTAACAACACTTATAGTATTTGGTCAGTCATATTTGATGAGTTTTCTAGGTTATAAAATTTTACATATAGCGGAAAAACACTTAAACCCTTAAGTTCACATGCAGCCTAGAAAGGATCTATGTTTTCTCTATTGATAGTAACTAACTATGAATATCAAGAAACCCTAGGAGAGAGGCTATGAAATTGAAATTCACATCAAGATATGGTTACATACCTTTTGATTATTATTGGAAATAATCAAAGTAGAATGCTTCTTCCAAATCTTGGAAAGCTAGCACTAAAGGAATGAGAACTTTTAATGGTTTCTACCCAAAAACCTAGTAGCAAGAAGATATGAGGAGATAGGAGGGTTGAGTAAAATTTTATCTGTAGGAAGGATAAAGGAGTGTATGAAAACAATAAGAGGCATGGAGGGGTTTATATAGCTGGAAGAAAGTTGAGGCAAAAGCTAGGGTTTTTGGGATAAGGCATAAATTGATTAATATAATAATCAAGCTACATTATCTCCTTATCCTAAGCCTCATGAACGAAAATTCTAGGTTATTCCTAGCTAAATTTCGTTTATCCCGTCCCATGGGGTTCTAGAATTTTCCTGTTTCAACTTTCAATAACTAACCAAACAGTCCCTGCATTTTTAATCAATTTAATTAATCCATAAATTAATTCCAAATTAATTATTATTATTATTTCTTATTGATATATTAAGTATATAATATATTAATAAACTATTTATTCCAACTTATTAATCATATAATAAATTAGCAATTCAGCATCTTCCTCCAAAAGTCATTGTATCTAAATACTAGTTTTGAGGGCAACCCAATAATGATTATGCTTCTAATTCAAGAATATACAAATTTAGTTATTGACTTAGACACCTTAATCCAACAGTCTCCCACTTGGCTATGTCTGTAACTACAATTTCAAGTATAAACCTTGAATTAAACCGTAAAGAGTGCTATCAAAGCCACAGCCAAACTCTGATTCAAATCAAATGTTGGCCATAAGATAAGTGATGAGCTATTCCTTCGTTCTATAAGATATTGTATGAACTGTGTCATGGATTAAATGATCAGCCTCATCTTCATTTACTTTGTTTCTCGATTTACCGATTTGTGATCAAATTTCAAATGACAAAATTGAACACATCAATATGGTCCGGACCTGGCACATGATTTTTTATAGATTAACTCAAATCAGTGTGGGGGCCGCATATATCGCATTTTTTTATTCAAGAAAAGGAACGATTTACATTAAATATACAATCATCCAATTTAGGTATCAAATCACACACGGAATAAACGTTTATAACATCCAGTTACGAATTGTCTTTGAGCAAACCAAGGCACAACTGATCTATAAAATATGAACTGTATATCTCTGTTTTAAGAATTGAAGATATTATCGTCTTAGAACTACTTGTGATTGAATCCATTAAGTAATATGTAAGCGTGGGTATACTTAAAATCTCTATTTTCAAAGTACTCATGAATATTGTAGCAACTCCAATTGCAATGTCTTAACCTCAATCAACAATCTACAATCAATTTATAACGGTCTTAATTCACTACTTACTTCCAAAAGTATAAACGATTGTGGAATTTTGAATAATATCAAAATTTCTCATGGAAGTAAAACATGCAGAGTGAAACACAATAATAACATAATTAACTATTGTATCATACCCATTGATTACAAATAAATCTATATTATTTAATCACCATAAAAATGATGAATTTATTCAATGTATAATTTTTCGAGTAATCAACTAACCACTTAAATTATATAACATCAGTCATGCCATGTCATGAACATCCATACTATACCTCTTGATGGTCCTTCCTTTTAAACAGATCGATTGGACATTACTCCAACGACGGTCAATTTTGGATTCCAAATTTTTATCACTATCTAAGATGTAATGGAGTTTTATCTATGCATGCATTGTCTTTCTGTGACGTCAAGGTTCTTAATTCATAGAGACTAAGCCTTCGACATTACGAAATGTTCCACTTCAACTTGGTACTGAGAATAATTCCATGGTTATGAAGTCTCAAATTCAAGGTATACTCCTTGAACACTTGTTTGGATTAAACTTTCCAACTCACATGTAGATTTTGAAAAAAAAATCTCCCATTATGGAAACATTTCCATATTCCCATCTGACCATCAATTCTGATCAAGAAACATCTTATTCCAAATGTGTCACTGTGGTCCTTTCCAAACAATATCATACTTCAAACTGTCTACAAGCAACCAACTCTTCTGTAAAACCTTAGAACATTCTTGATAGTTGTTTGACAACTTCAGTCACATGCATTTATAATCCTTTTTCATACAATGCTAAAAGCATTTGAAAAATAGAATAATTGAATATTATAGCATATGTAATCGATTCTATATCCGAAGCATATGGGACTCGACTCATTATTGTTACAAGGGTCCAATATATGTTCAGTTCCTTGCTATAATATTTTCATATATAGAATACCCAATGTCAAAACATTTCTACATGGTATGCCTTTAAAAAGAGTATGAGTGCCTTCTCCCTTAAGTCCATTATAGTGAAACATTATCTGAACTTTTGCAATTTGCAACATCCAATACCATCATAACAATTATGCTCCCACTAGCTTTGACATATATTGGGAAATTAATTATACTTCTAGAAATGAATGTCATTTTACTTTCTCATGTAAGTGTAGATTCTGATTTTACCATGCTTCATCAAGCCTCTAATAAAGCTTCTGAAGCTTATGCACATTATCTGGACAGTGTATGTGTTCAAACCCTTTCAAGATGTTATAAACATATCTCCTAAAATTTTTAACAATTCCTTGCCATTCCTTATAGTTCGAAATGTGAAGAGGGATGCAGTAATCATGTTATGAATTTGAGAATGCAATTAACACAACCAATATCCAAGTTGGCTTTATTAGATCCTTAAATCTTTCAACAAAGATTCGAGGGTGAATATATTCCCATCCATGTAGAACTTTAATTTTAAACCTACAATCATAAGACAAGGTTTAGGGCAAGCCAAAATCATATTTGGTTCTCCTTCATGGACTGAACTTTGCTTAATCTGAATTTCTTGCCCTATGGCAGCTCAAAAGCCCACCAATGCTTCAATGTTGTTAGCAACTCACTCATATTGATCAATGTACTCTTATTGGCCAATCTGTTTAGCATTTTGTAGTTAAATGAAAAGCATAGAACACGTACGCATTGCCACTGTACGTGCATATAAATTACAATGTATCAATTAACATAACATGTTATCAACCTCAGGTAAAGTGTTAGTGATAACTAAAAGGATCATTACTGGTTGACTCCTGAAACTCTCAAGATCAATACGACTCCCACTTAGTTCTTGACATATGAGTTTTTCTATCAAGAAAAATTCATTGACAAGTTAAAACAAATATTCAAAAGTTCATGTGGATTCCTGAAAAGAACACTTCATAGAATAGGTCTCAGTTTATCTTTTGTTTCTCAATCAACGAAAACATCACAACTCCAATTCCAAATGTGCTAGAGTAAGAAAACATTATTACTCCACATATTATGAGGTGTTGTTATCCTTCTTAGTTTTTTTTTTAAATTGAGTTTCAAGATATGATTCATAGTTACTAGACCATGGATCTAAATCTTTGATTGGGAACAAAGTATGACTTATCTTATGATCACACCATCTATAACAATATTCAATTCCTCTTCTTAGTCATACAATTGCATTAAGATTTTCTTGGAGTAATTATCATGATACAATTCCACAATTACTAAGATGATCACAAAACATGGTACTAAAGCATTCTCTTTTCTTCTTATATTGGAGAATCTTTTATCTTTTGAAAGACCCTAAATTTCATATTAAGGAAACAATGTTTACTCTGAAACATGCTACTTTCACATTCACAAAATAATATTTTACATTGATAGTTGATTACAAAAGATTGGATACAAACCGACTATTACAAAGTGTTATATATTACATAAGATCCAAGGATACTATAGTTTTATACATACATGAGTACAAAATACAATAGTTTCAAACTATTCAAAATCTTCTAACAGTATATGACTATACTGCTTACTTATCTCCTACAATTGTTAAACATTGACAGGGGTAATTACAAGATGAAGAAATCGACTTCCCAATACCAACAACCACATCCAATGCACTTATAACATCTACCAATAAAACCCCTAAACCTAAATCATTAACACCAACCATGACTACCACTTCCTCGACATCACTTACAACATCCACTCCGTCCTTAGCAATTACATCTAAAACTTCAGAAACTGGAATAATACAATCCTCAACACTTACATCAATAAAAAAATTTGAGCACCTACATCATCTAATCCATCCTCAACACCGACGCCCACTACCACATCATCAACACATATATCTACTACCACAGCCTCAAAAGTTTAATCTACAACTACAATAACTACCACATCCTCCTTAAGTAAAGGAACTACCACATCTACATCTATCCCAACAACTACCCCAGAATATACCCCATCAACAACACTTATCCCAAAATCTACCCCATCATCAACACAACTACCCATGAATGGATCTGTAGTGGAAAATGTATAAGGTTAAAAAATTCCTCTAAAGATTATTGACCAGATGGATGTTTAATTGTTCATGTTTGGAAAAAAAATGTGAGTTACCACTCATATCTTACAACTTTTTCTATGTATAATATTTTGGTTTACATGTACATATCAATTCAAAACTTAACACATAACATGATTACTTGCAGGCTCATGACACCAGGCCCTTGTGCACACATTATTAGTCTATCCTATTTACAAAGGGTAGATCCACAAGGGTACGCTTGGGGAAAAGTAACCAAAGAAAGGCGCGAATTATATTGGGAGGAGTTTCATGTAATTAACTATATGTGATAAATTTTTGTTTGGTAAACATTTACATTTTTTATATTGTTAATGTGTAGAAAAAATGTTGATGGGATGAAACAATAGACTTGCTGGTGAGGCAAGCTTGGGCAAGGAAAGCGACACAAATTTATGGCCAATATCTCTTCAACATGCGGAGCCCAAAAAGAAACAAACATGGCTTTAAATCAGCTCATATTCCACAGGAAGTTTGGAACTCCTGGCAATTAAAATGGAATACAGATGAATACAAGCTAAAATCTGAGTAGAACAAGAAAAATAGGCGTAACGGTGTGGCTGATGGAGTAGTAAAACCTACACATAACGTTGGATCCGCAAGTCATTTGAAGATATCTTCTGATTTGATAATTTTTTTAATGGTACATCGTATCAATGTTTATATATGTTTATCTGTATATTTGACATTTTATGGTAATTATGCAGAAGAGGAAATTAGGACGTGATCCATCCTATACTGAATTGTCTTGTATACACACACGAAGAATCACAATGGAATCACTTTCACAAATGAAAAAGATAGACAAATTCATGTAATATTCATTTCAGTGTTAAACTTTTATATTGTAGCTAGTACATAATATCATTCATAACTTTGATATCTTTTAACTTATATTCTTTTTGTTTTGTAGGCGCCCTTTACAGAAAAACGGGAGGAGTTTGAAGCTGAAGGTGTTAAATTTGAGGAGGACAAGCTATTTTATGATGTTGTTGGTGCTCATGAAAAAAAGAAGAAGACTTTATGGATTAGGCTCTTTTGCAAAGGCGGTTCCCAGTAGGAACGGTAAAACGGATGTATCTTACATTCCGAAAAAAATGATGAAATATAAGAAATGAGGGAGCTTGTTGCTAAGTAAAAAGAGCAAAACGAAGAGTTTAAAGAAATGATGAAGGCCCAACAAGAAGAAAACAATGCAAGGGTCGGACATCTTTAAAAACAACTTCAAACGACAATGGATCTTATTAATGTCTTTACAAAACAACACTAAGCTACTAGGTCATAAAGTGTATTAATATATGTTTATTGCAGAGTATTTATTTTATATTAGCAACTGTCTTTTTCCATGTAATAAATAATTATTGTATTAGTTTATGATATAATGGTTTTGATTTTTTTGTTATTTTTGTTTTTCATAGATTACTACAAAATAATTTGGATCTAATTTATAAATAAATTATCCATCGGTCCATATGGAATCTGTGACAACCGTCAATTTTTAGCTAAGTCAAAGTCAACTAAAGTCAACAAGTCAAACCGGTCAACTCAATTTGCCGTGAGTACTAGAGTTTACGTTAAGTAATTTCTAAACAACTCTCTATTCTAATGAGAGATCATAAATCGAAAAGTGCGTACATCTAGATCTCCTTAACCTAAAACGGTGGTACGTGGAGAGCCAAACCGATAAAACAATGTTACATACTCATCGGGAGTATGCAAGATCCTTAAACAAGGCTTAACGGGGTTTACGGACCTTGCAGTGCGAAGCCGGACACTCAAAAAGGTCACCAATGAAACCTCTCTCAATCGTGTTCACTCCATCTCTTCTTATCAGAAATCTCTCCAAGAATGTCAAATCTCTCCCAAATCTCTCTAAGTATGTGAAATCTCTCCCAAATATCTCTTGAAATCTCTCGGGGCATCCCGACTCTCGAATTTGGCGAAAACAGCCCAAAAACGGAAGTCTACGCGAAAAACGGACCTTAGGAACCGAAACCCCTCTTAGGAACCGAAACCCCTCTTAGGAACCGAACCCTCCTGATGAAGAAGGCTGCTGATCCGAACCGAACCGAAGGTACTGTTCACTAACCGAACCCGAAGGTACTGTTCACTACAGTTCATTCGGTTCTGACATTCTCGCCTCTTATCTCCGAACCGAACCTCACCTTCGCTTCTGACCCTTCGGACCGAGCCTTCGGACTGGACCCCTCGCCCCTTCGGTTCCCTCTGTTCGCTTCCGGCTACAATCCTCAGCATGGACCGAACCTCGTCCTAGGGACCGAACCTCGGCCTAGGACCGAGAGGCCTCGCTGGGAAGCCTTTCTCTCCTGGTTTTCGATTTAATTCGCGTTTAAGGCCCGTTTTTAATTATTTTAACGCGGGGTTTTCACCCAAAATCATATTTTAACATAATAAACCCTAAATATTCACAATTTAATCATATTTTCATAAAAATCTTTATTTAAATAATAAAAGCAAGTGGCTAAAGTACAAAGAGGTGGAGTGTTGACTTTGCTTTACTTTATGACACAAGCAACCACTCCCACACCCACTCTATGACCAGCCACACCTCCCCACCTTACCTAGGTCACATCAATGTCCTTTCCACTCAATCATCACTCCTTCCCACGTTTTTGAGAGTTGAATATTCATCCTCTCTCCTCATTTCTCTTATTTTCTCTCTTTTCACCAAAAAGAGCAAACTCTTTTCTCTCTCATTTTCCCTCTCTAGAACTCGAGATTTGAGGGCTGATCTTGGGATTTTCCTCCACATTTGGTAAGAATAATCCATTCTCTTTATGATTATCTCAATTATTTCCACTCGAATCATGGTATCTTACACAAACTCTCTCATAATTGTGTTAGATCTTCGAATCTTCAAGTGATTCTTCAAGTGTTCTTGGGTTGAACACTTCTCTTCTTCAACACTTACCTACTGAAATCACTTAAGGTGAGTTCATACCCCCATATTTTCATGTTTTCTCAAGTTTTTAGGGGGGGGGGGGGGAATACAAGTTAAAACACTAAGAACATGACTACACTTTTCTAACAGCCTTCATCAGAAAAGTTCAACTCCATTCACGGACTGTTTTGGACATCTTAAACATTTTTGTTTTCAAAACTGTTTTAGTTGCATGTAGTTCCACTTCTTAGCTTTAAAATGACTACTTGCACATCTCCATACGATTTTTCTACAGTTTATGGTGATTTTTACAAACCTGCCTATCATTTCAAACATCAATCCGGACCAGTCTGTGATTATGGACTTTTTCACACAGGTAAGAGGTCATTAAAAATTATAATAAAAATTATGAACAAACTAGACTCATTTTCCAAACTCTCAGAAGTTGCAGAACTTGATTTGTACATTTTATGATTTTTCTACAAATTTACCAATAACAGTTACAGATAAGGTTATTAACAGAAAAACACTATAAATTTCATTTCACCTTGTAACATGTTGAGCAAGGTATACATCATTATGTGATTATGTGTTGTTGCAATATATGACAATTTTGTATTCTTATATAGGCATACGTCAGAAAACAAATGGATTTATATCTCCACAAGTATGGAAAATATATAAATGATATTACAAGGCTATATCCATTAAAATATAAACATTGGTAAATTAAGACAAGAAGGGCTCATGCTCACTACCCACACAAATATTTAATAAACTATAATAGGTATAGTTTAGAGTTATGTTACATAACAAACACATTATTAAAGCTCTACACATACAAAAGGGTTATTACCACTATGGATAATTATGATAAACTATAATAAGTATAGTTAAGCCATTATACCCCCACAAACGAACACGTTAGTTATATTCGGTATAGTTATGGCATATATATATTACAAACAAAGTGATAAACTATAATAGGTATAGTTTATGTTTCATCTACACTATGAACTTAATTACAAGAAAGGAATTCACCATCACCACCACTTTTGATAAGCTATAATATGCATAGTTCATGTTCACTAATCACTATTACTATCCGATGAACTATGATATGTATAGGTTATATTCACCATCACCACCACTTTTGATAAGCTATAATATGCATAGTTCATGTTCACTAATCACTATTACTATCCGATGAACTATGATATGTATAGGTTATATTCACCATCACCACCACTTTTGATAAGCTATAATATGCATAGTTCATGTTCACTAATCACTATTACTATCCGATGAACTATGATATGTATAGGTTATATTCACCATCACCACCACTTTTGATAAGCTATAATATGCGTAGTTCATGTTCACTAATCACTATTACTATCCGATGAACTATGATATGTATAGGTTATATTCACCATCACCACCACTTTTGATAAGCTATAATATGCATAGTTCATGTTCACTAATCACTATTACTATCCGATGAACTATGATATGTATAGGTTATATTCACCATCACCACCACTTTTGATAAGCTATAATATGCATAGTTCATGTTCACTAATCACTATTACTATCCGATGAACTATGATATGTATAGGTTATATTCACCATCACCACCACTTTTGATAAGCTATAATATGCATAGTTCATGTTCACTAATCACTATTACTATCCGATGAACTATGATATGTATAGGTTATATTCACCATCACCACCACTTTTGATAAGCTATAATATGCGTAGTTCATGTTCACTAATCACTATTACTATCCGATGAACTATGATATGTATAGGTTATATTCACCATCACCACCACTTTTGATAAGCTATAATATGCGTAGTTCATGTTCACTAATCACTATTACTATCCGATGAACTATGATATGTATAGGTTATATTCACCATCACCACCACTTTTGATAAGCTATAATATGCATAGTTCATGTTCACTAATCACTATTACTATCCGATGAACTATGATATGTATAGGTTATATTCACCATCACCACCACTTTTGATAAGCTATAATATGCATAGTTCATGTTCACTAATCACTATTACTATCCGATGAACTATGATATGTATAGGTTATATTCACCATCACCACCACTTTTGATAAGCTATAATATGCATAGTTCATGTTCACTAATCACTATTACTATCCGATGAACTATGATATGTATAGGATATATTCACCATCACCACCACTTTTGGTAAACTATAGTATGCATAGTTTATGTTCACAGTCACTATTACTATTCCGTGCACTACACCAGGATTGGTTCCGGTTATTGGGTTTAAGTCCACATTCACTTTCGCATTGTTAGTTTTCAGCTATAATTTCTAAGTGTATATGATAGAGTTATATAGAATCTAGTCGTGATTGTCTTAGAATTGGTGGGCCCGCCTCATCTCCTGTTCCTTGTTTGGTTGTGGACCTAGGGTGGACCCATTATATTCAACGTTTTATCTAACCTAAATCTTATATAACTTATATACGCTGGACGATTATAGGGGAAATCTACGGGTCAATCTAGGGTTCATTAATACATCATATAGGAATATTTTGTTTACACTTAACTAAGAAAATATTGGATTTTCTGGAGATCAAACTCTATCGATTTTAAAAGGAAAACGGTTTCTACTCCAAACAAAACTCTTATGAACTCACGAACTTAATTGTTGACACTCTTTCAAAACTACTTGTATTCTCAGGAAATCAGTGAAACAGGAAAACTTCAGCGCTTTGAGGATGGGACGTTAAACCGTCAGTAATTTATTTTTGTCATCATAATGTAATTGATTTTGAAACATGTAAACATATACTTGGTGTAACTTTTTCAATTATATTTATGATGGTTGTATTTACTTTGAGCACTATTATACACGTTGTTGTGATACTGTACATGAAGTCCTCCACCCCTGGACGTTTCCGCCATCCTTGGTTTGCGGGTGTGACAGAATCTGATATATAATATACACCACAAAAATTGCTAGGGATTCATGACCACATAATTTGCTAGGAAGTCATCAAACAGAATTTGCTAGGGATTCATCACGACGGAATTTGCTAGGGAATCACCACAACAGAATTTACTAGGGAATGACCACCACGAAGTTTACTAGGGAATCACCACCACGGAATTTTCTAGGGAGTCATCACCACATAATTTGCTAGGGACTCACCACCATAGAATTTACTACGGAATGGCCACCATGAAATTTACTAGGGATTCACCACCACAGAATTTACTAGGTAATCATCACAATGGATTTTGCATGGGATTAACTACAACGGAATTTGTGATGGAATAACCACCATATAATTTGTCATGGAATCCTACTACGGAATACACGACGGAATACCATCTACCACAGATTTCATTCGGTTCTTACAATTGCGACGGAATGATTGTTTCCCTAGCAAACACTACCTACGTGGTTTCTTGGGACGGAACTCGGTCGTCACAAATTTCATCTCTATTCGTCCTTTGCAACGGATTTCAGCTTTTCGTAATGGAATCCTTCCCTAGCAAAATCGTGTTTTTCTTGTAGTGTTTGACTTGTACTCTTAAGCATTTCCGCTTCAGCAACAATCAACATATGTGTCAAATTGATTAGCTTCACGTCGTTGTTGCTCATAAAATAGTCTTTAATGAACTGACTATATGACTCTAGAAGTGAAAGTCGAACCAAGTCAATGGCTAGCTCCCTTGGGAAAACGACACCCAACATATCCAATCTATCAATGTACGATTTCACTTCTTGAACATGCGTACACACAGACATTCCATCTTGATGTTTTAATGTTAATAGGGCTTGAGTAATTACGTATTTTTCAACATGAAGAAAACATGACTTATGGTGAGTAAATGGAGGAGGAGTACGAAGAGTAGAAGAAGCATGACCTCCATTTCCACCATTACTAGCATAATGGAACATACTTTCACCTTGACCAGAATACGGAAGATGATGTTCAGAAGGAAGAGGAAAAATATTTCTAGAAGAACGAGGAAGACCATTGTTGTTAGAACTTGACATCTATAATAGGAGAAAAGAGAACTCAAGTTAGTTGATTTTAATCCTTAATTATTAACCAATAAATTTTAAATTAAGGCTAGGATTCATATTTTCGATTAGAACTTTGAAGAGGGATGTCGTAATCAAATTCGAATCTATTTTAGGTGGGTAAAGCGTTTACCAATTTTAATCTCATGAAACTCCTAAATCATTTGAGATTCATTGAATCTAATCAATGCCATATTTAATCTCGATTATGCTCTCACTTTTGTGATTAGGATACCGAGGATAATAAACGAGATGTGAATAACCATGCAAATTAGCTTGGTACTCTCGATGTGACTTATCATCTCCTTTTAATGTGTCGGTTAACCACACACGCTCCATTAATCAATGATAATTTTCGAGACACCTATTACCACCCTTTATTAGTCTCGTATTACTATGTCGGTTAGCCACACACGTTCCACTAACGACTTAAAAAGTGTAATATGCAATTTCATGGATTAGCATTAAATTCCCATTTTTCCTATGGTAACTAAGTGTGGGATCTTAGAAAATAGTTTAGTTACCTTTTATCATTATACTTTAATGAGATTATGTCTTGTCAAACCTGTTCGACTAATGACCCTTCACCAATCAAGGAAGCGGTGGGTGAGAGTGGACACCAATTCAACAACCATTTTATAGGCAGTTTCTTTATACCCCGATTAGAGATCGGCTTCGTGAATGAGGCGTACTAGCGGTTCGACTGACTTGGTCTTATACATATAATAAATATTAAACATTTAATTTTACATATAGTATAAGGTGTATTTTAAAACATTTAAAAATTCCAAGGGTTTAATCTTTTAATAAATTAAACTTTTATTTAATTAAATTTAAACCGTCTTATGGATTTATTGATTATCTACTATTAATCATTTAAATAAATTAATAATAAGATCCATAAGTATTTTAAACTTTTCAAAATAAAAGGGTTTTTAAATTTTAAATTTAAATTTAGAAATTAAAAGTATTTAGTTTAAATTTAAAAATTAAAAACAAATGATTTAATAATTATCTTATTAATTAAACATTTAATTAATTTATTAAATCAATTAAGGATTATCCAATTAAGTTGATCAAGATAATTTAATCCTAGTCCTCTCCCCTAATTTCAGAAAATATGGGAGGGACAAAACAAATTTTATAATTGTCCAATTAATCAAATAAGGAGATAATTACAAAAAATAAGATAACCCCACCAAAAACCCTAATTTTCGAAAATAGCAAATCATAGAGAGGAAGGCAAGGGTTTCAATCCTTACCATTTTTCGAAAACTTGATGGTTAAGGAAACCCAAGTTTAAAAATTTGTAGGGTAAGGTAAAGGGTTAAAACCCTTTCTGAATTTTCGAAACCTTGGGGCCTAAGGAACCCTAATTTCGAAAACCCTAGTACATTAGGGCTTATTTGCCATAAACCCTAATTTGATCAATTCACCAATTGTATTCCATTCAATAGAAAACAAGTCAATGCTCTGATACCACTGATGGGTTTTGAGCATTACAAATAAAAAACCTATGTGTGCATGCAACCCCAATTGAAGATCTATGTTTTCTCTAATTGAACATACAACATTGGAACATCAATTGTGAAAACGTAGGAATCATATACTATTTACAAAAATGGTATCTAGGGTTAGAAAACATACATTTGATTGTTATTGTTGAATAACAAGAAACCTTTATGTTGTTGAAGCTTAAAGAGAAAACACCACAAATGTTGTGCCTCGAATGGTTCACAACCAACACTAGTAAGAGGATAACAAAGGAGAGAGGGGAAGAAGCTTGAGAATTTTTTCTATCTCTAGAGCTAATAGAATGGCCGAAAATATAGAGGCTAAAGACATTATTTATAGCTATAGTAGGAACCCGTGGAAACCCTAATTTGAATATTTCATATTAGCTAATTATCCGATTCCCTAATTATCTTAAAGGATATTCTAAAAACCCTAAAAATACGCTCAAAAGCCATCCACCACCTTTGGATAAGGTTCTAGAACCCTTTGTTCACCTATTGAACAAGTACATCTTATGTTCTTGCACTTTTAATTAATTTCTTTACTCCCAAAATTAGTTCCGGTTAATTTCTGATTAAATATTGTTATTTCTAATTAATATATTATTCTCATAATATATAAAAAAATCATTTATTCCAATTTGTCGATCAAATAATAAATTCAATATCTCTCTCCAAAAGTCATCATCTCTAGTTTCTAGTTTTGAGGGTAACCCAAATGGATTAAGCTATTATCAATTTACATATATACCAATTATACTTATGGGCTTTGACACCTAATTCAACACTATATGTTTTATTTTACTAACGACGTTGGTTTTTGCATGTGTAAATACTAAATAATAATATATAAAATTTTATTATTTTAACAAAATAATAATATCCGCGTGCAATGCGATAGGATTCACCTAGTATGTCAAATAATCATAGCCTTAGTGATGTATTAATTTGCTATGGCTGGATTAGGTAACGCCTCAAAATTACATATAATATGTAAGTACAATGCTATAATTGAAAAAAGTAGGTTGCTATAACTCACAATCCCATTTAAAGTACAATACTATAACATAAAAAACAATATACCATAAGATGCTATATATATATATATATATATATATATATATATATATATATATATATATATATATATATATAGACACACACACACACACACACATATATATATATATATATATATATATATATATATATATATATATATATATATAAGTACAACTTCATAATAGAAAAAAAAACAGTATCATATTTAAAGTAAAATGTAATAATAAAAAAATATAACCAAAGTAAGAAGCCAAAAATAATAAAAATATGGAAAATGTAGCATCGGTTCCAGCTACGAATCAACTTTTTATATATTAACTTTATTTAGGGTGGCCACTGTGTAGTGGAGCGTCACCACGATGTGGCTGAATGTTTTGGGCCGCAAGATTCAAACGACCCGCCAAGGTGTGGACTTAAGTGGCATAATGTGGCATGTGTTTTTAGTGAAAAACCCTAATTTCGGGCATTAGACCATATATAAAGAACATTAAGGCTATGGTGTCATGATCATTCAGCCTCTATCTCCCTCGAAAATTCAAAAACCCTAACCCTAGCCTTCGTTGACGTTGTGAGCTCGTTCTTGGTGCTTTTTGGTGATTTTTGAAGGAGAGGGAAGCCCTTGGTATAGTATTTACTTGGAAATCATCATTTTCTTCAGGTGGTACATCTCCTAAACCTTGGTAATTTATTAAGATCCAACCTTTTCTTTTCCATGTTACTAGATCTCTTGATTTTGTCCCTTTTCTTCATATCTTGATGGATTTGAGTGGTGGGATCTCATAAAGTTTGCAACTTTATGAATCTACATGTCAAATAAGGTATTTAGTGTCTTAGATCTGATTTATAAATGAGTTTTGGTGTGATGCATGGAGTTTTGGTCATTAAACCCTAGTTTTAACATATTAGGAGTTCAAGACACGCATTGGACATGCATATCTGGAAAGCATGGTTTTTTTATAATATTTTTGGTACATGAACCCTTCTGGAATCATTGGTCATGAGATCTTTAAGATTATGTGCTTAATGATTAAGCCATTGTGTGTTTCTGCCCATTTTTGAACATTAGGGTGAGATCTTTGCGTCATGGAAGCTCTTAAGGTATAAAGTTAGAAACTTTATTCATTTAGACCATAGAACGGACCAGATCTGAGCTGCAGAGCTCTTAGAATCGAAGAAAACGACTTAACCAGTTAAGATGTTTGAAACCCAGTGCCCACTGTGTGGTGAATGGGCTCGAGCTAACTGCTTGATTGTTTTGTGCCATGGTATGGCCATGGATGGCTACAGTGTAGCGACCAGCTGGAGTTGTCTTTGACTTTTGACCTTTGATTATTGTTGACTTTGACCAAGTTTGAGTTAGGGGTATTTTGGGTACTATGAGCAATAGATTGATATTAAGTCACAGTTGTTTTATAGATGACCTGTAGAGTTGGCTTTCGGAACAACATTCATTTATGCTAGCTTTACATGTTGAGGCTAGCGCACTTGGCTAACATGGAGGTTCTAAACTAACAACTAACTAGGAGGTCCTAGGATTCAATCCCAGTGAGAAGAGAAAAATAATTATTTGCCGTTCCAAAAAACTTTATTTGTCATTTTAGTTATGTAATTAAATTGGACACCCGTGAGTTTAAATCTTAGATTCGCTACTGACAACTTCCGCCATGACCATTTGAGTAAGCACCATGATTTGAGGATCTGCCATGACCATAAGAAGAATTACATGATTTGAGGATCTGCCATGACCATTTGAGTAAGCACCAACTAAGTACTTTTGCTAGAGTTAAATAAATATGATTTAAAATTTGTTTTTTTTAGTGAAATTTATAAGCAATATGCATGCTCTATGTATTTGTTTTAGAGACTTTGCAATTGCAAACTTTATTTATTTAATTCGCAATTGCAAACATTATTTATTTAATTGTACTAATTGTAGACCATGAAACGAAATGCACGGCACAAAAGTAAAGTAGGTAGTATTGCATAAAGATTAGTATTGTATTAATTTTTTAATTTAATAAAATTTTCCCAGGTGCATGCCATACTTCATTAACAAAAAAATCATTACGAGGGCCTTTTTTTTGCTCCCTATCTCAAATCGGCTTGGACCGTCTCTAAGCATCAACGGTGGGTTCCGGAGAGCTAACAGTAGCATGCGCGTAACTTGTGAGTTTCTGATATGCAACGAATGGCAGGACCTGATTGTGCCACAAAAAAATAATTAGAAGATTATTGCTTAATTATAGAATATGAAGTAGAGTGGCAACATTAGCGGAACAGAAGCATGCATCTGTGGTGGAGTCATTGACCGCCAATGGCAACAGTAGGGAAGAGAGAGAAATCGAGAAGTCCAAAAAAATGGATTGGTACACATGTTTAATGTTTTAAAACCGGTTTTTTAGTTGAACCGGTATGATGACCGGTTCACGGTTCAACCGGTTTAACCGGTTCGACCGCCGGGTGAACCGGTTTCTCTATTTTGCATGTCTTTTTCTATTTTCCTACATATACATATTTATATAAATTAGGAATTTGATGTGTACAAGTTCAAGCATTTAAAATACACATAAAAATAATTTGTAAATGAATCCAAATACATTAAAATAACCATAACCATAAGTTTTAGTGTTTACATAAATCCATATACGTGAAAAAGAAAATAAAATATAATACCAAAACGAAATATAGTTTTAGATGAATATAACCACATCAAAAAAACTTTATAACGTTAATTATATATTTTTATTTAGAGAAAACTCAATAGATTTGGAAAAAAAATCACCTAAGTTTAGTATATAATGGTTTTTTTTTCATGTGTTTTTATTCGGTTTAACCGGTTCAACCGGTTTATTTTGACTGGTTCAACCGGGTTTTTCTAAAAACCGGTCGGTTCAATCCGGTTCATAAATCAATATAAAACCGGTGATAATTGAACCGCTCCCTCCCCCGGTTCCTGGTCCAACCGGTTCGACCGGCCGGTTCAAACCGGTTTTTAAAACATTACCCATGTTGTATATTGAAGAACTAGGTTAAAACCCGTGGAACCCACGGGTGATAGTTTTAAATAGAATTAACAAATTGATTATATAAGTAATATATCATTAATTTATAAAAACTTATGAACTGTAATATTGTATTTTTTAATAACTTTGTAATTTGTATGTATTTAATTACTTTTTTTATGAACTATGTATATCAATAAGAAAAAATAAAGTTAAATATTAGTAAGAATAATTTAAAATTGTAGATGAATGAAAGTTTTTAAATACTTTTTATTTCACTACTAGAAAATAGACCTTTAATGACGTGCTTTTTACGACACGCGCTGATTAATGATACGCAAAAGGACGTGCCCTTAAAATAGTGTCATCTCTTCAAAAAAATTTAGGATTTACGTCACGCATTACTGCGTGCCCTTAATTTAGTGTCTCAAGAAAAAAAAAATTAAAAACATGGAGGGCGCTTTATCTTAAACGCGCGTCGTCTTTACCTGTCGCTTTATAATTTTAATGAAACGCGCTTTTAGTAGACAAGGGGGAAACGGAATCTCCAAAATTTTGAAAACCTGACTTGTTTTTTCTATCTTCTATCTATCTTTCATCCTTGTAATCCACTCTCCTCTCTCTAATATTCTCTCCTCTAGATCTCCCTTCATTCTCTAACTCCCTTCTCTCTAGCACGTGCTAGGCCAGGGTTTTAGTAGATACTGGGAAAATGAAATCCCCAAAATTTTGAAAACCCGCTTCTTTTTTATCCTCCATTTTTGTTTCCCTCTTGCTCTAGTTACGATGCTTCCTTCCTTCCCCCTCCTAAAGTTCAAGCTCTAGAAATCATGGTTTTCGATTAGGAATCGGTAGGGAAGCATGATAAAATGGAGATGAATCGTGTACCTTTGAAAGATCTAACTCTCGAAGAACCAAAAACCCTGACTCACAATCTACTCAAGAACATGGATCTCAATGATTCGCATATGATAAATCACGAGGTCAAATCGTGGTTGAATTCATGTACAAACCCTTCGGAGAATACCAGATGCTGACTGGCTTGATGGTTGTTATAATCCATGAAGGCGAAGATCTTGAAGGAAAATATCATACACATCCTTCCGTTTGTGTGCTTTTCCATGGCGAAGAAAAAGGAACTAAGGTTTGTTTACCCAATTCAAAATTAACGCTAATTGCTTCTTAAACTGCATGTTATTGTACAGTTTTTTTGGGTGATTTACAGCCGACGAATTCTAACGATTTTCATTTATTGTGCACATGTTTTCGAATTCTAACGATTTTCATTTATTGTGCAGATGTTGAGCGATTTTATCGACTGTGCGATCCAGTCATGTATTAGGGTTTCGTTTTTTCCTACCGCTTCCGTGAAATCTCCACTGGGGATCGATCGGCACTTGTTATCTAACAACACACCGACAAACACCACCCGAAGATGGCTTCAATTCCTCCGCTTATCGATCCTCTATCTTCTTCCCTACTCTGTTCTACAACTACTTCCGTCCCCGCCACCGCCTTCTTCCACTGTTCGTGTCTAACCTCATCTCCTCCAGTGCTCGCCGCTACGCTTTCTTCTCCTTTCCACCTTACAGATCCTCGCAGACCATTGCTCATCGTCGTTGCAGCTACCACTTTGATGTCCAATTTCGTACAGGTACAACTCTTCTCAGTGTAATTTGTGAGTTTAGTTTCAGATAAATTTCTTTGTAGATCAGTCTATAGTACGTGTTGTTACCCTTTTCGGACATTTGAAAATAGACGTGATCATGAAACAGGAGCTAAATTTGTTGTTACCCTAAGCATCGCCTCTATAGAAATGGAAGAACAAAGTGATTCACTAAATTTGTTTTTCAGTTCGTATTGATCGCTAATTTTGTCCCAATCCTTCCAATTCGATGTTCCAGATTAGTTTTATATTCGAATTGGTAACTAGTATGGTAAGAATTTTGTCCCAATTCGATGTTCCAGATCACCCCTGCTTCTGATTTTTTAGCTTCCTGGTTAGGCCGACTCATAGAATTATTCCCCACAAACCCTTTGACTTCCGAAACATCACCCCCATCCTTGTTCTTTCCCATAACCTTGTTACTTTTCCAACTTTGCCCTTGTTCAATCTTTGAATCATTAGACTTTCCTTTCATTGGCTGAATATTCCCATAATACCCCTGCCCATTTTGTCACACCCCAAAACCGGAACGACGGAACCGTTCTGGGGTGGATGACGTCATGTCAAGTATCACAACACATGCATATAGTAATCAAAGTACAACAAAACATTGCATTAATAGTAATAATTTTACATGGTTACATTACATAGTATCAAAGTAATACAAGCAACATATATAAAGTGCAGCAAGGTACTTAGGCCATCTTCATCAGCAGCTCCGGGGATGTACCTGTCTAATTGCTTACCTGAGATTACAAGTTATTTGAAAAGCGAGTATCAGCATTTTTACAAATGCTGGTGAGTTCATAAGCATTTAGTGTCATTTAGTCAAATAACTTTAATAAGTAGTAGTTTAAGTGCTTTCTGTGCTTTAGTGTCCTTTCCAGAAAATCCTATATTTTCTTTAAATAAAGCAGCCTTCTACCAAGACTGTTTCAGTGCATTGTGGTAAGAGGTAGTTTTCCCTTAATTGACATTGTTATCAAAATACTGAATTTGATTATTTAACAAAGCAGGAGACATCAGGGAATAACATATGCCTCAGCAGTGAGGACTGCTGACTAAGGCAAAGAATCTTAGACTCCAGGAGGGTATCGAACTGACGACACGCCTGGTTCAGTCTAACAAAGGGGAGACATAGACCCCAGAAGGTACCAAATGAAAGGTACAGCTGGTAAGGTCTAAAACAGTAAATATAGACCGAAGACGATACCAAATGAAAGGTATCTCTCACAAGGTCAGAACAAAGACTACGGACCTCGGACAGTATCAATTGAAAGGTACAGCTAGCAAGGTCGAAACAGAGACTATAGACCCCAGACAGTATCAAATGAAAGATACAGCTAGCAAGGTCGAAACAGAGATTATAGACCCCAGACAGTATCAAATGAAAGATACAGCTAGTAAGGTCGAAACAAAGATTATAGACCCCAGACAGTATCAAATGAAAGATACAGCTAGCAAGGTCGAAACAGAGATTATAGACCCCAGACAGTATCAAATGAAAGATACAGCTAGCAAGGTCGAAATAGAGATTATAGACCCCAGACAGTATCAAATGAAAGATACAGCTAGTAAGGTCGAAACAGAGATTATAGACCCCAGACAGTATCAAATGAAAGATACAGCTAGCAAGGTCGAAACAGAGATTATAGACCCCAGACAGTATCAAATGAAAGATACAGCTAGTAAGGTCGAAACAGAGATTATAGACCCCAGACAGTATCAAATGAAAGATACAGCTAGCAAGGTCGAAACAGAGATTATAGACCCCAGACAGTATCAAATGAAAGATACAGCTAGCAAGGTCGAAACAGAGATTATAGACCCCAAACGGTATCAAATGAAAGATACAGCTAGCAAGGTCGAAACAGAGATTATAGACCCCAGACAGTATCAAATGAAAGATACAGCTAGTAAGGTCGAAACAGAGATTATAGACCCCAGACAGTATCAAATGAAAGATACAGCTAGCAAGGTCGAAACAGAGATTATAGACCCCAGACAGTATCAAATGAAAGATACAGCTAGTAAGGTCGAAACAGAGATTATAGACCCCAGACAGTATCAAATGAAAGATACAGCTAGCAAGGTCGAAACAGAGATTATAGACCCCAGACAGTATCAAATGAAAGATACAGCTAGCAAGGTCGAAACAGAGTGACTCCGAAAAGTGACATCAGCATACAGTGTAAATTGCTGACGCAAATACCGTTACCTTAAAACCATGAATTATATGCCAACCCAGGATACTCGTAACCATACTGACTAGAGTTCCAGACGCCCTACAAGCATCTATATAATATGACATTTGTCACCCCTTGGCTTGGTGGGCCGTGGACTGTAGCTAGCAGTCAGGGTGCAGGGTTGTCAATCCCGTATAGGCCTATACACACAATGTCCGCTCTCCCTACAGGAGACTCTGGTTACCAACTAGACGACGGAGAAGGCCGCGTCCCGAAGATGCATCCCAAATAGAGAATAGTGTGTTTCTTGAGAGGAGTGGGTTTCTAATACAAGTGATATACTAGAGGTAGAGACTTCCAAACAGTGGGTAGTGTGTTTCTAAGGTAAGTGTAGAATAGATGAAGAGACTCTTAATTGACTTGACTAGAGAATTCCCTATATGTCCATACCCATATACATAGTATTTAACTAATGGACCAAACGACCTTCGGACGGCTACTCGATCCCACCAGACCACATCTCAACGAAGAAAAGGAAATAGGGCCGATGAGCCTTCCTAAGTCTTTCAGTCATTACTTATATATACCTATATAAGTACGGACATACATCTAACTATGACTAAGTGGGTATCAAGTGAAAGTGATTCTCGTGAAGTAGGAGTGTCTAATAAGTGAAGCAAGAGCGGTCGCAAGTGAAGTATAAGTGTCGAATAAGTATAGGCGCATCGCGAAGTAGATATGACCACAAGTGAAGTAAGAGCGTATCAAGTATAAGTGAAGTAAAGTCGCTCTCAAATACAAGCGAAGTAGAATCGTATCACTAAGTAAGAGGGTAAATAAGTATAAGAGTTATCAGGTATAAGTGACTTCAGGTACAAGCAAAAACATTACAGAGTAGGAGCATAAAATAAGTATAAGTGAAGCAGTGGTATCTAACAATTTAAAAGTATTCATGAAAACCCTTAAAGATTTTGTTACTCAGGAAAATCGCATTTGTATTCTTTGATAAAATAGGTGTGAAAATCTTTAGAAATCTTTGAGAATCTTTTATAAATCAGTTGAAATGAGTCTTTGATAAGCTATGAAAGTAAGAACTTGAACAAATTTAAAAACCCTTTTTGAAAGCCATTTATAGTGTCCTACTCGGTAAAACAGTGTACAGTGGTAAAATCTTGTGCATGCGGGTTATCAATCACACGTGATTGATATGATAACTGGCATGTTTAACTTGTAATCCCCCCCCTATGAAAACATTTAAAAGCATTAAAAAGGTTCATTCAGGGGTATGAACTAACCTGGTGTAAGTAGGTCCGACGGAAGTGCCGTTTGGGCGTTCGGGGTCTCGCAAGGACTTGAACACACACTAGGACCTATTTTAACATATGATAACATATGTTCACATACAATTAGCATATAATATACTAATTAAACAATTATACACACTCAAAGGAGTGGAAAACACTTTTGGTTGAGTGTTTGGGGTCCCGGGTAGCGTTTAAGGGTGCTAAGGGTCTCCTATCATCTGTGGGACTTTGCTATGCTCAAGTATCAAGGGTGTAAAGGGGTTTAAAGCATCAATATGGACCAAACAAGGAGTTTACGGCCCAACCTAAGGGAGTTTACGGCCGTAAACTCCCAAGGTTCTATTCTTGGGGTTTTGATGCTTCTAGCTTGTTCCTTGATTTATTCTAAGCACTTTTCATCAAAGGCATGATTGGATTTGAGGCTTCTAAAGGTATTTTATAGGAGTTTACGGCCTAAGAACTCTCCCAAGGGAGTTTACGGCCGTAAACTCTCAATCTTTGAGTTTAGTGAAGTTTCAAGCCTCTAATGCCTTTCTAGTGATTTATAATGAAGTGTGATGCTATTTTGGAGGATTAAAACCAACATTTGAGGGGGTTTTAGGGGAGTTTACGGCCTAGATAATGCTTGGGCCATAAACTCCAAGAAATGGCTCATTTTTCTTGTGTTTAAGCCTTTAATTCCATTCTAGCATTTTATGGTAAATGTCTAAGGCCATTAGGGGGGCAAAAATCACACTTTTGGGCATGATCTTAAGGAGTTTACGGCCTTGACTATTCATGGGCCGTAAACTCCTTTCTTTAATTCATTTTGGAGTGTTCTAGTGTCCTAAACTCAAAGGAATAAGTCCCTAAAATATGTAATAAGCCCTAGGATGAGTTTGGTGCACATTTGGGACCCTAACTTGTGGAGTTTACGGCCTAAGCATGTGCTTGGGCCGTAAACTCTTCTTTGAGTCTAAAATCCATGCATTTTAGTGTTTAAACGCCCCTAGGCTATATCCACTAATAGTTTCTAAGCTCATGGTCAAGTTTAAAGGCATTTTTGACACCTTTTTAGGGGTTTATGGCCCTAGAATGTTCCTGGGCCGTAAACTCCTTATCTTATGTCTTCTTGGATGATTTTTGGGCTATAAACATAAATCAATACGCTTAGAATAAGTTAGGGTAAGCGGACTTACAATTTGGAAGCGTTTGGTTGCGAATTCGGGGCGAAAACGGGTCTAGAGAGAGAGTATAGAGAGAGAGTGTAAAAAGTCTCCCATTTGACTCCACTCACCCTTATATAGGTTTCACAGTCGGGGCTCAGTGGAATTTTACCCGATACTGCCGTTAAACGGGGCTTTTGGTCGCACCCGATTTAGTGGTCGTAATAATAAAACTTGACATTTCCTCAATAAATGGAAATGTGTGTCTTGAGTTTTTATTCCCTTTTATCACGACTTAACGGCATGTTAAAGGCAACCAATGGAATGTTTATTAAATTGATGCCCTCTATTTAACGGAACTTTTATATAGTGGAATATTCCGTTAACGGTAACGGGGAAATGTAACGGGACAACTTAGGTTGTCACACATTTTTACCTCCTGTCTTCCCACCTCTATCAAAACTAAATTCCAAATTTTCTTGATTATTCCCATTATACCCCTGATAGCGAATTCCAGCAGAAGCCCCAGAATTTCCAATTTTCGGATAATTCCCTTTTTGCCCCTGCTTGCGGTTTCCAGCAAAAACCCCTGAACCTTCATTTTTCGAGAAATTCCCTTGATGCCCCTGACTCGAAAATTGTTTTTTCCCCTCTGTAGCTTCTTTTGAAAAAAAATTTCCACTATTTCCTTTGGTTTTCTTCACCACATCAATGCCTAACTAAATTGGCTATGTTTCTTGTTCTTTTTCTTAACCAAAGTTTATCAACTTTGTGAATATTATTCTGACTTGTTTTGATATTTATTTTTAATATTTTGTTCTTAATGTTGGTTCTAACTTCTATTTTTTTCATTTTTTTTAAACAGTTACAAGGGACCTGAATAGGGGTTTTCTGAATTTGTAGTGATGGCTGCAGACACTGAAGATTTTGAAATGATTTCCCATATTCCATTCCTTACTAAATATAAGGTATGTTTCTAATATTTTTGTTCCTTCAAAAGAAGAATTGGGGAGAGCATGTGGAGTTAAAAAACCAGTGCTTTCATGTTCATTGACCAGCATTGAAAGAAGTCAACTAAAATCCCAAATCCAGCAACTCAAGGCTTACTTTATTATCTTCTCATAATCTTTAATCTAATTACACACTATCAGATCAATGTTTTTTCTGCAATTTCTTCTTTTACATTGTCTTCTACAAGTTACTGTTCTGCTACTGTTTAGCATGATACAACCAAGGATTGTATTATGTTGAAGATTATTTGTGTTCTTCCCCCTGCTGTTCCTAGCAGTCAAGTGAAAGCAAACTCCTCAACATGGGAGGCATCGGGTGAGACATTAAACAACATTGACCATGAAGCAATGGTTGTTGACCCTACACTTGTATTAACCATCCAGGTTGGCAGTTGTCACTAAAACGATGATGTTTATTATTGTGGTAAAATGTTTTGGTTTAACTTTACTGAATTATTATTATTCAAGTTATGTTGACTGACTTTGGGGTAGCAAAGCAATTTGATGAAAGCACAAGGTTAAATTCCATGTGTGGGACATTAGAATATATGACACCTGAAATTATACAAGGGAGGGGCCATGATAAGGCCGCTGATTGGTGGAGTGTTGGAATTTTAATGTATGAAATGCTTTCTGGAAAGGTTGGTGTGCTGTCACCCTTAATTACTTTTAATAATTCACTATTAAATTCCCATTACTTTTAGCGTGAGGGTAATAATGTAATTTTGTTCGACATTGTATCTTTGCAGCCTTCGTTTAGAGGTGGAAACAGACAGAAGATTCAGGAGAAAATAGTGAAGGACAAGATAAAGCTTCCAGGATTCTTGTCAAGTGAAGCACATTCGCTTTTGAAAGGGGTAATGTTGTAATTTGTAATACTATATGCATGTGTTATAGTTGTTGGTTAATATTATATTCATGGGAATACAACAATTTCTGTTTTGAGCTTCTCACCTGATGGAGAGGTACAAGCATTCATGCTATTTTAATACATGATGAAACAGAAACACTACAAGTTTTTCAATTAATTTATATATATATATATATATATATATATATATATATATATATATATATATATATATATATATATATATATATATATGGTAGGGGTTGATAGCTTTCTCTTAGCTTGGTTGAATGATAAGATGGTGGTCATTAGGATCCATGTGATCAGAATTTCCCTGGTGCTCCAACATTTTTGCCAAGTAAACCCATCTGGCCAGACCTCTACATTGCCTCCTACAAGGTCTGTTACTTGTTATTATGATTTATGATTCTGAGGGTATTTAGGTCATTTACTCAGAATTTTGCGTTTTCAACTTTACAGGTAGATCACACTTGCTTGGCTAAATGTTATTCTGTATGCTTTCAAACTTGTCTTCTTCCTGAATTCTTTTTCTTTGTAAGTTTAGCCTTATTCTTTTCTTCAATTAAGTGTTGTCTGGAGAGTGTTGTATGAACAACAATAAATCAACATGTTTTTCCTTCTTTTTCTTGTATGAACAATACATAGTCATAGTTTGACTTAATTAGTTGCTTATTTTGTTTATTAGTTGCTTGTTTTCTAGCCTATTATAGCCACTGATTGGTTTCTTGTTATGCTTAAATCTTAACAGCTATCATGACAACCTTCAACAGTAGTTTTGGACCGGCACCTTCTTGCAAACGATATCGTGTACGTGTTCTTCTGCTGCTATTGTGGATTCGGGAACATACTTGCTTACTGGTCCAACTGTATGTATCTCACGTGAAGCTTCTGTTAGAATTATTAATCTTAGAGATTTCAAGTTTTTCATATTTCTTGTATCTAATTAGTTTGTAAATTTCCGTTACAACTTTTATTGATTTGTTTTATCTTTCCATGGAACGATTATTTGTATGACATTATATTTTGTGCAATGGATTGTATTTTTGTATATGATATTTTATTTATTAAGAGACATTAAATGAAAATTTAATTTGAAAATTAATAAATCTATAAATAATATTTTTTTTAAACATATAAAATTATGATACACAAAAATATGTGTCATCTTCATTTATGACATGGCCTTTCTTGACAGGGGCTTTCTTGATACGCATTGCGTGTCATTAACACGCGCGTCGTAAGGTTACGACACGCGAATGTGTGTCGTCTTTCTTTATGACAGGGCCTTCCTTAATACGCATTGCGTGTCGTAAACGCGCGTCGTAATTGCGCGTCGTAAATGAGCGTCGTAAATGCGCGTCGTCTATAGACGACGCGCAAAATCACGTCGTCTCTCTTTATGACAAGGCCTTCCTTGACGTGCATTTGCGCGTCGTCTGAGTGTTTTACGACGCGCAATGAGCGTCGTAAAAGGCTGTTTTTCTAGTAGTGTTTCAACGAACCTCATAAACGTAAGGTAAAAGAAATATTATTTACTTTATATATACATTTATTTACATTAAACATCATTGTTTGCTAACAAAAACTAAACAAAATATATGTGATGATATAATCTTTAAAAGGGTGAAGAAAGTCACAAAGACTCATGATTAATATGTAAAAACACAATAAAGTTATTGTAACAGTTTATACACCACCTGCAATGATGATGTATTAAATTTGTTTCAATTTAAATGAAAATACACACACAATTCATCAAGAAAATAAATATAATACACAATAGAATCGTGAAGAACTGATTTTTCTTGGAAATATGTATTCCATTCATATAATAGATTTGTTTCAATATCTTGGTCAAATGCTTAGTTCAAACATCTATTGTGAATCAATTTGTCCACTTTGAAGCTTTCCTAACCAAGATCCACTAATAATGATAGATAGTTGTGATGGATATGTTCAATTGCTAATTGTATTTTATTTTGGCAGATGATGAGCCCTGGGAGTTAATGCAGCTTATTAAGAGATATCTAGGAAGCATAGCAGATGTGAATATGATGTTTTATTGAATGCATAAGAAGGGTGCCAATTTTCGTTATTGCGTCTCTCTTGTCTGGTTGCATGTAACAATATCTTGAAAATCGCCTATAAATTCTTGCTACTAAGAAGGCAGCAAGATTGAAAAAAACATATTTATTTTGGTTAAGAGTGAAGATTATTAATTATATTCTTAACCACATTAAAGACATCTTGTCAAATTGTTAAAAGTTTCAAATTTGTCATATAGAAACAAAAAACATAACCAACACATTCTAAAAACATAAAGACTAATCCACTTATTTCCAGATTTGACCTTTGACCCCAACACACACAATACAAGACCCTTCTCACAATCAGATTAACCAAAGGGGTATATATGTCAATATAGCCTTCTAGAAAACAAATCGGATCTACCATTTGCCATTCCAGCCTTCATTGGTGTTGGTGAAGGTCTCCCTCTTCCAGATCCAATAGTCATATTTCCCAATTTTTCAACTGTTTCACCAATAATTCCTCCACCACTGACTCTTCCTTTTCCCATATATACCCTTCCTCCTGAAATTATTAGCATTTATCAATTATTATCATTTAATTGAAATATAAATGAATATATTTCAAAAAGAAAGAAATAAACTGCTTGCTTGGGTTAGTATTGATTTTAATTTTGCTTCGTAGTCATTTAACCCATTCATAAGAACACAATATCTCCCTTAAAATATATGAAGCAGAAATTAAAGAATTCATACATCTGCTTGATGTGGAAACTTATAAAGATTTGTATAAAGATTGTATATTCACAAGGCAAAAAGAAAAGTAATAAATTGGACAAACTTACCCTTTGGAATGCAGGATCCATGCTTTCAGAAAGAACAACTACAACAAGTGATTCACTACCAGTCACACACATAAGAAATTTCCATAGAATTATTGCAGATGAAACAATCGTACCTGAAGTCAAAACCAAAATGTATCTTAAGTAATCTGATAAAAATCAAATATATTTAAAGGCACATTTTACATTGGCATGTCACCATTAAGCTTAAATCTAGATTGTTGTTTACACCATTTAAAAATAATAATAATATAAAAAAATAGTTATTCAAGTTATTTCAAGAAACAATCTTTGATTGGAACCAAAATCTCATTCACAGATATAAGAACTTAAAAGTATGAATTCTACAAAGAGGCTTTTGCTTTATCATCCTAATTTTATACAAGATGTAATGCTCTGAAACTACTCCATCAATGCAAATTTAGGTTTTCTGCATAAGTATAAAAAATCTGAGAACAAAATAATCTAGATGCATGAAAATGGGGATAATAGAATTCTCGTATCATATGCAGAAATCAGAAATCAGAAATGAGTAAGTGAAGGCATACATCTAGGTTACATGTTGTAGAAAGAGATAGGATAGCGTACCCAGAGTGATGGCCCGCTTTAAGGCTTGTCTGAAATGAACGAACTGGTCTCATCCTCCTAAAGTTTCGATCTTTCTAAATTGTAATTGCTTCCTACTTCACTATGACTCCGATTTCATAAATCAATCATAAATCAATCTTTAACAGGGGTTGGATGATTGAACGTCTATGGAATTCTCAGCAATTCTTTTAATAGTAATATTTAGATGTCATACAATCTGAACAACAATGGAATCATAAATTCCTAAATCATATGAACATGAAGAAACCGAGAGAGAGAGAGAGAGAGAGAGAGAGAGAGAGAGAGAGAGAGAGAGAGAGAGAGAGAGAGAGAGAGAGAGAGAGACCGATGAGCGGTTAGATTAGGGTTTCAAATCGATGAGCGGCTTTCTCCCGATAATGACGAGTGAATAAGAGGCATAAAGGGTAGTTTAGGAAAATCACTTAAGGATTTTAGACGGGATAAATCGATGAGGGGGGCTAATACAATGACACGTGACATATTGGTACTGTTTTATTATGATAGGGGATATATAAAGTACAAGTTACAACAAATACGAAATAACAAATTATCCTATTTTACACGATCTATGTACACAATCGATCGTCTCTCTGATGCTTTGTTCAATAATTAACAACTAGATCCACCACAAAAAGAGAAAAAGGTGTCTGCTTGTTCGGATGTATCAAACACGAGTTTGAGTGTCTATCAGAAATTCTCGTGCTTCAACTAATTTTAGAGTTGGAAGTCCAATCTTTTTGTTGTCTGCTAATTCGGATGTATAAAAGTCCCGAATAAGATTGCCTAAAAAATTAGCCTCAAACGAGTACTTTAATTAGAGACAACTTGTTGGTTGAAGTAATCCAGAAGCAGTGCCAGCAGCATAGGAGCAAGAGGACACTGCTGGTTGACCCCCATATTTGAGGTTAACATCCTTTAGTCTAATATTAGTGCATGGCTTCCCCTTTCTACAATCAAATTTCACTGCCACCCGTGTTGCTGATGTTCCATGTACATCCTCGTACAGCACGTTGCTGATCTTTACTCCTGAAACCTGATTCGGGCAATTCTCATTGTTTGGGCAGTAATTTGCATCTATTAGTATCGGATTTTTTACGTTCACCATACTTGCATGCTGGAAAACAACATCCTTCACGAATCCATTGCTACGTCTTGCCCATGTCTTTATCCTTAAACCATTGTCACTACCTATAAATGTTGCGGTTTTTACAGTAACATTCTGAACACCGGCTTCTACAACGTCCCAACCTAGACTCCCGATGCTGCATCCACATAACACAACTAATTAACACATACACAAACACACTTAGGAGAAAAGCAATATCATAGTTTAAAACAAAAACATAGTTGTTAAAAAGTACTCATGTACCTGATGCCATGACCGGGGCCACAAACCACCTTCTCTATCCAGACATTAGAGCTGCCGGGGCCAATGGAGATGCAGTCGTCCCCTGTAGAGATCTTAGAGTTCAAGATGGTGACGCCAGTGGAAGATGATAAATGGATACCGTCTGTGTTAGGGCTGAGCCTGGGTGCTGAGACGCTCACCCCTTGTAGCTTGGCATTGGTGCATGCATATAGCAGGATGTGGAACATTTGGCTGTTTAATGACCTTAAATTACGGATCACTATGTTCTGGGAATGGTAGATGCCAAGTGTCTGCAAGATTAATGATATATAAATAATCTTAGAAAGGAAGTTAAAATCAACATCAAAGTTTATAAGGGGTGCATGCAAGCATAATAGTACGAACCGTAGCTCCTTTAGGACATGTCTTTCCAGAGGATTTGCAGGCCCATAGAGAAGAACCTTGGGCATCAAGGGTTCCACCGGAGATTGTAACATGGTTAGTCCGGTAAAACTTAATCCAAATTTGGGCGTTGCCTATTGCATTATAGGTTGAGGGAGCCACCAAAGTACCATCTATCTTCATCGTGATGGCTTTGCTCTTACATGCTTGGCCGGAGAATGTGATTGCAGAACCAATCAAGTACCTGCCAATGGGTACATAGATGATGGCGGGATTTGTTGTACTACAGGCCAAACCCCATGCTTTTAGGAATGCACTTCTTGAGTCTAAGCGGCCATTTGCTTTGGCTCCAAAACTTAGGACGTTATATGTTACCTTTGCTGAATATGAGTACTGGAAGAAGAGGAAAATCAAGACTGGGATAGCTAGTTTGGTGACCATGATGAAGTTATTATGAATTGGTATAGTGTGTATACCCAACCGTTGATCGGTTATTTATATCAATTGAATTGATTACATAATCCAGGTTTGTAGGTTTGGGGGTTTGTATTATTGGTAATGATTGAGAAGAAGTAATCCCTATGTATGTACGTACCGATCAACCATCGAGATGGTAACATGAACGGAATATTAATCATGTAACCTCAATTTTATATCCTTTAACAAGTCTGTGTATTTAAGATTTCACTAAATGTGGTTTGAAATATTGATAAAAAAAGTTTATTTAAATGCTACGATTTTATTTAAATGATATAAATGGTATTGGTAGATGTTATAATATTTATGTATCCTAATGCATATGGGATAATGGGAAGAGAAGTGCAGGGCTTATGATCTCACATGGGTTAATGGAATGTCAACCCTAACAAATTATTCCAACGTCCCAGAATCATTTAACATGTACGAATTATTATGTTCTCAATCTTTTAAATAAGATGTAACTTTTAGGGCGAATTATCGAAAACATCCTACATAGTTGCACTATATCTCCAATTTTTTTAAATAGTCATCATAGTTTAAATTGAATAATTACATTCCTTATTCATATTGGGTAGGTTTTAAATTGAAATCGATCATCCAACTATTTGGTGTGTTCACATATACTCCATGATTCCCTTCTTCAACTTCATAAGGGAAAATCTACGGTGTGAACTTCCAGTAGTGATTGGTCTTGACAAAAATTACGGATTATTGTGTGCCTTTTTCAAGACCTTCTTTATAACACAATTGGTTATAAAACCACATCTCTCTTTTTGTGATCTTCTTTGTCAAGCAGAATGTCATAAATTGTTTTTCAGTTCATAAATTGTTTTTAGCATAGCCACATCACCCTTCTCCTAAACATGCTTCCCACGGCTCGTGTAATACTTCATGTGCTCGTGGAAAATCCTCAAAGTGGGGTGCGTACATAAATGGTTAAGGCAGATCTCGCCATCCCACACTGCCAACTTTATTGCAAGGATAGGCATTATGCAATTCTTTGTCTGAACCTTTCCTTGTTTCTTAGCGCACATCATTGCTTGACAATGTCATGTCACTAACAACTCTTCCGACCAATATATCTAGTTTGTGGTTTATTTTCACATGACAACTTTTTCCAATCTCATATTGTTTCCACACCTTATCCTGGTAAAAAACAAGTCATGTTTGGGTAACGATAATGCTCTTTATATTTTACACGTTGTAATTTTTTTAAGGAATTATAGTTACTTAATGTCCTTCTTCCTCATCTCACAAAAAATTTACTTTTAATTAGCAAACACCCAAAAGAACACCATGTTGACTCCAAGGAATCGACGAATGTATAGCTCTAGATTTAAAGCTAAAGATATAAGTTGACATAATATTGGATGCTCACTAGATGATATGATGCGTTATCCGGTTGATGAAATTTCATGGCAAGATTTTGTTCAGAGATATCCAGAGTTTGCCAAAAAAAAACCTAGAAATGTTCGTCTAGGTTTTCGGCTGTTGATAGCTTTAATCCTTTAGCAACTTTAATAACACTTATAGTATTTTGTCGGTTATATTTGATGGGTTTTTTTAGTTTATATAGTTTTACATGTGAAGGAAAAACAGTTAAACCGTTAAGTTCACGTGCAGTCTAGAAAGGATCGATGTTTTCTCTATTGATAATAAGTAACTATAAATATCAAGAAGCCCTAGGAGAGAGGTTATGTATGAAATTGAAATTCAAATCAACTTAGGGTTACATACCTTTTGATTATTATTGCAAATAATAAAAGTAGAATCCTTCTTCAAAATCTTGGAAAGCTAGCAGTAAAGGAATGGATGCCTCTAATGACTTGTACCGAAAACCCTAGTAGCAAGAAGACTTGAGGAGAGAGGAGGCTTGAGAAAAATTTCATTTGTATGAAGGCATGAAGGAGCGAACGAAAATAATAAGATCCAAGGAGGGGTTTATATAGCTGGAGGCACTACTAGAAAAACAACATTTTACGACGCACAATGCGTGTCGTAAAACGCTTAGACGAAGCGCAAATGCGTGTCAAGGAAGTCTCTGTCATAATGAGAGACGACACGCTTTTGCGCGTCGTTTATTTACAACGCGCATTTACGACACACATTTATGACACGCAAGGCGTATCATTATGGTTGCTGTCAAGAAAGGCCATGCCATAAATAAAGATGACAACATTTTTGCATATCGTAATTTTAATTTTAAAAAAATATATATTTATAGATTTACTTATTTTCAAATTAAATTTGCATTTCATGTCTCATAATAAAAAATAAAATACCATATATAAAAATACAATACATTGCACAAAACTTAATGTCATACAAAAATACAATACATTGTAATACATTGGTATTAAGGGGATCTAATTGTACATTGCTATTAAGAGGTTTTCCCTAACTATATAACCTATTTGTATAACCAAGTCCAAATGAAAGATTCCACGGCCTTCTTCTAGCTGTGTTAGATTCTGGACGAATTAACCTATATATTAATAAAAAATAACATTAACATATAGCAATAAATAATAATAATAGCCGTAAGATAAGTAAGTAGCCTTAACCTGTTGGTTGTCTTCCTCATTAAGTTACACCTCATTAAGCTGCACCTCACGTGCCTCCTCTTTTGATTAACCAAAAAAAAAAAGAAAAAAAGCAAATATATAAATACTATAGGACAACTTACAGCAAGATTCTTACTAAACATATGAGTTGAGCAATTTTACAATGCTTGTTAACATGATACTGAGAAATTAAAATAAAGATTGTCTGCAACTTACATATGCTCCTTGATTATTCTAAGTTGTGTTCCATCCAGTCCCCATACTTGACATGTAAAATCCTCGTTGACAATGATGATTAACTGAGAACAGAATTACCCCCATACAAAAAAGTAATAAGTTCTCTGGCTAAAACATACACATTTCAAAAAAGTAATGAAAACAGATTAGACAACATTACCTAATGGCAGATGAAAGCACGAAATAAATCAGGGAAAGTTTGTAGAAGTTAGGACTTAGGAAAGTTTTTTGTTGAAATGAAAGGGTAAAACAGTCACTTAACACTTTATCCAGACTAGACAACATCACCCATTTAGTCATGTCCATGTTAAGTGAATTAAGTAAATCAATAAATAGTACCTTTGATTTAAGAGTTTCATAAATGGTAACATTGTTTGATTAATTATGAAAATAACCTTCCTATCTTCTGTAGGCTCAATAAGTCTCTTTAATTCTTCTATAACAGCACCAGTAGCATTTATATCATAGATATCTAGAAAAGAGAACAAACCCAAATAAATCTCCAAAGAAAGAATACCACAAGCAGGGCAGCTGAACCGAAAGTATTGGCATCTGGTGCATTGAAAACAGAACAAACACGTAACAGAAAAACCTGAGAACAATTCAAGTAATCGAGTCATAAGAGCATGTCAAGATTCTAGTGACATGAGTTATAAGAGGAAGTAAATAGGGCATACCTTCCTACACCAAGGGAAAAGCGAACACTGTAATACACTATAATAGACCATACAATAGCTTGAACAACAGAGTAGGGAGCAGGGAGAATCCAACTAGAAATAGAACAAGCCCATGCAGGATAGAAATTATTATCCCTTTACTTGTAAAATACGGATATTCGGAGTATCATAAGTGGGAGTTTTGAAAATCCATTGAACATCATGTGAACAAATGCAAAGAATAAGCATCCAAGACATAGGCTTCCATCTATTACATCTGTGTGATGTAATCTTGTCCTTATAAAGAGTGTGCATGTAATAAATCCAACAAATGCAACCTGTAGGTCATGTGATAGATAAATATTATGTCACATATAGAATAGTGAATAATCCATCAGGTTCCTAACAAAAAATCAACGTTAATCAGAAAAAAAAAACTTTTTACAGATGCTATTTTCAATGATAAGGGCATTTACGTCTTTTTACCTTACAGGAGACCTACTTGGGCTTCTCTCATCTCTCTCTTCCATAACAGCAGCAAGCATGACAAATATAAAACCCCAAAATTCTAATGTTTCCCAGTTGAAAGCATGTTTCCTAATTTCAAAGGCTTTGTGGAAGCAGGCACACTGCTTGTTGCAGTTGATAAAGTTGAGTACCATCTGCCATTGGTATTCCTCTCTCCACTCTGTTCATGTCAAGTATATCAAGATAGATGTAATTTAGCATAATACAAATGTTCAAACCCTGGATAAGATAAACACACAAATAACTCATCGTACCATAACATATTCTCGAATTTAAGCTCAAAATATTAAATGTGAGTATGTGTGTGAGGTGCTATGTGTGACTGCTAACAATGTATCAGAATGGGATCGAGAATCAAAAAAGTAGGGGGAAGGATATCGCACCTAAGAAATCAAACAAGTAGAATTAAAATAAGGGAGAAGGAACAAAGAATACCTGAGATGCTTAGAGAGTAGAAGTGAGGATCGTGGAATGAGGAGGAAATCGCCATTGAAATCTGCATAGTTTTTCAGTTAGGGTTTTACACAGGAGAAGATGAGAAGATCCAAAATCGAAATCAAAGCTATGAATAGAGGAGAAATTAAATAAATAGAAGAACGAAAACATTAGGAAGAGAGAATAACCAAAGCATATTTTAGTCGGGCTATGGTGTGGAAATTTGAGCAGTCTCCGACGTCACATGAGCTCGAGGTTGCCGGAGGAAAATAACCCTATGGTTGTTGGAGGAGAAGTGAGCAAAGATGTTGCCGGAGATCTAGGTGAGGCAAGATCATCGATCGATTGTTGCAGACGCCAGAGAGCACCAAGTGTTTCCGTTCTTGAAAAAAAACCATAGTCCCTGCGATTTTGTGGAATTTAGTAGTACTATCCTTGCTTGTATTCTTCTTTGCTTCTTAAATCAAAATAACAATCTCTAAGAAATTGCATGTTGGGTTTTAGGTTAGAGGGAGAGAGAGAGAGAGAGAGAGAGAGAGAGAGAGAGGGGAAGATGAAGACCCTAGGCTTCTTTCTTGCTAATTGGAAGAGGAGCGGGTTTTAATTTTTCACATGGAATAAGCGGGGTTTTAATTTTTTGGGATTTCATTTCCCCCTTTCAAGAACGCGTGTTTTGAGTAAAACACAAAGCGACATTCACAGAGGACGCACATTTTAGATAAAGTGCCCTCTATGTGTTTTTTTTTTTTTTACATGAGACACTAATCTAAGGGCACGCACTAATGCGTGACATAAATCCTTAGTTTTTTTGAAAAGACGACACTTATTTAATGTCACTCTCTTTTACGTAACATAAATCAATGAGTGTCGTGGTTTGCGCATCGTAAAATGGTCTTTTTCTTGTAGTGAGGAAAGTTGGGGCCAAAGCTAGGTTTTTTGGTATAAGGCCTAGATTGATTAATATAATAATCAAGCTACCTTATCTCCTTATCCTAAGCCTCATGAACGAAAATTTTAGGTTATTCCTAGCCAAATGCCATTCACCCCATCCCATGGGGTTCTAGAGTTTCCCTACTTCAACTTTCAATAAATAATCAAACAGTCCCTTCATTTTTAATCAATTAAATTTGTTCCAATTAATTTCTGATTAATTCCAAATTAATTATTATTATTTCTTATTAATATATTAATCATATAATATATTAATCAACTATTTATTCGAATATATTAATTGTATAATAAGTTAGCAATTTAGCCTCTTCCTTCAAAATTCATTCTATCCAACTACTAGTTTTGAGGGTAACCCAAAAAGGACTTTGCTTTTAATTCAAGAATTTACCAATTTAGTTATTGGCTTAGACACCTTAATCCAACAGTCTCTCAATTGGATAAATCTATAACTATGATTGCAAGTATAAACCTTCAATTAAACCGCAAAGAGTGCTTTCCAAAGCCATTGCTGAACTCTGATTCAAATCAAATGTTGGCCATAAGATAAGTGGTCAGCTATTCGTTCATTCTACAAGATATTGTATGAACTGATTAATGGATTAAGTGATCAGCCTCATGTTCATTTACTATGTTTCCCGATTTCTCATTTTGTGATCGAATTTCAGACTACAAAATTGAACACATTAATTTAGTCCGGACCAGGAGCATGGTTTTTCATGGATTAACTCAAATGAATGAGGGGCCCACATATATCACTTTTCCTTATTCGGGGAAAGGAACGAATTATATTAACTATATAGTCATCCAATTTACGTATCAAATCACACATGGAATAACCCTTTATAACATCTAGTTACGAGATGTGTTTGGCAAACCAATGCACAATTGATCATGGAGAGAGAGAGAGAGAGAGAGAGAGAGAAAGAGAGAGAGAGAAAGAGAGGGAGAGAGAGAGAGAGAGAGAGAGAAAGCGGCTAAAAGTGTGTGTTTTCATGCATTCTTAGAAGGAGTATGAGGAGCAAAAGGTTTAGAACCACAAGGAGCCCTTGGATCCAATATTCTTTCAGTGTTAGCTGCCATCTGGAGGTAAAAAGCTATCACCTTGATGATTTGTTTGTTAGATCTCTTCACTAGGGAGTTTATGGCCATTTCCATATTCTCTTTGAGTCCCTTAGTAGTTTGAGCATGCCTTGAAGACGAGACATCAGATCTGGACAGTATGAGGTCCCTTAGGCCTAAAGATTAAAGCTTTATCAAGCTATTGGCCAACTTTCATGCATTAAACCCTTTATTGAGCTTTTGGTTGGCAAAATTAGTCCTATATGTCATGCATGAACGTAAAGCTTGCAGCTTTACATGATATTTCATCCTTAGAAGGCTAGATATATAGTATGGGGCCTTATTTCTGCTTAAAACGCCTGAATAAGAGAATGGACTGAAGGCACTCGATGAGTTTGTGAGCCAACTCGACGATTTGGTTAGGGTTTTCCCTGATATTCTGGATGTGTTACAAACTTGGCAAGTTTGTGAGACTACTCGACGAGTTGAGTTGGATTTTCCCGATATTTCAGAGAAACGAAGGAACTCGACGAGTCGCATAGAAGCAGTTGACGAGTTGGGTCAACATGGACTGTTCACTTGAGCATTGACTTCTGTTAACTTTTAGGGTTTGGTCAAAAGTGGACTTTGGATACCATGGAGGGGTAAAATGGTCTATCATCCTTTCCGAGAGCTAGTAAAGGAGTAGTTTAACATTCTTGGAGTTGTTATTATTAATTGTTAATTAGATACGATTATGATATATGTAGGCGGAGTCTAGACCTACCATTGAGTACAAGACATACCTGTTTACTTATGAGGTGAGTCTTCTCACTATACTTACCTGAGTGGTAATAACTATGTGACCTGAGGGTCTTATCTGAGTTATTGACTGGAGGTTCTTATGTGCTTATACCGAGTTATGTGATATTATGCATTTTGAATTTGTGAGTTACGATGTATATTATTTTGTACCTTATTGAGTTAGGACCGAAGGGTTCAAACCGAGTTATGAGACCGGAGGGTCTTCACTGAGAATACCGGACTGGAAGGTCCAACCGAAGCTGTGCGACTGGAGGGTCTTGACTGAGATACATGGCTGGAGGGTCCTTATTGGGTATAGCCATGAGAGGCTAATTATTTGTGTGTGGTATTTTGAGGAACTCACTAAGTTTCGTGCTTACAGTGTTGTGTGTATAATGTGTTTCAGGTACCTCTTAGGATCGTGGGAAGGCACTGGCTTGATTCTACTCACAGTTTGAGATTATGTTTTGAGGATTCTAGGATATTGTCAAACTTTTTAGTGTTTTGTGTTTTGAACAACTTATACATTTGGGTTTTGAGAAATGTGAGATTGTGTTTTGTGTGGTTTTTAAAAATGAAATTTTTGTTTGAAAATTTAGAGTGTTACAAGTTGGTATGAGAGCCTTGGTTTGAGGGATTCGGATGTACCCTCAGGTATGTCTGGACTCAAACTAAGGATTTGAGAATAAATTTCTAAAAATAAATGATTTTTCTAAAACGAGTAAGAGCTTTTAAGAGAAAATGAGATGGAGCAGTTTGTACAGTCCGCCCGAGCCTGAACGTTGATTTCCCAAAATACCATTACTTGTTTATAGTATGAGATACTTATGAGATATTAGAGCTGCATGCTAGAGGATAGGCTAGGTATTTAAGGAATTTAGAGCTAGAGTTGCCTGATTCATGATGCCTTAGCCTAGGGGATGTTTTTGATTCATATTATCTGCTATTTTCTCTATGTATGTGCTGAGTAGGAGTACCTAGTAGGAATCTTTTAGAGATAGCTTTGAGTCAAGGAGTAATCTAGGAGATATACCTAGATGTGCATTGAGAAATCTACTGAGAGAGTAGTTCGATATTCGTGAAGGATAGAGTACTTGTGAATTTGGATCCTAGGGGGAGGACTTGGGGTGACTACAGGTTGGTGTGGAAGGTAGTATTGGGCACATACTACTGAAGAACCGGATTCGTATGCAACCCAAGTAAGAACCTTAGGATACTAAGGAGCATGTAGGGATATGTAATGGTGTGTGTGTGTTCTTGAGCTAGTCTCTGATGATTTTTTGTGTTTTTGTTTCAGAGACACCATGGTGATTACCCGCAACAACCCTGGGGGCAGTGGTACCAGTGATGAGGAGATCTGCAGGATCATTAGTGAGGAGGTGGCCGCAGCTATCAGGGAGGCCATACTAGAGATGTTTAGGTATATTAAGACCACACTGATCGAGATATTTGACGAGTGATATGTTGCTGTCACAGAGGCTGCTGTTGCCGTAGCCACTGCAGTCGTGGCTGCTGCGAGGCCACAGGGGGTGACTCATTGTTGTTTCAAGAGTTCATCAACACGAAGCCACCAGAGTTTGATGGGACCCAAGACCCGATTTCTGCTATGATATGGATCACCGACATTGATGGGTGTTTCTATACGTGTTCATGCCCGGAGCATTTGAGAGTTCAGTTTGCACTGAACCATCTTTTCTGGGGAGCGAAGGACTGGTGGAAGTTCGTGATGGTTGTTTTCACTCCTACAGATCATGTTGCAATGACTTAGGAGAGGTTTTCCCAGTTGTTTAGAGATGAGTATGTTCCCCCAATGTTAAGGGAACGGTTGGTCCATGAGTTTCTGTCTCTTAAGCAGGAGACAGAAACCGTGACATAGATTACGAGAATATTTCATGAGAGGGCGCTATTCTGCCATGAGCACGTGTCCATTGAGCATGCACATGTGAGCCGGTATTTTAGCATCTTGAGGACAGACATTCGGGATTTCATGGCAAACTTGTCATATCGGTCATGAGCTGAGTTGTAGACCAATACCAGGAGGAGAGAGATTGAGCTGGAGATTCAGACCAGAAAGGAAGAAGAGCATCAAGGGAGAGATAGGAGACCAGTATTATCGCAGTTGGCGATAAAGTGGTAAGAGTCACGAGGGATCTTGCCGATCAGGGATTTGCTACAAATGTGGTAAGGAGGGGTATATAGTGAAGAAATGCCCGGAGGGATTTTCGGTTTGCTTTAATTATAACCAGACTGGCCACCGGAAGGCCGAGTGTCCTCAGCTCACCTAGGGATCAGCCCATGCTTCTGCTCCTGCTGTTTTACTTGTTACTGGTGGTCGGCCAGGGAAAGACGAGGCTCTGAGAGCTCATGGGAGAGTATTCCAGGTGACTGCGGATGAGGTACGCGCAGAGCCTGATGTTGTTGTTGGTACGTATCTCCTTATTCATGTTATTTTGAGATTTGTTTATGCTTATACTATGTTGCATATAGGTACTTTTCTTGTGAATTATGTGCCTGCCTTGTTGTTATTTGACTCGGGTGAGATTCGATCTTAAATGTCCTTATCCTTTAGTCATCACATTAGTGATAAACGCGAGGCGTTGAGTCGATCGCTGAGGGTTTCTATAGCCGATCAGCATGCGGTTTTTGCCATTAATGTATTTTAGGGGTGTGTATTAGAGATTTTTGGTGTTATGTTTCTGATAGATCTGGTGCCGGTAGCGATGGGTGATGTCTGGGTCATAGTAGGCATCGATTGGTTGAGCCGGTTTGGAGCCGTGATTGACTGTGAGTGTTAGACGATGACCATACGAGACCCTAGTGGGGGAGTACTTACTGTGTATGATAATGGAACTAGATTGGGATCAGCTTTCTGCTCTGCCGCAAGTGCGAGGCAGAGTCTACAGTAAGGGTGCATGGGCTTTATAGCATATGTGATGGATATGCGAGTTACCACTAAGAGAACAAGTTTTATTTCCGATGTTCCAGTAGTGTGTGAGTTCTCGGATGTTTTCCCCGAGGAATTGTCGGGTGTGCCTCCTGAGAGGCAGGTGGAGTTCCAGATTGATTTGATTCCGGGTGCGTGCCTTTTGCCAAGGCACCTTATCATCGTGCGCCACCTGAGATGCAGGAGTTATCCTTGCAGCTCCAGGAGCTCCTGTAAATGGGTTTCATTAAACCGAATAGCTCGTCGTAGGAAGCGCCGATCCTTTTTGTCAAGAAAAAAGACGGTTCACATCGTTTGTGCAACGACTACCGAGAGTTGAACAAACTGACGGTCAAGAACTATTATCCACTACCGAGGATCGACGATTTGTTTGATCAGTTGCAGGGGGCGTCTTGTTTTTCCAATATTGATTTGAGATCTAGGTATCATCAGATGAAAGTCTGCGAGGAGGATATTCAGACGATGGCGTTCCGAACTCGTTGAGGGCACTACGAGTTTGTGATGATGCCTTTCGGGCTCACCAATGCACCGGCAGCGTTCATGGACCTCATGAACCGGGTGTGTAGGCCCATGTTGGATAGGTCGGTGATCGTGTTCAGCGATAACATTTTGGTGTACTCGAGGTCTAGGGACCAACATGAGGAGCATCTGTGAGAGATTCTTAGGGTATTAAGGATGGAGAAGCTTTATGCCAAATTCTCCAAGTGTGATTTCTGGTTACAAGAGGTCCAGATTTGGGACACCTTGTTAACTAGAACGGGATTTTGGTCGACCCGGCCAAGATTGAGCCAACTATGCGATGGGAGGTGCCGAGATCCCCATCCGAGATCAGGAGTTTTCTAGGCCTGGCGGGTAACTATCGGAGGTTTATCAGTGATTTCTGCAAGACTTTCGTTCCTGTCACCAGATTGCCTAGGATGGGTGTTACTTTTATCTGGGGGCCCGATCAGCAGGCTTTAATCGAGACTTTTCACCAGAGATTATGCAAAGCTCCAGTGTTAGCCTTTTTGGAGGGAGTGAAGGACTTCGTAGTCTACTATGATGCATTTATATCGGGGATAGGTGCCATGTTGATGTAGAGGGGACATGTGATAGCATATGCATCGAGGCAGCTGAAGCCTCACGAGACGAGGTATCTCATCCATGATTTGGAGTTGGGGCAGTGGTTTTCTCCCATAAAATTTGGCGCCACTATCTTTTTGGTGTCCGATGTACCATATACAGGGACCGAAAGACCCTAAAGTACCTTATGGATCAGCCCAACCTAAATATGAGATAGAGGAGGTGGTTGGATGTAGTGAAAGAATATGACTCTAAGATATTTTATCACCCTGGTAAGGCTAATGTGGTAGTCGATGCCCTGATTCGTAGAGAAGCTAGTGCTCCGATCCGAGATGTGTGCATGAGGATGACGGTGATGACTCTAGTCTTAGATACCATCTGAGATGCCCAAGTGATGGCCATGAGGCCAGAGAACTATGAGAGAGAGAGCAGGTGATTGGGCAAATTACTGAGTTTGAGACTGATAGTCGAGGGCTTATGACCTTCCGTACGCGGATATGGGTGCCATATACGGATGGATCTCGTCGTATTTTGTTGGAGGAGGCCCATAAGTCAAGATTATTGATCCATCCAGGGTTCACCAAGATGTATTTGGACTTTAAAAGGGATTATTGGAGGCCATGTATGAAGAGAGATGTGGCATGGGTAGTCGAGAGATGCTTGACCTGTCATGAGGTCAAGGCAGAGCACCAGTGTCCCTAAGGCCAGTTACAGTCTTTGGAGATTCCCCTATGGAAGTGGGAACATATCTCCATAGATTTTATTAACAAGCTATTGTCGTAACACCTGTTTCATGTATTACTTAATTTATTTAAGTTTTATGGTTTTGTGCATGGACTTGGCGAGTTGGGAGTCTAACTCGTCGAGTAGAGACATTTTGGTGGACGCGTGATTTCGACCCTACTCGACGATTCGGAAGGACCAACTCGACGAGTAGGTGCTGTAGAGGGAAACCCTAAATTTTAGGGGCTGATACCTTATTTAAAGGACTTATGGCTCATTTGTAGCCTCCCTTATTGTCCTTACAACCTAGGGAGAAACCCTAGCTATAGAGTTGAGCTTCCTTGAGAGTGTGAGAGCCTTAGAGAGTGAAAATTTTGCCTTTGTGAAGGATTTTTGAGCTTAAAGAGGAAGGATCAAGGAGAGGAATAGTAGATCCAACATCTACTTCGTATTAGCCATCATCTTGAGGTATAAAGTTTTCACCTTGATCTCTAGTTGATTAGATCCCTTCTCTTACAAGTAAATGACCATTTTTGGGGAATAATGGAGTCCAAACTCGGATCTAGACCTATCAGAAGGATATGGTTGTAGATCTGCACCCCTTTAGTTCCCCAATGACATAAATTTGCTCACTTTGTGTAGTCTATCCACTTTCCATGCACAAGAACCTTGTAAGAAGCCTAGTTATGAAGATATAGCCTGGAAGGACCTTACATGCACGTAAAGTTTGAAACGTTACATGGTATCTGCACTAGGAGAGCTTGAATCTGGAGTGTGGGACCTTAGATCCCACTGAAAAGGGTTGAACTTGAAGGAGACTGAAGGATCTCGTTGAGTCCTTTAGCTGACTCAACGAGTTGAGTAGGGTTTACCCGTTTTTGGTTTCATGAGTTTTCGGTTGTCATAAGTTTTTGGTTTCATGAGTTTTTGGTTGTCATGAGTTTTTGGTTTCATGAGTTCTTGGTTGTCATGAGTTTTCGGTTCTGGACATGGAGGGACTCGGCGAGTTACACGGGTAACTTACCGAGTGGATGAATTACACAAAAAACTCAATGAGTTGTTCGATGTACTCGATGAGTTGAGGTCAACATGGACTGTTGACCTTGACTGTTGGCTACGGTTGACCAGGGTTGACTTTAAGGCTATCTATGTGATTTTGACGAGTTAATCACATGATAATTATAGGCGGTTGAGTTGGAGCAGCAAGTGGGGATTAGCTAATCTTAGTTTGTCAGTTCTACATTTACGAGAGGTGAGTCTTCGCACCATACCAATGGGTCCAAGGCACCAAGGTCGGCCCATTGTATTATAGATGCTATACTTGTTGTGTAGAGTTGTGTGGTATACTTGCTGTAGAGATATGTGGTATGATAGTTAGATATGGTTGGTAATATGCTATCGAGAGCAATGTTTGATGGCGCAGCGTGCACTCTCTCCCGGGCGTTTGTGGGACATTCTAATAATTTGAAATAAAATTGTGATGGATTGAATTTTTGAAAACAATTGTATTTGGAAACCTCATGTTTTGTGGAGTATTTTTGGTAAATTAAAAATGAAAAAATTTCTTTTGAAAATTTGGGTCGTTACAACTGCGTGAGGTATCGATGCGATATGGGTGATTGTAGATCGGTTGATGAAGAGTGTTCATTTCCTGGCTATAAATGAGAGCTCTTCTGTGGAGAAATTGGCCAAGATCTACAATCGAGATTTGGTGGCACAACATAGGGTGCCAACATCGATAGTGTCCGATCGGGATGTGCGTTTTACTTCCAGGTTCTGGAAGAAATTTCATGAGGAGTTGGGTACCCGACTGCATTTTAGCACCATTTACCAGCCATAGACAGACGGGCATAGCGAGCGGACGATTTAGAAGCTTGAGGACATGCTAAGCGCATGTGTTATGGACTTAGGTGGAAGTTGGGACACTTACTTACCCTTGGCTGAGTTTTCATACAACAACAAACATCACTCCAGTATTGGTATGCCTCCCTTTGAGCTTTTATATGGGAAGAGGTGTCGAAATCACATTTGTTGGGGAGAGGTAGGGCAGAGAGTGATGGGGAGCACTGAGATAGTGCTCAAGAAGATAGTGCAGATCCAGCAGGTCAGACAGAGGTTACTCACAGGCCAGAGTTGTCAGAAGAGTTACGCAGACCGGAGACGATCTGAGCTAGAGTTCCAGGTCGGAGACTTGGTCCTCCTGAAGGTATCCCCATCGAAAGAGGCGATCCAATTCAGGAAGCGGAGCAAGCTGGGCCCTAGATACAACAATCCTTTCAGAGTGATCGCTCGAGTGGGTAACATAGCTTATCGGTTAGAGCTGCGTGCAGAGTTGATCTAGATCCATAACACCTTCCATGTGTCCCAGCTGAGCAAGTGTGTAGCCGATGAGACGACAGTGGTCCCTTTGAAGGACATTCAACTTTATGATCGTCTGAACTACATTGAGAGCCGATGGCAATTTTGGATAAGAATGTAAAGGTCTTGAGGAATAAAGAGGTGCCCTTGGTTCAGGTTTAGTGGCAGAATCGGAAGGGATCCGAGTGGAGTTGGGAGTCGGAGTCCGAGATGCGTGAGCAGTACCCAGAGTTGTTTCCTAAGGATGACTTTGAGGGAGAATTCTGATTCTAGTGGGGAAGAATTGTAACATCCCGACTTCCAGGTATAATATTTAATTAAATTATATTCATTTTTTTCAGGACAACTCGACGAGTTCGAGGCCCCAACTCGTCGAGTAGAGATGGAGATAACCGCGTGATTTTTAGAGTCTACTCGACGAGTTGGAGGACCCCAACTCGATGAGTAGGAGTTGAGTGTTGAAACCCTAATTTTCAGGGTTTGCACCATATTTAAAGAACCTTAGTCCCTTCATTATGCCTTCCTGATCTCTTTAGCACCCCGAGTGAAACCCTAAGCGAGCTGGTATCATCTGTGAGAGAGAGAGAGAGAGAGAGGCTAAAAGTGTGTCTTTTGGTGCATTCTTGGAAGGAGTTTGAGGAGAAAAAGGCTTGGAGCGAGAAGGAGCCCTTGGATCCAGTATTCTTTCAGTGTTAGCTGCCATATGGAGGTAAAAAGCTATCACCTTGACCATTTGTTTCTTAGATCTCTTCACTAGGGAGTTTATGGCCATTTCCATATTCTCTTTGACACCCTTAGTTGTTTAAGCATGCCTTGAAAATGAGACTTCAGATCTGGACAATATGAGGTCCCTTAGGCCTAAAGATTCAAGCATTATCAAGCTATTAGCCAACTTTCATGCATCAAACCCTTTGTTGAGCTTTGGGTTGGCAAACTTAGCCCTAGATGCCATGCATGAATGTAAACGCTTGCAGCTTTACATGATATTTCAGCTTTAGAAGGCTAGATCAAGAGTGTGGGGCCATATTTCTACTTAAAAACGTCTGAATAAGAGAATGGACTGAATGGACTCGATGAGTTGGTGAGCTAACTCGACAAGTTGATTAGGGTTTTCCACGATAGTCTGGACGTGTTACAAACTCAACGAGTTGGTGATACAACTCGATGAGTTGAGTTGGATTTTTCCGATATTTCATAGAAATGAAGGAACTCGACGAGTCGCATAGATGTACTCGACGAGTTGGCTCAACAAGGACTGTTGACTTGAGCATTGACTTCTGTAGCCTTTTAGGGTTTGGTCAGAAGTGGACTTTGGAGACCATGGAGGGGTAAAATGGTTTTTCACCCTTTCTGAGAGTTAGTAAAGGAGTAGTTTAACATTCTTGGTGTTGTTATTATTAATTGTTAATTAGAGATGATTATGATATATGTAGGCGCAGTCTAGACCTACCATTGAGTACGAGACATACTTGCATACTTACGAGGTGAGTCTTCTCACTATACTTACCTGAGTGGTAATAATTGTGTGACCAAAGGGTCTTATCTGAGTTATTGACCGGAGGGTCTTATGTGCTTATACTGAGTTATGTGATATTATGCATTTTGTCTTTATGATTTATGATGTATATTATTTTGTACCTTATCGAGTTGGAACTGGAGGGTTCACACCGAGTTATGAGACCGGAGGGTCTTCACTTAGAATACCGGACTGGAGGGTCCAACTCAAGATGTGAGACCGGAGGGTCTTCACTAAGATACATGATCAGATGGTCCTTATCGAGTATAACCATGAGAGGCTAATTATTTGTGTGTGGTATTTTGGGGAAGTCATTAAGCTTCGTGTTTACAGTGTTTTGAGTAATGTGTTTCAGGTACCTGTCAGGATCGCGGGAAGGCGCCGACTTGATTATACACCCCAGTTTGAGATTATGTTTTGAAGATTCTAGGATATTGTCAAAATATTTTATTGTTTTGTGTTTTGAACAACTTATACATTTGGGTTTTGAGAAACGTGAGATTGTGTTTTATGTGGTATTTAAAAATGAAAATTTTGTTTGAAAATTTAGATTTTATCGCCACATCAATTCTGATTCGGTGCCAAATGTGCTTCAACTGTATTAGTATCATACTATACCGGTTTTTTAGGTGAAGGTGACTAAAAAAGCAGGTCAACAACTACTTTATGTCCCTATAAAGCATCGAAAATAGTTTAGGGACTAAATGGTGAAACCCTAAAAAGTTTATAGGACATTTATGACATTTTTCCTAATTAAAAGTGGAAAGTCTAAACGTCACAATGTTCAAAACCGGATCTTCTAACTTGAACCTATGATCTCTCATTTGAGAGAGTGGCTCCTTAACGTTAGGCCAATGACCCATTTTTCTCTTGCATGTTTGTGAATTTACTAAATTACCATTTTGTTGGTTTCACAACACAACCACCTTTGATCATATAAAACAACCATATTTTCCATATTTTTTGCAATCTATGTTTGATTAAAAACTATAATCCTATCGAACCCACAATGTGGGTTAGGCCTTTCCACTAGTTTCAATTAATGAAATCAAATTTATTCTAGTTTCAAGAAGACCTTCGTGGTTTTCATTACTTCTGGTTCCAGGAATGCGTCACATAAACACTCAAGTATTTCTTGATGCCTTTGTTATGCTAAGGCACATAATAAGCTTTTTAAGATAATGTCACTATTATTTGAAGGTATAATATATATATAATGATTTCGTTCAATAGTTTTCCCTACGAAGAAAAATATTTCAAGGTTTACATAATTAACCCATGTGAGATCTTAAGCCCCTGCATATTCATTCCCATTTGCATTAGGATAACTATATTAAATACATGACAAAACTGCAAAAATGGTCCCTGTAGTTTCTTATTTTATGTGGTTATGGTCCAAACGTTTAAAAAGTTACAGATTTGGTCATTTTCAACAAGTTTTGTTGTGGTTTTGGTCCCTTGTCCGTTAAGTTCCTTAAAATGACAATTTTACCCCCAGGGACCATTTTCACAGTTTTGTCTTTTACTATACTATAAGGACCATTTTTGCATATATTCTTTTTTATTTTAATAAATTATTATATATTAATAGATATTATTTTTAATATATAATATTATATTTTAATAAATATTTTTTATTGAATTATTAATTTATTTTAGTTGATTTTTTTTTAAAAAAAATTGTAGGAGTAATTCTTTTTTATTAAATTATTATATATGAATACATATAGTTTTTAATATATAATATTTATATCGTAATAAATATTATATTATTGGATTATTAATTTTTTTAGTTAATTTTTATAAATTTTAAACATTTTTCATTGTATTATTACGTTTAATTTATTATTTTCTTCATATACTAAATGTTGTTGTATTGGATTATTAATTTATTTTAGCTAATTATTTTTTTTAATTTTTTTTGTTGAAGTAATTCTTTTTTATTGAATTATTATGTATCAGTACATATAGTTTTTAATATATAATATTTATATCATAATAAATATTATATTATGGGATTATTACATATTACGAAACAATATTTTATTGGATTATTAATTTCTTTTAGTTGACTCTTTTTATAATTTCATTTAGTTGGAGCAATTCTTTTTTATTAGATTATTATATATCAACAAATATTATTTTTAATATATAATATTTACATCGTAGTAAATAATACATTATTGGATTATTAATTTTTGTAATTTTTTTGAATTATTAATTTATTGAAATATTACTTTTAATTTATTATTTTTTTAATATAATAAATATTATCTTATTGGATTATTATTTTATTTTGAATGTATACTATTAACTGTTTTTAAATTTATTAGTTTCACCACAAAGTCGTCGAAATACGTAAAAGTGTCGATTATCGTCGTCAAAAATTAGCAGGATCACCTCCAAACACCTTCATCGGAGGTTCCATAGATATTATATCCTATTCCACCCAGCGTTGTTGGTAGCCACCTGCGACAACCTCTTCATAATCCAATGGAATCCTTTATATCCCACATAATGCGCAACAAACCCCAATAACATTTATAAGTGGTGGTGGTGACCGAGTGATGGTGGTGGTATTTTTCCAATGGTTTCTCATCATAAGCTAGATGAAATGAAAGTGTTTGGCAATGATCCTAACGATTTCGATGATGAGAGACCACGATTTTGCGTATCCCATGACTTTGTGGTGGAACCAATAAAATTAACAAGAACTACTATTATAATCCGATAAAATAATATTTAGTATATGAAGAAAATAATAAATTAAAAGTAATAATCCAACAAAAATTAGTTTGAAAAAAAAAGAAATTAAAAAAATTAACTAGAAGATAATAATAATACAATAATATAATATTTATTATGATATAAATATTTTATATTAAAAACTATATGTATTGATATTTTATATTAACCTCCATAATATATAACATCTACCAATACCATTCACACCATTTTAATATAACTTCATAATTAGAATAACCTTTTTATCGAAATTTCAAACCACATTTTGTGAAATGAATATTATACAGACTTGTTTAGATGTTAATATATTATGGAGGTTACATGATTAATATTCCCTGCATGTTACCATCTCGATGGATCAGTACGTAATCCTATACATACGGAGTACTTCATATCAATCATTATCAATAAAACAACCTACCCCCGGTGCATACCTCGATTATGCAATCAATTTTAACAGATATAAATAACTGAATCAACGGGTTGGTTATAGAGCTATAACATTTCTTAACGAATTCATCATGGTCACCAAACTAAATATTGTTCCAGTCTTGATGATTTTCCTCCTCTTTCAGTACTCATATTCAGCAAAGGTAACATATAACGTCCTAAGTTTTGGAGCCAAAGCCAATGGGCGCTTAGACTCAAGAAGTGCATTCCTAAAAGCATGGGGTTTGGCCTGTAATTCAACAAATCCCGCCATCATCTATGTACCCATTGGCAGGTACTTGATTGGTTCTGCAATCACATTCTCCGGCCAAACATGTAAGAGCAAAGCCATCACAATGAAGATAGATGGTACTTTGGTGGCTCCCTCAACGTATAATGCTGTAGGCAACGCCCAAGTTTGGATTAAGTTTTACCGGACTAACCATGTTACAATCTCCGGTGGAACCCTTGATGCCCAAGGTTCTTCTCTATGGGCCTGCAAATCCTCTGGAAAGACATGTCCTAAAGGAGCTACGGTTCGTATGCACCCCTTATAAACTTTTTTATATAGTTGTTTTTAAATTCCTTTCTAAGATTATATATATATATATATCATTAATGTTACAGACACTTGGCATCTACCATTCCCAAAACATAGTGATCAGTAATTTAAGGTCATTAAACAGCCAAATGTTCCACATCCTGTTATATGCATGCACCAATGCCAAGCTACAAGGGGTGAGCATCTCAGCACCCGGGCTCAGCCCAAACACAGATGGTATCCATTTATCATCTTCCACAGGCGTCACTATCTTGAATTCTAAGATCTCCACAGGGGACGACTGCATCTCCATTGGCCCTGGCAATTCTAACATCTGGATAGAGAAGGTGGTTTGTGGCCCCGGTCATGGCATCAGGTACATGAGTTTTTTATATATAACATCTATAGTTTTGTTTTGAACTATGATATATTATTATTCTTCTCCAAGTGTGTTTGTGTATGTGTTAATTAGTTGTGTTATGTGGATGCAGCATCGGGAGTCTAGGTTGGGACGTTATAGAAGCGGGTGTTCAGAATGTTACTGTAAAAACTGCGACATTTATAGGTAGTGACAATGGTTTAAGGATAAAGACATGGGCAAGACGTAGCAATGGATTCGTGAAGGATGTTGTTTTCCAGCATGCAAGTATGGTGAACGTAAAAAATCCGATACTAATAGATGCAAATTACTGCCCAAACAATGAGAATTGCCCGAATCAGGTTTCAGGAGTAAAGATCAGCAACGTGCTGTATGAGGATGTACATGGAACATCAGCAACACGGGTGGCAGTGAAATTTGATTGTAGAAAGGGGAAGCCATGCACTAATATCAGACTAAAGGATGTTAACCTAAAATATGCGGGTCAACCAGCAGTCTCCTCTTGCTCCTTTGCTGCTGGTACTGCTTCTGGATTACTTCAACCTACAAGTTGTCTCTAATTCAAGTACTCGATTCTAGGAAAAAAAAATTACGCAATCTTATTCGGGACTTTTATACATCCGAAGCAGACAAATAAAAGATTGGACATTTCCACCTCCAAAATTAGTTGAAGCACGAAAATTTTTGATAGACAATCAATCTGGTTTCTGATATAAACCGGACAACTTTTGATACATCCGAAAAAGCACAAACCTTTTTTCTTTTTGGGGTAGATCTAGTTGTTAATTAGTCAACAAAGTATAGAGGGACCATTGTGTACATAGATCCTCAAAAATAGGATAATTTCTTATTTCCTTTCCTATATGTTGTAACTTGTACTTTATATTCTTCAATATACAACATAGCTACTGATCCATATTTTTTTCCACTTCTCGATTTCTCTCTCTTCCCTACTATTGTCAATTGCGGCGGCGACTCCACCAGTGATGAATGTGTCTTTTTCACTAGCCGCTCTACTTCATATGCTATTATTAAGCGATCATCTTATAATTATTTTGTTGTGGCATAATCAGGTCCTGCCACTCCTTGCCTGTCCGAAACTCAAAAACTCACAGGATACGTGCATGGCACCGTTAGCTCTCCGGAACCCACAATTGTTGATGCAAGTAGGTAAAGCTTCTCCCTATCTTACCTATCCCTCTCAGCAAGAGGCTGACCAACTATTTATTCTTCTGCTTTATTCTTCCCTCTCTGAAGATGCCAAGGTTAGGGCATTCGGCCTAAAAATAATCGGTGAGGTATGGTACGATCTTGAAACTCCTACAAACACTACTCCATTTAATGGTTGCATACTCCATGAATAACTTCCTCAACTTCAGAAGGGAAATCATACGGTGTCCGATTACGGTTGTAAACTCAAAACTATATGTGATCAACCTGCAGTGATTGGTCTTCACAAAAATCACAGGTTATTGGGGGCTTCTTTCGAGACCTTCTCTATAACACAACTAGCTATAAAACCACATCCCTCTTTTTGTGACTTTCTCTCTCAAGCAGAAATTAATGAATTGTTTCTTACTTTCGCCTCACGTATCTCCTCTTCCACCCATGTCTTTTTTCAGCACAACCACATCAACCTTCTCATGAAACACGCTTCTCATGGCTCATGTAATTCTTCTTGTGGTATGACAGATCCACAAATCATGGTGCTTACTCAAATGGTCATGGAAAAGGCCGTCGTCGCACTATCAACTTTGTTGTAAGGATGGAGATTATGCATTTGTAACGTCCCACAAATGCTAATAAAAATTTCATTTTAAACATTGAGTCATACAACCAATTGTTCCAAAATCAAATAAAGTAAAACTGTATTTTCAAACATCATAGTATCTCAAAAGTGACCAATGCGGAAAAAAAACCATAAAGGGATGCGGTATAGTCAAGCCTGACCATTCACTTTGAAACTAGAAGTACCTGAAAAATATTAAACTACAAACCGTAAACACAAAGCTTAGTGAGTTTCTCCAAAATACCACATACCGTACATACATTAACATGGACTACCCCTATGGTCTTTCATATAATTTTCATGGGTTGTCCCCATGGTCTTCCCTTGTAGTGCCTTGGCTACCCCAAGGTCTTACACACAACTCCCGTGACCTACCCACATGGTCTTTCAAACAAGTGTCACGGGCTAATCCCAGAGTCTTCCATGCAAGTATCATAAAGACAACTAGCATCCTACATAACACAATCCCGTGGGTTGGCATTGGTGCCTTCGACCCACGAGTATAGTATGAAGACTCACCTCGATCCTAAAGACAAGAAAAACCACCCACTCGAGCAGAAGATATCAAGCCTCTCGTTTCTAAACATATCCACAATAAAACCCTAACTAACAATCAAGCAAATGAATGGCGCATGGAAGGTCTAGGCTCACAATTAAAATTCCTTTGGGCAAAAGACCTTTTTCCCTTCCCATATTAAGTCCCAACATGGTCGAGCAAAAGTCGAACAGGTCAAAAAGTCAACGCCAACCCTCAGTTGACTTATGCCCTACGTAAATGATCAACGTCATGTGTACATCCGTTACACCCATTGTAGGGCCACTGATCCAGTTAAAATCTGTTAAGATCTTAATATAGCAAGCCAAACTTCCGATCTCCCAGTTCTGATCTAAATGAATATCTAGATGGATAAAGTTTCTAACTTTATCACTTTGCATGTCCAAGATGCACATGTGTGACATCCTCAATTTCATGGCCATAATGGACCATTTTGTTTATGCTTTATCTAAAAATTAGAGTATCTTTTTCAAGAAATATGTTGTGGAATTTGTTCCTAAAAATATGATAAGTAAATTATCAAAGCATTTCTGAATAAATGAGTTTTCACTATATTAAAAACGTTGGAGTGTCATTGTCAATAAAGTACATAACCACAAATAAAAATAGTACAGGCCTTACAACAGCTAGTATTCTAATGGCCTATAATCAATAGATCTCTCATCAGATCAATATTTATGTGCTCTTTTTCCTCTACCTGTAATACAAGGAACTGAGTGGGTCAGGCTTCAGAGCCTGGTGAGCACATAGGTTTTTCAACTCACCATAATTGAGTTTATTAATTTCATCAAATCATTCAACCCGATTACCCATTCCCGTTATCCTCACTTTCTGTCCCTAAAGCATCTAATTCAAAGGACCTAGCCTAAGGATCGTCATTGGGATGATAATTATGCTTAGGGGATTCCTCAGGAATATATGTTAGTAAGGCAACCATGCGGAGGATGGAGTACATTGGTGAACATATCGCTCACAAACACCTATAGGTTGTGATCCTGCTTGCGTTCCATTAGACTGTCTAGAATAGTTCGTGGTCGTCATCTATACTCCGCTGGATGATTGGGTCAACTTTCAACATCGAAACCTCTCATCATTTTATTTCACCTTTCATCATCTATTTCATCTACTCATCTTTTCCTAACATATTGATAGGTGTAAGATACATATACAGTTTAAATCAAGTAAAACATGTTTAAATCGTTCATCCAACATAGATATGAGGAACACAGATAATATGCACGTATAACACGTAATATATATATATATATATATATATATATATATATATATATATATATATATATATATATATATATATATATATTAAATACTTCATATTTATGTGTAAGATGAAAGTAACTATGCACTCACATGTTGAAGTGATGACCCGTAATTCGGGCAACGCTTCATTTCTAACAATTTTCATTTCCTCCGATGAAGCCGATTATCATTCTTGCTAGATTTTAGTCTAATATTTATTGCAACTAATTATTAATCTAGATTCATCATTAACTCAATGTCTATGTCGTGATCCATCAAGTAAGGAACAATCAGGTAGGATCATATCAGAAGTAGGGTCTTTTGGCATACGTAATATATTGTTTGGAAATCCCACTTTAAACACCTCACTAAATCACAGCCTAGACATCATCCCCGTAAGTAGATCAATCAGTATAACAACTTTGAATCGTTGATACATGTTTTTTATAGGTTCATAATAACGATAACGAACTTAAACATAAGTTATACTTAAAAGTAGGGTATGCATAACTCACTTACAAGGGGGTTTAGCTAGGAGCGGGGCTCTGCATGGCCAAAACTTCTGAGTCGAAAGCTCTTTTCTCGGAGCCTACTGACGCTCCAGGATTCGCCTCTAACACTTGGGAACTGCTAGGGAAGGGGAAGGGCTAAAGAGGGTATTTGAGAGAGATAGAATAGATTTGGTGTGAAGAAAATGAGAGATTTGCGCCTCTATTTATAGGTTGGAAACTCGCAGTATGAGGGGTGTAAATAATAGGTACGCTGGGAGTATAGCATGTTACGCTGGATGTACATCGACATGTATCGCAATCCGGTGGCAAGGTGTGGGGAGGAAGCAACGGCAAGGATTGTGCCATGTGTCAACCTCACATCTTAACCAAAAATTTAATTATCTTCTCAATTCTATAACTTTCACATACGATCTCCGTTTTTTTTTCATTCTTTATATCCACGCGTAGGTAGCAACATGATCTACAACTTTTGTTTAAACTCCATCTGCTAATTTTGATTTTATTTTTTAAAGTTATTCTTTAACAAGCTTATGCAGTTAAAGTCCGTAAAAAATTCATAACTTTGTCATCCGACGTCCATTTTCGTCTTTATTTATATTGTTACGCTCCTATTAACGAGATCCTGGAATCTTGTTTATATTGTGTCTGCTAAAAATAAATCGATCTAAAATTCGATTTTCAGGCTGCATACTACTATGTAAAATCTTAGAAATATCATAATTTCCTTGAACGAAGTTAGATTTTGGCGTTCTCTGTATGCAGCTCTCGGTTTACCATATACTATGACTCTCGTTTAGATTGCTTACGCTAAAAAGTATGTTATCGCAAACTCACTTTTTACGATACACAGCGTCGTGTCGGTTTTGTCGCTAAACTTCGATGGGTCATAACTTCTTCCTTATAAGTCGGATTTCAGCATTCCTTATATCCCAGAAATCCTTGTTACGACTACTTCAAATTTCTTTAAAGATATTGGGTCAAATCTTCATTCTATTTTGGAGACATAATATTATTATTATTATTATTATTATTATTATTATATCATTATAGGCATGTATATTGCACATAAATCATATAATACTCAAATAATTTTTCTTCATTACTTCAAAATAGGTTACAAATGTTGACCTTAACTATTAAATCATTATAATAATGTTTTCCTAGACAGGCGGGTGTTACAACACACAACCAAAATCTAGGTCCAAGATGTCACATTTTGCTCAACAAATCACGCATGGATGCATGACAGTGACCAAGCTCTCATTTTCATGACTCTAAAATCTCAAAAAACGTCATAATGAGGCATTCAAATTGTTTGGAGTAACCCCAACTCACAAGGATCAAGGTGAAGCGACATAAAGCATAAATACCCATAAGACAAATAGATCTAACAAAAAGGAACATCAAGATGCAAGTTTTATAGCTTTTGGAGATATGTGATGAAGTGCAAAGGTTGGATCTACAAAGCTTGGAGCTCACATTTGCTTCTCCAATGGACTCCTCCAATAATGCACACAAAATCACACTAATGTTTCCAAAACTCACAATGGGTGGCTATGGTTTCAAAAGAATGATATGAGGTGATGGAGGCTTGTTATGGGAAGGTTTCCAAGAAGTTAGAACCCTTAAATAGGACCCAAAACGTTAAGGTTATGGTTCTGGTCAGCAGCGGCTACACCTTGCATTGCAAAACCTACGCTATACATAGACCAATAAAAATGTTTTCCGCATTCAGCATCTATGCCATGTGTAGCTTGCCTATGCCCTAAGTAGGGCAAAACCCTCAACTTCCAATTCAACTTTAAACAACATCATCATCGTTTCAACTTCATTTTCGGTGTTCTTTATATGCACATAAAGGTATTGAAGAGCCCTAGAATTCTATTTAGTTACTTTTGGCATAACACATATCGAACTAAAACCATAATCCATGCAAGAAGCATTAAATATTGTAATGCCCTGTTCCAAATCATTTCCTACATGGGGGTGGTGACACGAACACCGAGTATCATTAGACTTATGGGCTCTAAGGAAAAGAGATTTAGACCTATTTGGGTGTGGGTAATGTAATTTGGATGATTTGGGAGTTCGGTCTGTGTTTTGGCGCCAAGGGGTATTTCGGTAAAGTGTTAGTTTGGGGTTTTATAACTTTTGGATTTTTGTTCAGAAAGTTTTAAGTCAAGGATGAGTTTATAGACGTTTAGAGCTTCTCGTTACCTTTCCGTGGATATAAAGAACGTCAAAATCGGAGTTAGAACGAAGAAGTTATGTCCGTTTCAAGTTTGGTCGGTTTTGGGTTATGTTGAGTACGGTAGTCGTATAGAGGGGAGTACGTTGGGCGTATTGAGGCACCCTGAGTACGTTGGGCATACGCAATCAATGCCCAAACCCTATTTCAGTCGTTTAAGCCCTATTTAAGCTCCTCAACTACCCCAAACCTACTCCATTCTTAGCCTCTACCCTTCCAACACCCCTTCCATGAAACACTAACCCTATTTGAGCCTTGTATGCTAAAAGAAGGTCTTTTTGAGTGCTTTGGAGTATGCATGGTGCACCTTGGACAAGAAGGAACTTCTTGGAGAAGTGTTGGTTGCATTGGAGCTTGTAGATCTGGACTTTGGTCACCATCATCTATCTTCTAGAGGTATAAAGTTTGAATGTTGATGATGCTTTTGTTAGATCTAACTAGTTTTGGATGTTATGAGCTTTTGATTATTTTAGTGCATAAAGTTTAGATCTTGAAAGTTTTTAACCTTGTTGTGGATGAAGTTGGCAACTTTATCCATCTAAACATCATTTTGATTTAGATTTGAAAGTTGAAGACTTGTACTTAATGGATTAAGTAGAAAAAGATGAACTTGTGGGTCCCTTTGAGACTTAAAGACTAAATCTTGTTTGTTGGGACCATTCTAATGGATAAAGTTGGAAACTTTATCCATTATAAAGCTATTATGAACTATAAAAATTTGATCTTTGCCCTTCTATCCCTTCCGTGCAAGAGTTGTGATGTCTTATTGGGTTAAGGACTTAGGGTTTTCGACATTAAAAACTTTATAGTCATGCAAAGTCATAAAGTTGGAAACTTTATACCTTAGGTCATCATTTTAGGCTTAGATCTGAGTTTTTGGATGTAAGAAGTTAATGGGATAAGCAGTTAATGGAGTTTTTGGACTGGGCTGAGTATGTTAGGCGTAACTGGTGGTACAATGCGCGCACACGGTCATCACCCTGCTTTTTGGTCAACATCAGAGTACGTTTGGCATACTCTCTTGGTACGCGAGGTGTACTTCGTTGGAAAGAAATATTGACTTTTGGACCTTGACCATTGACTTCGATTTTGATCAGGGTTGACAAACTTTGACCTAAGGGTATTTTTTTAGTTATCGGGTAAATTATTGATTAAGATTGTATTCATTGTTAGTTCGCGTGAGGTTATCCAGTTCGACGGTCCGAACAATTATTTGATTATCATTGGATTGAGGTGAGTTTTGTCACTATGTTTAGCAGGTCGAAGACACCAATGTCAACCCATGGTTTGTTATGTAGGATGCTAGATGTATGTGTGACTCTTGAATGCGTATATGATTTGTATATGGGCGGGGCCCGTTATGCAAGTTAGGGTGGGGACCATTATTCTCAGAAGGCGGGGCCCGATCATTGTGTCGTATGCTATTATCTTTGTGATTGTCACATGTGTTTGTATGTTTATATGATTATATGTTTAAATGTATGCTGGCAGGGACCGATTGTTATATTGTATGCTATTATCTGTTGTGCGAGTTAGGGTGGGGCCTGTTACACTCATTGGGTGGGGACCGTTATGTGAGTTAAGGTGGGGCCCGTTATACTCAGTATGCGTGGCCTGTTATGCGTGTTTGGGCGGGGACTGTTATAGTAATTGGGGGGGCACATTGTGTGTTTACACTACTAGAAAACAGGCCTTTAATGACGCGCAAACAATGACACGCGCTGATAGAGGACGCGCATTGGTGCGTGCCCTAAAAAATAATGTCAATTTTGCAAAATTTGAAGAATAGAGGATACGCATTTGTGCGTGCCCCAAAATTAATGTCTAACGAAAAAAATTAAAAACACGGAAGACACATAAACTTAAGTGGGCGTCGTGTAGAGGTGTCGCTTTATAAAATTTTAATAAGCGCGTCCCTCTTTAATTCAACTAAGGGGGGAAACCAAATCCCAAAATAATTCAAGTACCCGCCTTCCCCAAAAAATAGAACCTCACAATATCTTTCATGGAGTCGGCGATTGGGAGTCTACGAATCCTCAAACTCGAAATGCCGGCGATTTTAAGGCTTTTCTTATTTCGATATCAAAGAAGAACTAGGGTTTTTACTTTTTATGATCTGGACCTAACAAGTTCACACCCATGAACTAGGGCTTTTATTAGCCAATAGCATTCATTTTCGCTGTTGTTGGTTCATTATCCAATCGCCAACCACTGCTCGCAGCACTTGGCCGTCGTCAGTTTTCCGATTCCGCCGACGATTATGCCAAGAGAAACTACGCCAACAATGTTTCTGAATACAATACCATCATTGGATCTCTCACTTCTCAAAGAAGGTATGTGTCTCGCCACTCTTTTTCCATTTCTTACTTAATCAACAGCAGCACACCCTTTTTCACTCCTCTTTTTCTCTCTCTGCAAACAACCAAGAAGTAGCAGCAGCAGCACAAGAAAGATGGGTGAAGGAAAATGCTAGGGTTTTCTGCTCGATTCCACTGTTCACATTGATTTTCTCATCTAAATTTGAACTGTTTATGTTGATTTTATCTGTTAGCTAGGGTTTTCTACTCGATTCCTCTATTCACATTGATTTTCTCATGTTTGGCACATGATGGAAGGTTGAAGGAGCCATGGAACACTCGTACATCTACTATTCTTGTTATAATGGCACAGACCAGGTATATTCAATTTATCCTCAAGACTTGTTTCAAGAAATTGTCTCTGAATTGCTCATGCTTTCTCCCCAGTAGCTTCTTCAGTCAGTTGCCCTTTCCACCAAGTTAACCACCAATCAACTTGTTCCCAGAGCTCAATGATAGAACAGGAAACAAGACAAAAGATGGTAATCCTCCAATCTGAAGCACCCTTAATTTCAGTGCTGATAGCAAAACTTGTTCAAAGAAAGATCTCATTTTCTTTTTAAGCAATTTATGCTTATCAGCTAAAAGATGTAGCAATTCCATTTCGTGTGATGCATAAATATTATGCCAAAAATTGTGTGCCTTGTCCCCTTATAGTGCCCTGATTCTTATACACGTGATTAGCTCTAGCAATACAAATCCAAAAGTGTATATGTCAACTTTTTATGCTATTAGTTCTCCAGTGAAGTGTTCTGGTGCTTGATACCCTGAAATTCCAAAGACCCGTCCTCCATCGTTGCACATGTCTTGTTCAGAGTGGAAGCTAATGGGGCCAAAATCAGCCACCAAAGGCTTGTAATCACAGGTTAAGAAAATGTTTTTAAGTTGCATGTCTTTGTGAACTATACACCCCACCCATGTAATCTTCATGAAGGTACCATAATCTTATTGCTATTCCAATTTCTATTAACAAACGTGATGACCAGTCCAAGTGTGTTCCCTTGATCCCCAGTTTGTTGTTAATATCCATGACCACTGGAATATATGAAATTGCCCCTTATAGTTGTAAGATCTGTCCTGAAGACAAATCAGATGTTGCCTTAACAAATTTCAATCCTATAAATAACATTGAAAGTATTGGGTCCTTCAATTCTTTTTCCCTTCTTTCTTTCCATTCTATCCATGGAAGAAGTTGAACGCTTGTATCACCCTGAAGAATGTCAGATATAAATGACATTATTTATCTTTTTTTCTTTTTTTTTTAAACTAAAAGTACAGTAAACATTAATGTGTTATTTGTTTGTATTTTGTTAGTATCATTCATATAATGTTCAATTTTTATAAAAAGTACATAGTAAATTGGTTGTATAATGTATATGACTACCATTGATATTATTTGGCAGCATCAATTTTCATGTTCAATCTTTGGTCTATAAACTTACAGATTCATATATCTATCAACATTTAATTTAGGGTGTAGTTTTTCTTTAAAATGATTACTTGTTTATTAAACTTTTGCTATTAATTGTTGTTTTTCTTTGTTAATTAGTTATGTTATGATGTAAACTAACATTAAAAACAATCAATTATATATTAGACTATTATTTGTTAGTATCATTCATATAAATGGTTTTCTAAAAATGAAGGTCATCAAGGGCAAAGTGAAAGATGTTGAATTGCCTGAAAAAGCTGATATCTTGATCTCAGAGCCAATTTATAAAAAATACGTTTATACCCCTACCCCTACCCATCACAAACATTTCACTTATGATATTCTACTTTTTACAGGCACATTGTTAGTGAATGAAAGAATGTTGGAGTAATATGCGATTGCAAGAGATCGATTTCTTGTTCCTAATGGGAAAATGTTCCCTACTGTTGGAAGGTGATTAATTAAACTTCTTGAGAGTATAAATATAAATTATGACCTATTTCTAAAGGTAACCTGTTGCTCTTAACACATTCTAATAAATATATATTAGGCTGTTTTTAGGGGCTGTTTCCTTTCTAATGCTATTATGCTTATTGGCTGCCTATTATGATGTATATAATTTTTTTTTGGCTATTTATATTGCAGAAAGGACCTGTTGTTGCAAACACAGTGATAGGTCAATGGAACACCACATCATGGAAGCTATGTGGACTCTGATAAAGACACTTATTTGACTGTTTTCTTTGATATATCATCAAGTGATAAAGATCCTTCAGGAAATGTAAATCCACAGTTGTATATACAAACCACCACAAGGTAATCACCTTTCTTTTTTACCCATTTTAAAATTGTTTGTTTGAGCATGTAAGGGTAAAACGATCATTTTGGTACAGATACCAAAGTTTTGATGGGAAACCGAAACTACGAGTTACTACAATCACTAGAAGATGGGTGGAGAGTGCTATTGTTTCAGAGGCAAAAAATAGTAAAACACTTTTATTTATTTGGCTAAAAGACTTATTTACCCTTTTCTTTAACAGGAATTAATGCAAGGTTTCAATGTAGAGAGTGTTGTTGTTTCAGTTTTTGTTTGTTTACTCTTCCTGCTTTTGTTTCTAAGTTATTAGAAAACTATTACTTTTTTATATTTCCAGCATGTATTTTGTTTGGATGGAGTTGCACCCATGGAAACCACTCAAGCTTTTAACAACTCCGAATCTCACACCACCACAATAAAAAAACCCATGGCAAGAGGATGGTCTCACAGCTGAAAAAATTGCTGTAAGTAGTTAAAACATTTAAGCTACTCCAAAAAAATAGTATTTTTTATGATTCAAAAGATCTTATTAGCTTTAAACATCCTTTTAATGATCAAAACAGTAGGCTTAGGAACTGGAGGCGTGGAGATCCATGTGTTTCAAATTGGACCGGAGTCCTATGCTTCAGCAAAACCCTAGACAATGGTTATCTTCATATTCGAGAACTGTAAGATATTAATTCTCCAATTTATATGATTGTAACTATAAGTTTTAAAGCGACAATATATAACCAGAACATCTAAGTCTGTGTGTGATTTTTGTAGGCAACTACTGAATCTCAATCTTTCTGGAACTTTATCTCCTGAAATAAGGCGATTATCTTATATGCAAATATTGTGAGCCAAGTTCCTAATTTCACCTACATTACTTTGTTTCCTTTTTCTTGATAATATTTTGTTATGCATATAACATATTTGCTCTTGATCTTAAAGGGATATCATGTGGAACAACATAGGTGGGAGTATACCAAAAGAGATAGACCAACTTACATCCTTGAAATTCTTGTAGCTTTATTTCCTTTTTCCTGTTTAATTAATTAATGAGTAGATATTGAACCATTTAAGGTAATCTGTAATTATGTGCATGTAGGCTTTTAAATGGAAACAATCTAACAGGCTCCTTGCCAGAAGAGATTGGGAATCTCCCCAATTTGAACCGCATACAAATCAACCAGAACCACATATCTGGACCAATACCAGTCTCATTTTTAAAACTGAACAACACAATGCACTTGTAATTTTATTATTATTTGTTCCTATATTTTTATAATCTAATTTCTATATGATGACTACTAGTATTATCATATGTGGGTTTGTAGTCATATGAACAATAATTCACGTTGAAGGAAGTATAAGAAGCTAAAATTATTCTGAAATTTTACTTTGTTTCATGTTTTTTGTTTTTCAGGTTCTAATAATCTTTTTCCCCATTTTGTGGTTTCATTTAGTAATAATCCTTCTGAGGGGGTGTTTGTTGGGCTGCTTCTTTCAATGTCATTAACAACAGTGGTAAGTAAAATCTTACTACTATGAACCTCTTTTGCTTAAACCTACCTTATTGACCTGTAGCTGATTAAACATTAAATTAATTATGCAGGTTTTGAAGTTTTTGATGGAAAAGAATAGTGTTAATGCTCTTCATAGAAAAGTATGTTGGTATTTTAGGAAATTTGGCTAATAATTTAGTTAATTATATAAAAAATGTTGAAATCTTACATTTGTCTACTATTGGAATGAGTATTTGTAGTATTACATTTGTCTACTATTCGAATGATTATTTGTATAACATTAACTTTTGTGCAATGCATTGTATTATTTGTATATGGTATTTTATTTTCCATTATGTGACATAAAATGCAAATTTAATATGAAAATAAGTAAATCCATAAATAATTTTTTTTTTTAATTTAAAATTACGATATGCAAAAATGTGTGTCATCTTCATTTATGACATGGCCTTTTTTGACAGGGGCTTTCTTGATACGCATTGCGTGTCATTAACACGCGCGTCGTAAGGTTACGAAACGCGAATGCGTGTCGTCCTCTCTTATGACAGGGCCTTCCTTGATACGCATTGCGTGTTGTAACCGCGCGTCGTAAATGCGTGTCGTAAATGCGCGTCGTCTATCTTTATGACATGGCCTTCCTTGACACGCATTTGCGCGTCGTCTGAGCCATTTACGACGCGCAATGAGCGTCGTAAAAGGCCTTTTTTCTTTTAGTGTTATTTATGTATATATGGTATGTGGTACTTTTTGGGAACTCACTACGCATTATTGTAACACCCAGTTTTGAAAGTATTCGGTGGTGGGTTCATAGGCCAAGGGTATAGGCGACTCGGTCTTTTATGGGTTCCTGGTCTTATTCGGAAGGTTTTACGCACAGGGTATGCTCAAACTTCCTAAACCCTAATTATAGGGCTAATCACTATATAAAGAACATAATGCTCTAGATATTAGCCTCCCTCTCATCCTTAGACAGCCACAACAAAACCCTAAACCTAGCTTGAGTGTTATTGGAGCATTGGAGGCCATTAGAGAGCATTTTGGTGTTGTGAAGCCATTTTCCAAGCAAATGAAGAGCATAGCAAGGTGGTGGACCAAAGGAGAAGCAGTAAATCCAAGATTGTGGTTCCATTTCAGATCACCTTGAGGTATAAAGCCTTGAACTTTCCTCAAGTAGGCTTAGATCTAGTGTTGTATGGTTTTGGAGTCTTTTTGGTCCCCAATAATAGAGCTTTGTGGTTTAAATCCGTCTCCTAGGCTTATAGTTGCCACTCTCAGTGCTAAATGAGTCCCTAAGGCAGAAAGTTGTCATCTTGGATGTCTTATCGGGTCCATGCATGAGTTACGATCACTTTTATGAGAATAGAATGCAATTTTTGGAGTTTGGGATTATTATGGTTATGTAAACTCACCAAAAAAGAGACTTTATTGATTAAAACATTGAAGAGGAATTGGATATGTGTTTATAGCCTTTAGAATATACTATTAAGTGCTTAATGGAAAAGTGACTTAACAGAGTAGTACGTTGGGCTTGGTGTGTTTTAGGCCTCGGATTGGGCCATACATTGGATTTTAGTTATTTGGGCCTTAGTGGGCCATCAAAAGTAAGATAATTTGGGCAAGAACATGTTTGGGTTTAGGGTAAGGCCCATTAGAGGGATTGGGCCCAATTAGAAAATCGGGCCATTAGCGGGCCACTAGTGGGCCTGGGAAGCCTACCTAGTGTTGGGCCATTTTATATATTATGGTATGGGCTATAGATATGGACCAAGTTGGACTATGGGTAAAATGGTCTGTTTACCCTAAGGAGAATTATTGGTTTGGAATAATTGTTATTTTGGGTAATGGTAGCTTGGTGTGTCGAGAGATCAACAGTTCGAGGATCTGCCAGCTAGCAGCGAGAGGCTATTCGCAGGATTTTACAGTCAGCTTGCGACGTGAATTTTCTCCGTTAGGAATGGGTCAAAGGCACCAATGTTAGCCCGTTTATGTATGTTAGTGTATACTAGATTTAGATCCGATGTTGGGGTTAGCCCGATGTAGTTTATATGCTTCCGGATTAGGGTCTGATGCCGGGGGGGGGGGGGGGGGGGGGGGGGGGCTCGAAGAAGGTTTATATGTATGTTTCCAAACTATGGGCCGGGCGGGGCTCGAGGAAGGTTTATATGTATGTTTCCGAACTATGGTTCGATGTCGGGTGGTACCCGAGGAAGGAATGCATGTTTAGTTATCATTGTTGTATTTGCGAAACTTGTATGTGCCTGGTAGGGAGATGAGTGTGGGCGGGGGGCCGTATCTTATCACTAGCTGAGTGTGGACGGGGTTCCATATCTCATTAGTAGTAGAGTAGGGGCGGGGCCCGAGATAGGTGAGGCCTTGAGTCTAGAAATATTAGTGTTGTGCTTTCTTGTTATGTGTTAGTTTGATTATGCTTATACGTTTGTATGGGTATAGCGGGCGGAGCCTAGAGACAGGCAGGGCCTAGTAGAAACAGATATATATACCGAGCAGGGCTCGATGCCAAGCGGGGCCTAATGCCAAGCAGGGCCTAATGTCGGATTTATCTGATGCCAGGAGGGGCACAAAGTAGCGGGCTGGGCCTAATGTTTGCAATATATGATTATACGTATGATATGTGGTAGTTTGGGGAGACTCATTAAGCTTCATGCTTATGGTTTTAGGATTTGGTCTCTTGTACTTCCAGTTGCAAAGAGAAGAGCTCGGGATGACTACATTGCACATTCCAAGATGTTTTAGCCTGGGATGTTTACTCTAATGTTTTGAAACTCTGATAACAATGTTTGAGATATTATAACTTATGTTTTGATGAAATGGGTTGATAACTGTGGTTTTATTATTAAATTAAAATGAAAATGTTGGACCGTATTTTGGGGATGTTTCATTTGTGCTTATGGTTTTCAGTTTATGTTTCAAACACTTCTGGTTTCAAAGGGAAAAGCCCGAGATGATTGTCGAGCACACACCATTCATTTCTGCATTTTATGACTTACTCTGATGATGATGATGTATTGATAAAATTCGATCACCTTGATTTTGTGACAATGATATGGTTTACTGTTTTATTAATTTAAAAATGAAAATTTCCAGGTCATATTTTTGGGACGTTTCAAGTTGGTATTAGAGCCTTGGTTTGAGGGATTCAGACATACTCTCGGGTGTTTCTGAACTCAAATTAAGGGTTTGGTAGAGTTTTTCAAACAAAAATGTTTTTAAAGAAAAGGGTTTTCTAATACAAGAAAGGGTGTGGTGCATACACTCAAGTAAGTTTTTCCCAAAATATCCATACATGTTATCTGATATGATTTGATTTATGAATTTTTGAACAGCATGCTAGTGATAAGCTAAGGATCTTCAGGAATTGTGTGATAGAAGTCGTTGATTATATGATACATGACAGCCTAGGTTTCTTTCTTAAATAAAATTGACATCATTACTGTAGTTGCTTAGTGTATGCATCATACCTGTACATAACTTAGATTCTATATCCTGAGAATGTTTGGTTTGGCCTAGTTTCATGTTCTTCTTTGTTGAAAGGCTTAGGGTAGAATCAAGTATTCGACTGTTTAATTATAGGATCCAGTGTTATTCATGATTAGCATACACGAGTGCTACAGGGTTGGTGGAAGTTTCATGAGTGGGTGCAGTTCATGGCCGGATAGCACGTGAAATGATTAGCTACTCTCGAGAGAGTGAGTGCAGGGTGAAGGTTCATCCGAGATGGTGGGAGATAATGATCTAGAATTCTGTATGAGGATCTACTAGATTTCGTAGTATCTGAGTGCCAGTCGTCTCCGTTGCACGAATGTTGATTGCTTCATGCTTTATGGGGCTCATGTTGATGTTAGCCAACTATTAAATGAATACATTAAGTTACATGCAATAGAGGTTAAGAAATCTTAGAGTGAAGGATTTGTCCCTATTGCGCAACCCTCGTTTGAGTCTAACCGTTGTAGGGTTGGGTCCTTTAGTCGAAGGATTATTTAAGTTTTGTTGCATGTAATTGTATTTATGAAGTGGTTGGCTGACATTGATTGGAGCCCTTCAGCTGGGGAGGTGGGGAAATTCTAGGAGAACCTAGGATGTGTTTTGGTGCGGTTGTTTCGTTGTTGAGCAGGTATCGGAAGGATATTTTTGAGTAAGCCTTGGAGGACCTAAGATGATTCTTCATGAAAGTAAGGATAGGTGTGGAAGGTAGTATTGAGCTGGTACTACTGGAAGGACAGGATCTATACTCGCATCGAGGAGAGTTTTGGGGATTATGAGGGCCGGTCGGGAGAGATAGCATGGTTTGATACCATGATTTGTGGAAGCACATGATCCAGTAGTTATGTACCTATTAATCCTTGTGGTAGGGTTGCTCAAGGTCGTGCATTCGAGTCGCAAGACTCAAGAAGGAAACGGTTGCTATGATCGGCTAAAGAACTGCAGCTGGAAGTGAATAGTTGATTGATAGATTGGAATGCCGCTATCTGTGGTGGGGGTGATGCCCTTTCAGTTCTCTAAGTTCGTAGAAAGAGTGAACAGGCTTGTGGCTTTTAGAGTTAGTATGTAAACCCATAATAGGGTCGTTGTGTTTGGCGAAAATATGTCAGTGCAGGAATGCACTGGTGGATTGATGTGTTATAGATGTTTTGTAATGTGATCAGGGGTACATGTTCTTGGGATATAGGCAGGTCAGGTATCGGATTGATGGTTGGGATTGCAGGCTAGGAGGGCATGTTTTGGATCGTAAGTCGTTGTTGGCTTATACTCTTGCAAGAAATCCTTAATGTTAAAGTGACCATGATTGGGGAAATTTCACCCTCCTGCGCTTGCATTGACATACTATATTGGGATAAACACTTAAATATTTCTTGATGCCTTTGTTTTTCTAAGGGATATAATTAATAAGCTTTTTAGTATAATATTAAATTTATTTGAAGGTTTAATATATAATGATTTCTATCTATAGTTATCCCAAAGAAGAAAACTATTTCAAGGTTGACATAATTTTTGTAGAACGTCCTCAATAATTTTTTTAGGCAGTGTTGACATTCCGCTATTAATCCATGTGAGATCATAAGCCCCTGCATATTCATTCCCATTTGCATTAGGATAACTATATTAAATACATCTATAACATCTACCAATACCATTCACACCATTTTAATATAACTTCATAATTAGAATAACCTTTTTATCGAAATTTCAAACCACATTTTGTGAAATGAATATTATACAGACTTGTTTAGATGTTAATATATTATGGAGGTTACATGATTAATATTCCCTGCATGTTACCATCTCGATGGATCAGTACGTAATCCTATACATACGGAGTACTTCATATCAATCATTATCAATAAAACAACCTACCCCCGGTGCATACCTCGATTATGCAATCAATTTTAACAGATATAAATAACTGAATCAACGGGTTGGTTATAGAGCTATAACATTTCTTAACGAATTCATCATGGTCACCAAACTAAATATTGTTCCAGTCTTGATGATTTTCCTCCTCTTTCAGTACTCATATTCAGCAAAGGTAACATATAACGTCCTAAGTTTTGGAGCCAAAGCCAATGGGCGCTTAGACTCAAGAAGTGCATTCCTAAAAGCATGGGGTTTGGCCTGTAATTCAACAAATCCCGCCATCATCTATGTACCCATTGGCAGGTACTTGATTGGTTCTGCAATCACATTCTCCGGCCAAACATGTAAGAGCAAAGCCATCACAATGAAGATAGATGGTACTTTGGTGGCTCCCTCAACGTATAATGCTGTAGGCAACGCCCAAGTTTGGATTAAGTTTTACCGGACTAACCATGTTACAATCTCCGGTGGAACCCTTGATGCCCAAGGTTCTTCTCTATGGGCCTGCAAATCCTCTGGAAAGACATGTCCTAAAGGAGCTACGGTTCGTATGCACCCCTTATAAACTTTTTTATATAGTTGTTTTTAAATTCCTTTCTAAGATTATATATATATATATATATATATATATATATATATATATATATATATATATATATATATATATATATATATATATCATTAATGTTACAGACACTTGGCATCTACCATTCCCAAAACATAGTGATCAGTAATTTAAGGTCATTAAACAGCCAAATGTTCCACATCCTGTTATATGCATGCACCAATGCCAAGCTACAAGGGGTGAGCATCTCAGCACCCGGGCTCAGCCCAAACACAGATGGTATCCATTTATCATCTTCCACAGGCGTCACTATCTTGAATTCTAAGATCTCCACAGGGGACGACTGCATCTCCATTGGCCCTGGCAATTCTAACATCTGGATAGAGAAGGTGGTTTGTGGCCCCGGTCATGGCATCAGGTACATGAGTTTTTTATATATAACATCTATAGTTTTGTTTTGAACTATGATATATTATTATTCTTCTCCAAGTGTGTTTGTGTATGTGTTAATTAGTTGTGTTATGTGGATGCAGCATCGGGAGTCTAGGTTGGGACGTTATAGAAGCGGGTGTTCAGAATGTTACTGTAAAAACTGCGACATTTATAGGTAGTGACAATGGTTTAAGGATAAAGACATGGGCAAGACGTAGCAATGGATTCGTGAAGGATGTTGTTTTCCAGCATGCAAGTATGGTGAACGTAAAAAATCCGATACTAATAGATGCAAATTACTGCCCAAACAATGAGAATTGCCCGAATCAGGTTTCAGGAGTAAAGATCAGCAACGTGCTGTATGAGGATGTACATGGAACATCAGCAACACGGGTGGCAGTGAAATTTGATTGTAGAAAGGGGAAGCCATGCACTAATATCAGACTAAAGGATGTTAACCTAAAATATGCGGGTCAACCAGCAGTCTCCTCTTGCTCCTTTGCTGCTGGTACTGCTTCTGGATTACTTCAAACTACAAGTTGTCTCTAATTCAAGTACTCGATTCTAGGAAAAAAAAATTACGCAATCTTATTCGGGACTTTTATACATCCGAAGCAGACAAATAAAAGATTCGACATTTCCACCTCCAAAATTAGTTGAAGCACGAAAATTTCTGATAGACAATCAATCTGGTGTTTGATATAAACCGGACAACTTTTGATACATCCGAAAAAGCACAAACCTTTTTTCTTTTTGGGGTAGATCTAGTTGTTAATTAGTCAGCAAAGTATAGAGGGACCATTGTGTACATAGATCCTCAAAAATAGGATAATTTCTTATTTCCTTTCCTATATGTTGTAACTTGTACTTTATATTCTTCAATATACAACATAGCTACTCATCCATATTTTTTTTCCACTTCTCGATTTCTCTCTCTTCCCTACTATTGTCAATTGCGGCGGCGACTCCACCAGTGATGAATGTTTCTTTTTCACTAGCCGCTCTACTTCATATGCTATTATTAAGCGATCATCTTATAATTATTTTGTTGTGGCATAATCAGGTCCTGCCACTCCTTGCCTGTCCGAAACTCAAAAACTCATAGGATACGTGCATGGCACCGTTAGCTTTCCGAACCCACAATTGTTGATGCAAGTAGGTAAAGCTTCTCCCTATCTTACCCATCCCTCTCAGCAAGAGGCTGACCAACGATTTATTCTTCTGCTTTATTCTTCCCTCTCTGAAGATGCCAAGGTTAGGGCATTCGGCCTAAAAATAATCGGTGAGGTATGGTACGATCTTGAAACTCCTACAAACACTACTGCATTTAATGGTTGCATACTCCATGAATAACTTCCTCAACTTCAGAAGGGAAATCATACAGTGTCCGATTACGGTTGTAAACTCAAAACTATATGTGATCAACCTGCAGTGATTGGTCTTCACAAAAATCACAGGTTATTGGGGGCTTCTTTCGAGACCTTCTCTATAACACAACTAGCTATAAAACCACATCCATCTTTTTGTGACTTTCTCTCTCAAGCAGAAATTAATGAATTGTTTCTTACTTTCGCCTCACGTATCTCCTCTTCCACCCATGTCTTTTTTCAGCACAACCACATCAACCTTCTCATGAAACACGCTTCTCATGGCTCATGTAATTCTTCTTGTGGTATGACAGATCCACAAATCATGGTGCTTACTCAAATGGTCATGGAAAAGGCTATCGTCGCACTATCAACCTTGTTGTAAGGATGGAGATTATGCATTTGTAACGTCCCACAAATGCTAATAAAATTTTCATTTTAAACATTGAGTCATACAACCAATTGTTCCAAAATCAAATAAAGTAAAACTGTATTTTCAAACATCATAGTATCTCAAAAGTGACCAATGCGGAAAAAAAACCATAAAGGGATGCGGTATAGTCAAGCCTGACCATTCACTTTGAAACTAGAAGTACCTGAAAAATATTAAACTACAAACCGTAAACACAAAGCTTAGTGAGTTTCTCCAAAATACCACATACCATACATACATTAACATGGACTACCCCTATGGTCTTTCATATAATTTTCATGGGTTGTCCCCATGGTCTTCCCTTGTAGTGCCTTGGCTACCCCAAGGTCTTACTCACAACTCCCGTGACCTACCCACATGGTCTTTCAAACAAGTGTCACGGGCTAATCCCAGAGTCTTCCATGCAAGTATCATAAAGACAACTAGCATCCTACATAACACAATCCTGTGGGTTGGCATTGGTTCCTTCGACCCACGAGTATAGTATGAAGACTCACCTCGATCCTAAAGACAAGAAAAACCACCCACTCGAGCAGAAGATATCAAGCCTCTCGTTTCTAAACATATCCACAATAAAACCCTAACTAACAATCAAGCAAATGAATGGCGCATGGAAGGTCTAGGCTCACAATTAAAATTCCTTTGGGCAAAAGACCTTTTTCCCTTCCCATATTAAGTCCCAACATGGTCGAGCAAAAGTCGAACAGGTCAAAAAGTCAACGCCAACCCTCAGTTGACTTATGCCCTACGTAAATGATCAACGTCATGTGTACATCCGTTACACCCATTGTAGGGCCACTGATCCAGTTAAAATCTGTTAAGATCTTAATATAGCAAGCCAAACTTCCGATCTCCCAGTTCTGATCTAAATGAATATCTAGATGGATAAAGTTTTTAACTTTATCACTTTGCATGTCCAAGATGCACATGTGTGACATCCTCAATTTCATGGCCATAATGGACCATTTTGTTTATGCTTTATCTAAAAATTAGAGTATCTTTTTGAAGAAATACGTTGCGGAATTTGTTCCTAAAAATATGATAAGTAAATTATCAAAGCATTTCTGAATAAATGAGTTTTCACTATATTAAAAACGTTGGAGTGTCATTGTCAATATAGTACATAACCACAAATAAAAATAGTACAGGCCTTACAACAGCTATTATTCTAATGGCCTATAATCTATAGATCTCTCATCAGATCAATATTCATGTGCTCTTTTTCCTCTACCTGTAATACAAGGAACTGAGTGCGTCAGGCTTCAGAGCCTGGTGAGCACATAGGTTTTTCAACTCACTATAATTGAGTTTATTAATTTCATCAAATCATTCAACCCGATTACCCATTCCCGTTATCCTCACTTTCTGTCCCTAAAGCATCTAATTCAAAGGACCTAGCCTAAGGATCGTCATTGGGATGATAATTCTGCTTAGGGGATTCCTCAAGAATATATGTTAGTAAGGCAACCATGCGGAGGATGGAGTACATTGGTGAACATATCGCTCACAAACACCTATAGGTTGTGATCCTGCTTGCGTTCCATTAGACTGTCTAGAATAGTTCGTGGTCGTCATCTATACTCCGCTGGATGATTGGGTGAACTTTCAACATCGAGGCCTCTCATCATTTTATTTCACCTTTCATCATCTATTTCATCTACTCATCTTTTCCTAACATATTGATAGGTGTAAGATACATATACAATTTAAATCAAGTAAAACATGTTTAAATCGTTCATCCAACATATATATGAGGAACACAGATAATATGCACGTATAGCACGTAATATATATATAATAAATACTTCATATTTATGTGTAAGATGAAACTAACTATGCACTCACATGTTGAAGTGATGACCCGTAATTCGGGCAGCGCTTCATTTCTAACAATTTTCATTTCCTTCGATGAAGCCGATTATCATTCTTGCTAGATTTTAGTCTAATATTTATTGCACCTAATTATTTATCTAGATTCATCATTAACTCAATGTCTATGTCGTGATCCATCAAGTAAGGAACAATCAGGTAGGATCATATCAGAAGTAGGGTCTTTTGGCATACGTAATATATTGTTTGGAAATCCCACTTTAAACACCTCACTAAATCACAGCCTAGACATCATCCCCGTAAGTAGATCAATCAGTATAACAACTTTGAATCGTTGATACATGTTTTTTATAGGTTCATAATAACGATAACGAACTTAAACATAAGTTATACTTAAAGTAGGGTATGCATAACTCACTTACAAGGGGGTTTAGCTAGGAGCGGGGCTCTGCATGGCCAAAACTTCTGAGTCGAAAGCTCTTTTCTCGGAGCCTACTGACGCTCCAGGATTCGCCTCTAACACTTGGGAACTGCTAGGGAAGGGGAAGGGCTAAAGAGGGTATTTGAGAGAGATAGAATAGATTTGGTGTGAAGAAAATGAGAGATTTGCGCCTCTATTTATAGGTTGGAAACTCGAAGTATGAGGGGTGTAAATAATAGGTACGCTGGGAGTATAGCATGTTACGCTGGATGTACATCGACATGTATCGCAATCCGGTGGCAAGGTGTGGGGAGGAAGCAACGGCAAGGATTGTGCCATGTGTCAACCTCACATCTTAACCAAAAATTTAATTATCTTCTCAATTCTATAACTTTCACATACGATCTCCGTTTTTTTTTCATTCTTTATATCCACGCGTAGGTAGCAACATGATCTACAACTTTTGTTTAGACTCCATCTGCTAATTTTGATTTTATTTTTTAAAGTTATTCTTTAACAAGCTTATGCAGTTAAAGTCCGTAAAAAATTCATAACTTTGTCATCCAACGTCCATTTTCGTCTTTATTTATATTGTTACGCTCCTATTAACGAGATCCTGGGATCTTGTTTATATTGTGTCGGCTAAAAATAGATCGATCTAAAATTCGATTTTCAGGCTGCATACTACTATGTAAATCTTAGAAATATCATAATTTCCTTGAACGAAGTTAGATTTTGGCGTTCTCTGTATGCAGCTCTCGGTTTACCATATACTATGACTCTCGTTTAGATTGCTTACGCTAAAAAGTACGTTATCGCAAACTCACTTTTTACGATACACAGCGTCGTGTCGGTTTTGTCGCTAAACTTCGATAGGTCATAATTTCTTCCTTATAAGTCGGATTTCAGCATTCCTTATATCCCAGAAATCCTTGTTACGACTACTTCAAATTTCTTTAAAGATATTGGGTCAAATCTTCATTCTATTTTGGAGACATAATATTATTATTATATCATTATAGGCATGTATATTGCACATAAATCATATAATACTCAAATAATTTTTCTTCATTACTTCAAAATAGGTTACAAATGTTGACCTTAACTATTAAATCATTATAATAATGTTTTCCTAGACAGGCGGGTGTTACAACACACAACCAAAATCTAGGTCCAAGATGTCACATTTTGCTCAACAAATCACGCATGGATGCATGACAGTGACCAAGCTCTCATTTTCATGACTCTAAAATCTCAAAAAACGTCATAATGAGGCATTCAAATTGTTTGGACTAACCCCAACTCACAAGGATCAAGGTGAAGCGACATAAAGCATAAATACCCATAAGCTAAATAGATCTAACAAAAAGGAACATCAAGATGCAAGTTTTATAGCTTCTGGAGATATGTGATGAAGTGCAAAGTTTGGATCTACAAAGCTTGGAGCTCACATTTGCTTCTCCAATGGACTCCTTCAATAATGCACACAAAATCACACTAATGTTTCCAAAACTCACAATGGGTGGCTATGGTTTCAAAAGAATGATATGAGGTGATGGAGGCTTGTTATGGGAAGGTTTCCAAGAAGTTAGAACCTTTAAATAGGACCCAAAACGTTAAGGTTATGGTTCTGGTCAGCAGCGGCTACACCTTGCATTGCAAAACCTACGCTATACATAGACCAATAAAAATGTTTTCCTCATTCAGCATCTATGCTATGTGTAGCTTGCCTATGCCCTAAGTAGGGCAAAACCCTCAACTTCCAATTCAACTTCAAAACTTCATTTTTGGTGTTCTTTATATGCACATAAAGGTATTGAAGAGCCCTAGAATTCTATTTAGTTACTTTTGGCTTAACACATATCGAACTAAAACCATAATCCATGCAAGAAGCATTAAATATTGTAATGCCCTATTCCGAATCATTTCCTACATGGGGGTGGTGACACGAACACCGAGTATCATTAGGCTTATGGGCTCTAAGGAAAAGAGATTTAGACCTATTTGGGTGTGGGTAATGTAATTTGGATGATCTGGGAGTTCGGTTTGTGTTTTGGCGCCAACGGGTATTTCGGTAAAGTGTTAGTTTGGGGTTTTATAACTTTTGGATTTTTGTTCAGAAAGTTTTAAGTCAAGGATGAGTTTATAGAAGTTTAGAGCTTCTCGTTACCTTTCCGTGGATATAAAGAACGTCAAAAATCGGAGTTAGTACGAAGAAGTTATGTCCGTTTCAAGTTTGGTCGGTTTTGGGTTATGTTGAGTACGGTAGTCGTACAGAGGGGAGTACGTTGGGCGTACTGAGGCACCCTGAGTACTTTGGGCGTACGCAATCAATGCCCAAACCCTATTTCAGTCGTTTAAGCCTTATTTAAGCTCCTTAACTACCCCAAACCTACTCCATTCTTAGCCTCTACCCTTCCAACACCCCTTCCATGAAACCCTAACCCTATTTGAGCCTTGTATGCTAAAAGAAGGTTTTTTTGAGTGCTTTGGAGTATGCATGGTGCACCTTGGACAAGAAGGAACTTCTTGGAGAAGTGTTGGTTGCATTGGAGCTTGTAGATCTGGACTTTGGTCACCATCATCTATCTTCTAGAGGTATAAAGTTTGAATGTTGATGATGCTTTTGTTAGATCTAACTAGTTTTGGATGTTATGAGCTTTTGATTAATTTAGTGCATAAAGTTTAGATCTTGAAAGTTTTTAACCTTGTTGTGGATGAAGTTGGCAACTTTATCCATCTAAACATCATTTTGATTTGGATTTGAAAGTTGAAGACTTGTACTTAATGGATTAAGTAGAAAAAGATGAACTTGTGGGTCCCTTTGAGACTTAAAGACTAGATCTTGTTTGTTGGGACCATTATAATGGATAAAGTTGGAAACTTTATCCATTATAAAGCTATTATGAACTATAAAAATTTGATCTTTGCCCTTCTATCCCTTCCGTGCAAGAGTTGTGATGTCTTATTGGGTTAAGAACTTGGGGTTTTCGACATTAAAAACTTTATAGTCATGCAAAGTCATAAAGTTGGAAACTTTATACCTTAGGTCATCATTTTAGGCTTAGATCTGAGTTTTTGGATGTAAGAAGTTAATGGGATAAGCTGTTAATGGAGTTTTTGGACTGGGCTGAGTATGTTAGGCGTAACTGGTGTTGCGATGTGCGCACACGGTCAGCACCCTGCTTTTTGGTCAACATCGGAGTACGTTTGGCATACACTCTTGGTATGCATGGTGTACTTCGTTGGAAAGAAATATTGACTTTTGGACCTTGACCATTGACTTCGATTTTGATCAGGGTTGACAAAGTTTGACCTAAGGGTATTTTTTAGTTATCGGGTAAATTATTGATTAAGATTGTATTTATTGTTAGTTGGCGTGATGTTATCCAGTTAGGCGGTCCGAACAATTATTTGATTATCAATGGATTGAGGTGAGTTTCGTCACTATGTTTAGCAGGTCGAAGACACCAATGTCGACCCATGGTTTGTTATGTAGGATGCTAGATGTATGTATGACTCTTGAATGCGTATATGATTTGTATATGGGCGGGGCCCGTTATGCAAGTTAGGGTGGGGACCATTATTCTCAGAAGGCGGGGCCCGATCATTATGTGGTATGCTATTATCTTTGTGATTGTCACATGTGTTTGTGGGTTTATATGTATGCTGGTAGGGACCGATTGCTATATTGTATGCTATTATCTATTATGCAAGTTAGGGTGGGGCCCGTTATACTCATTGGGTGGGGAACGTTATGTGAGTTAAGGTGGGGGCCGTTATACTTAGTAGGCGTGGCCTGTTATGCGTGTTTGGGCGGGGACTGTTATAGTAATTGGGGGGGGCACATTGTGTGTTTACTTATGTATGTATGGTATGTGGTACTTTTTGGGAACTCACTAAGCATTATTGTAACACCCAGTTTTGAAAGTATTCGGTGGTGGGTTCACAGGCCAAGGGTATAGGCGACTCGGTCTTTTATGGGTTCCTGGTCTTATTCGGAAGGTTTTACGCCCAGGGTATGCTCAAACTTCCTAAACCCTAATTATAGGGCTAATCACTATATAAAGAACATAATGCTCTAGATATTAGCCTCCCTCTCATCCTTAGACAGCCACAACAAAACCCTAAACCTAGCTTGAGTGTTATTGGAGCATTGGAGGCCATTAGAGAGCATTTTGGTGTTGTGAAGCCATTTTCCAAGCAAATGAAGAGCATAGCAAGGTGGTGGACCAAAGGAGAAGCAGTAAATCCAAGATTGTGGTTCCATTTCAGATCACCTTGAGGTATAAAGCCTTGAACTTTCCTCAAGTAGGCTTAGATCTAGTGTTGTATGAATTTGGAGTCTTTTTGGTCCCCAATAATAGAGCTTTGTGGTTTAAATCCGTCTCCTAGGCTTATAGTTGCCACTCTCAGTGCTAAATGAGTCCCTAAGGCAGAAAGTTGTCATCTTGGATGTCTTATCGGGTCCATGCATGAGTTACGATCACTTTTATGAGAATAGAATGCAATTTTTGGAGTTTGGGATTATTATGGTTATGTAAACTCACCAAATAAGAGACTTTATTGATTAAAACATTGAAGAGGAATTGGATATGTGTTTATAGCCTTTAGAATATACTATTAAGTGCTTAATGGAAAAGTGACTTAACAGAGTAGTACGTTGGGCTTGGTGTGTTTTAGGCCTCGGATTGGGCCATACATTGGATTTTAGTTATTTGGGCCTTAGGGGGCCATCAAAAGTAAGATAATTTGGGCAAGAACATGTTTGGGTTTAGGGTAAGGCCCATTAGAGGGATTGAGCCCAATTAGAAAATCGGGCCATTAGCGGGCCACTAGTGGGCCTGGGAAGCCTACCTAGTGTTGGGCCATTTTATTTATTATGGTTTGGGCTATAGATATGGACCAAGTTGGACTATGGGTAAAATGGTCAGTTTACCCTAAGGAGAATTATTGGTTTGGAATAATTGTTATTTTGGGTAATGGTAGCTTGGTGTGTCGAGAGATCAACAGTTCGAGGATCTGCCAGCTAGCAACGAGAGGCTATTCGCAGGATTTTACAGTCAGCTTGCGACGTGAATTTTCTCCGTTAGGAATGGGTCAAAGGCACCAATGTTAGCCCGTTTATGTATGTTAGTGTATACTGGATTTAGATCCGATGTTGGGGTTAGCCCGATGTAGTTTATATGCTTCCGGATTAGGGTCTGATGCCGGGGGGGGGGGGGGGGGGGGGGGGGGGCTCGAGGAAGGTTTATATGTATGTTTCCAAACTATGGGCCGGGCGGGGCTCGAGGAAGGTTTATATGTATGTTTCCGAACTATGGTTCGATGTCGGGTGGTACCCGAGGAAGGAATGCATGTTTAGTTATCATTGTTGTATTTGCGAAACTTGTATGTGCCTGGTAGGGAGATGAGTGTGGGCGGGGGGCCGTATCTTATCACTAGCTGAGTGTGGACGGGGTTCCATATCTCATTAGTATTAGAGTAGGGGCGGGGCCCGAGATAGGTGAGGCCTTGAGTCTAGAAATATTAGTGTTGTGTTTTCTTGTTATGTGTTAGTTTGATTATGCTTATACGTTTGTATGGGTATAGCGGGCGGAGCCTAGAGACAGGAAGGGCCTAGTAGAAACAGATATATATACCGAGCAGGGCTCGATGCCAGGCGGGGTCTAATGCCAAGCAGGGCCTAATGTCGGATTTATCTGATGCCAGGAGGGGCACAAAGTAGCGGGCTAGGCCTAATGTTTGCAATATATGATTATACGTATGATATGTGGTAGTTTGGGGAGACTCATTAAGCTTCATGCTTATGGTTTTAGGATTTGGTTTCTTGTACTTCCAGTTGCAAAAAGAAGAGCTCGGGATGACTGCATTGCACATACCAAGATGTTTTAGCCTGGGATGTTTACTCTAATGTTTTAACACTCTGATAACAATGTTTGAGATATTATAACTTATGTTTTGATGAAATGGGTTGATAACTGTGGTTTTATTATTAAATTAAAATGAAAATGTTGGACCATATTTTGGGGATGTTTCATTTGTGCTTATGGTTTTCAGTTTATGTTTCAAACACTTCTGGTTTCAAAGGGAAAAGCCCGAGATGATTGTCGAGCACACACCATTCATTTCTGCATTTTATGACTTACTCTGATGATGATGATGTATTGATAAAATTCGATCACCTTGATTTTGTGACAATGATATGGTTTACTGTTTTATTAATTTAAAAATGAAAATTTCCGGGTCTTATTTTTGGGACGTTTCAAGTTGGTATTAGAGCCTTGGTTTGAGGGAATCAGACATACTCTCGGGTGTTTCTGAACTCAAATTAAGTGTTTGGTAGAGTTTTTCAAACAAAAATGTTTTTAAAGAAAAGGCTTTTCTAATACAAGAAAGGGTGTGGTGCATACACTCAAGTAAGTTTTTCCCAAAATATCCATACATGTTATCTGATATGATTTGATTTATGAATTTTTGAACAGCATGCTAGTGATAAGCTAAGGATCTTCAGGAATTGTGTGATAGAAGTCGTTGATTATATGATACATGACATCCTAGGTTTCTTTCTTAAATAAAATTGACATCATTACTGTAGTTGCTTAGTGTATGCATCATACCTGTACATAACTTAGATTCTATATCCTGAGAATGTTTGGTTTGGCCTAATTACATGTTCTTGTTTGTTGAAAGGCTTGGGTAGAATCAAGTATTCAACTGTTTAATTATAGGATCCAGTGCTATTCATGATTAGCATACACGAGTGCTACAGGGTTGGTGGAAGTTTCATGAGTGGGTGCAGTTCATGGCCGGATAGCACGTGAAATGATTAGCTACTCTCGAGAGAGTGAGTGCAGGGTGAAGGTTCATCCGAGATGGTGGGAGATAATGATCTAGAATTCTGTATGAGGATCTGCTAGATTTAGTAGTATTTGAGTGCCAGTCGTCTCCGTTGCTCGAATGTTGATTGCTTCATGCTTTATGGGGCTCATGTTGATGTTAGCCAACTATTAAATGAATACATTAAGTTACATGCAATGGAGGTTAAGAAATCTAAGAGTGAAGGATTTGTCCCTATTGCGCAACCCTCGTTTGAGTCTAACCGTTGTAGGGTTGGGTCCTTTAGTCGAAGGATTATTTAAGTTTTGTTGCATGTAATTGTATTTATGAAGTGGTTGGCTGACATTGATTGGAGCCCTTCAGCAGGGGAGGTGGGGAAACTCTAGGAGAACCTAGGATGTGTTTTGATGCGGTTGTTTCGTTGTTGAGCAGGTATCGGAAGGATATTTTTGAGTAAGCCTTGGAGGACCTAAGATGATTCTTCAGGAAAGTAAGGATAGGTGTGGAAGGTAGTATTGAGCTCGTACTATTGGAAGGACATGATCTATACTCGCATCGAGGAAGTTTTGGGGATTCTGAGGGCTGGTCGGGAGAGATAGCATGGTTTGATACCATGATTCGTGGAAGCACATGATCCAGTAGTTATGTACCTATTATTCCTTGTGGTAGGGTTGCTCAAGGTCGTGCATTCGAGTCGCAAGACTCAAGAAGGAAACGGTTGCTATGATCGGCTAAAGAACTGCAGCTGGAAGTGAGTAGTTGATTGATAGATTGGAATGCCGCTATCTATGGTGGGGGTGATGCCCTTTCAGTTCTCTGAGTTCGTAGAAAGAGTGAACAGGCTTGTGGATTTTAGAGTTAGTATGTAAACCCATAATAGGGTCGTTGTGTTTGGCGATAATATGTCAGTGCAGGAATGCACTGGTGGATTGATGTGTTATGGATGTTTTGTAATGTGATCAGGGGTACATGTTCTTGGGATATAGGCAGGTCAGGTATCGGATTGATGGTTGGGATTGCAGGCTAGGAGGGCATGTTTTGGATCGTAAGTCGTTGTTGGCTTATACTCTTGCAAGAAATCCTTAATGTTAAAGTGACCATGATTGGGGAAATTTCACCCTCCTGCGCTTGCATTGACATACTATATTGGGATAAACACTTAAATATTTCTTGATGCCTTTGTTTTTCTAAGGGATATAATTAATAAGCTTTTTAGTATAATATTAAATTTATTTGAAAGTTTAATATATAATGATTTCTATCTATAGTTATTACAAAGAAGAAAACTATTTCAAGGTTGACATAATTTTTGTAGAACGTCCTCAATAATTTTTTTAGGCAGTGTTGACATTCCGCTATTAATCCATGTGAGATCATAAGCCCCTGCATATTCATTCCCATTTGCATTAGGATAACTATATTAAATACATATATAACATCTACCAATACCATTCACACCATTTTAATATAACTTCATAATTAGAATAACCTTTTTATCGAAATTTCAAACCACATTTTGTGAAATGAATATTATACAGACTTGTTTAGATGTTAATATATTATGGAGGTTACATGATTAATATTCCCTGCATGTTACCATCTCGATGGATCAGTACGTAATCCTATACATACGGAGTACTTCATATCAATCATTATCAATAAAACAACCTACCCCCGGTGCATACCTCGATTATGCAATCAATTTTAACAGATATAAATAACTGAATCAACGGGTTGGTTATAGAGCTATAACATTTCTTAACGAATTCATCATGGTCACCAAACTAAATATTGTTCCAGTCTTGATGATTTTCCTCCTCTTTCAGTACTCATATTCAGCAAAGGTAACATATAACGTCCTAAGTTTTGGAGCCAAAGCCAATGGGCGCTTAGACTCAAGAAGTGCATTCCTAAAAGCATGGGGTTTGGCCTGTAATTCAACAAATCCCGCCATCATCTATGTACCCATTGGCAGGTACTTGATTGGTTCTGCAATCACATTCTCCGGCCAAACATGTAAGAGCAAAGCCATCACAATGAAGATAGATGGTACTTTGGTGGCTCCCTCAACGTATAATGCTGTAGGCAACGCCCAAGTTTGGATTAAGTTTTACCGGACTAACCATGTTACAATCTCCGGTGGAACCCTTGATGCCCAAGGTTCTTCTCTATGGGCCTGCAAATCCTCTGGAAAGACATGTCCTAAAGGAGCTACGGTTCGTATGCACCCCTTATAAACTTTTTTATATAGTTGTTTTTAAATTCCTTTCTAAGATTATATATATATATATATCATTAATGTTACAGACACTTGGCATCTACCATTCCCAAAACATAGTGATCAGTAATTTAAGGTCATTAAACAGCCAAATGTTCCACATCCTGTTATATGCATGCACCAATGCCAAGCTACAAGGGGTGAGCATCTCAGCACCCGGGCTCAGCCCAAACACAGATGGTATCCATTTATCATCTTCCACAGGCGTCACTATCTTGAATTCTAAGATCTCCACAGGGGACGACTGCATCTCCATTGGCCCTGGCAATTCTAACATCTGGATAGAGAAGGTGGTTTGTGGCCCCGGTCATGGCATCAGGTACATGAGTTTTTTATATATAACATCTATAGTTTTGTTTTGAACTATGATATATTATTATTCTTCTCCAAGTGTGTTTGTGTATGTGTTAATTAGTTGTGTTATGTGGATGCAGCATCGGGAGTCTAGGTTGGGATGTTATAGAAGCGGGTGTTCAGAATGTTACTGTAAAAACTGCGACATTTATAGGTAGTGACAATGGTTTAAGGATAAAGACATGGGCAAGACGTAGCAATGGATTCGTGAAGGATGTTGTTTTCCAGCATGCAAGTATGGTGAACGTAAAAAATCCGATACTAATAGATGCAAATTACTGCCCAAACAATGAGAATTGCCCGAATCAGGTTTCAGGAGTAAAGATCAGCAACGTGCTGTATGAGGATGTACATGGAACATCAGCAACACGGGTGGCAGTGAAATTTGATTGTAGAAAGGGGAAGCCATGCACTAATATCAGACTAAAGGATGTTAACCTAAAATATGCGGGTCAACCAGCAGTCTCCTCTTGCTCCTTTGCTGCTGGTACTGCTTCTGGATTACTTCAACCTACAAGTTGTCTCTAATTCAAGTACTCGATTCTAGGAAAAAAAAATTACGCAATCTTATTCGGGACTTTTATACATCCGAAGCAGACAAATAAAAGATTGGACATTTCCACCTCCAAAATTAGTTGAAGCACGAAAATTTCTGATAGACAATCAATCTGGTGTTTGATATAAACCGGACAACTTTTGATACATCCGAAAAAGCACAAACCTTTTTTCTTTTTGGGGTAGATCTAGTTGTTAATTAGTCAACACAGCATCATAAAGTCCATTGTGTGTACATAGATCTTCTAAAATAGGATAATTTCTTATTTCCTTTCCTATATGTTGTAACTTGTACTTTATATTCTTCAATATACAACATAGCTACTGATCCATATTTTTTTCCACTTCTCGATTTCTCTCTCTTCCCTACTATTGTCAATTGCGGCGGCGACTCCACCAGTGATGAATGTGTCTTTTTCACTAGCCGCTCTACTTCATATGCTATTATTAAGCGATCATCTTATAATTATTTTGTTGTGGCATAATCAGGTCCTGCCACTCCTTGCCTGTCCGAAACTCAAAAACTCACAGGATACGTGCATGGCACCGTTAGCTCTCCGGAACCCACAATTGTTGATGCAAGTAGGTAAAGCTTCTCCCTATCTTACCTATCCCTCTCAGCAAGAGGCTGACCAACTATTTATTCTTCTGCTTTATTCTTCCCTCTCTGAAGATGCCAAGGTTAGGGCATTCGGCCTAAAAATAATCGGTGAGGTATGGTACGATCTTGAAACTCCTACAAACACTACTCCATTTAATGGTTGCATACTCCATGAATAACTTCCTCAACTTCAGAAGGGAAATCATACGGTGTCCGATTACGGTTGTAAACTCAAAACTATATGTGATCAACCTGCAGTGATTGGTCTTCACAAAAATCACAGGTTATTGGGGGCTTCTTTCGAGACCTTCTCTATAACACAACTAGCTATAAAACCACATCCCTCTTTTTGTGACTTTCTCTCTCAAGCAGAAATTAATGAATTGTTTCTTACTTTCGCCTCACGTATCTCCTCTTCCACCCATGTCTTTTTTCAGCACAACCACATCAACCTTCTCATGAAACACGCTTCTCATGGCTCATGTAATTCTTCTTGTGGTATGACAGATCCACAAATCATGGTGCTTACTCAAATGGTCATGGAAAAGGCCGTCGTCGCACTATCAACTTTGTTGTAAGGATGGAGATTATGCATTTGTAACGTCCCACAAATGCTAATAAAAATTTCATTTTAAACATTGAGTCATACAACCAATTGTTCCAAAATCAAATAAAGTAAAACTGTATTTTCAAACATCATAGTATCTCAAAAGTGACCAATGCGGAAAAAAAACCATAAAGGGATGCGGTATAGTCAAGCCTGACCATTCACTTTGAAACTAGAAGTACCTGAAAAATATTAAACTACAAACCGTAAACACAAAGCTTAGTGAGTTTCTCCAAAATACCACATACCGTACATACATTAACATGGACTACCCCTATGGTCTTTCATATAATTTTCATGGGTTGTCCCCATGGTCTTCCCTTGTAGTGCCTTGGCTACCCCAAGGTCTTACACACAACTCCCGTGACCTACCCACATGGTCTTTCAAACAAGTGTCACGGGCTAATCCCAGAGTCTTCCATGCAAGTATCATAAAGACGACTAGCATCCTACATAACACAATCCCGTGGGTTGGCATTGGTGCCTTCGACCCACGAGTATAGTATGAAGACTCACCTCGATCCTAAAGACAAGAAAAACCACCCACTCGAGCAGAAGATATCAAGCCTCTCGTTTCTAAACATATCCACAATAAAACCCTAACTAACAATCAAGCAAATGAATGGCGCATGGAAGGTCTAGGCTCACAATTAAAATTCCTTTGGGCAAAAGACCTTTTTCCCTTCCCATATTAAGTCCCAACATGGTCGAGCAAAAGTCGAACAGGTCAAAAAGTCAACGCCAACCCTCAGTTGACTTATGCCCTACGTAAATGATCAACGTCATGTGTACATCCGTTACACCCATTGTAGGGCCACTGATCCAGTTAAAATCTGTTAAGATCTTAATATAGCAAGCCAAACTTCCGATCTCCCAGTTCTGATCTAAATGAATATCTAGATGGATAAAGTTTCTAACTTTATCACTTTGCATGTCCAAGATGCACATGTGTGACATCCTCAATTTCATGGCCATAATGGACCATTTTGTTTATGCTTTATCTAAAAATTAGAGTATCTTTTTGAAGAAATACGTTGCGGAATTTGTTCCTAAAAATATGATAAGTAAATTATCAAAGCATTTCTGAATAAATGAGTTTTCACTATATTAAAAACGTTAGAGTGTCATTGTCAATATAGTACATAACCACAAATAAAAATAGTACAGGCCTTACAACAGCTAGTATTCTAATGGCCTATAATCTATAGATCTCTCATCAGATCAATATTTATGTGCTCTTTTTCCTCTACCTGTAATACAAGGAACTGAGTGGGCCAGGCTTCAGAGCCTGGTGAGCACATAGGTTTTTCAACTCACCATAATTGAGTTTATTAATTTCATCAAATCATTCAACCCGATTACCCATTCCCGTTATCCTCACTTTCTGTCCCTAAAGCATCTAATTCAAAGGACCTAGCCTAAGGATCGTCATTGGGATGATAATTATGCTTAGGGGATTCCTCAGGAATATATGTTAGTAAGGCAACCATGCGGAGGATGGAGTACATTGGTGAACATATCGCTCACAAACACCTATAGGTTGTGATCCTGCTTGCGTTCCATTAGACTGTCTAGAATAGTTCGTGGTCGTCATCTATACTCCGCTGGATGATTGGGTCAACTTTCAACATCGAAACCTCTCATCATTTTATTTCACCTTTCATCATCTATTTCATCTACTCATCTTTTCCTAACATATTGATAGGTATAACATACATATACAGTTTAAATCAAGTAAAACATGTTTAAATCGTTCATCCAACATAGATATGAGGAACACAGATAATATGCACGTATAGCACGTAATATATATATATATATATATATATATATATATATATATATATATATTAAATACTTCATATTTATGTGTAAGATGAAAGTAACTATGCACTCACATGTTGAAGTGATGACCCGTAATTCGGGCAACGCTTCATTTCTAACAATTTTCATTTCCTCCGATGAAGCCGATTATCATTCTTGCTAGATTTTTGTCTAATATTTATTGCAACTAATTATTAATCTAGATTCATCATTAACTCAATGTCTATGTCGTGATCCATCAAGTAAGGAACAATCAGGTAGGATCATATCAGAAGTAGGGTCTTTTGGCATACGTAATATATTGTTTGGAAATCCCACTTTAAACACCTCACTAAATCACAGCCTAGACATCATCCCCGTAAGTAGATCAATCAGTATAACAACTTTGAATCATTGATACATGTTTTTTATAGGTTCATAATAATGATAACGAACTTAAACATAAGTTATATACTTAAAGTAGGGTATGCATAACTCACTTACAAGGGGGTTTAGCTAGGAGCGGCGCTCTGCATGGCCAAAACTTCTGAGTCGAAAGCTCTTTTCTCGGAGCCTTCTGACGCTCTGGGATTCGCCTCTAACACTTGGGAAGTGCTAGGGAAGGGGAAGTGCTAAAAAGGGTATTTGAGAGAGAAAGAATAGATTTGGTGTGAAGAAAATGAGAGATTTGCGCCTCTATTTATAGGTTGGAAACTCGCAGTACGCGGGGTGTAAATAATAGATATGCTGGGTGTATAGCATGTTATGTTGGGTGTACATCGACAGGTGTTGCAATCCGGTGGCAAGGTGTGGGGAGGAAGCAACGGTAAGGATTGTGCCATGTGTCAGCCTCGCATCTTAACCAAAAATTTAATTATCTTCTCAATTCCATAACTTTCACATACGATCTCTATTTTTTTTCATTCTCTATATCCACGCGTAGGTAGCAACACGATCTACAACTTTTGTTTAGACTCCATCTGCTAATTTTGATTTTATTTTTTAAAGTTATTCTTTAACAAGCTTCTGCAGTTAAAGTCCGTAAAAAATTCATAACTTTGTCATCCGACGTCCATTTTCGTCTTTATTTATATTGTTACGCTCCTATTAACGAGATCCTGGAATCTTGTTTATATTGTGTCGGCTAAAAATAGATCGATCTAAAATTCGATTTTCAGGCTGCATACTACTATGTAAAATCTTAGAAATATCATAATTTCCTTGAACGAAGTTAGATTTTGGCGTTCTCTGTATGCAGCTCTCGGTTTACCATATACTATGACTCTCGTTTAGATTGCTTACGCTAAAAAGTATGTTATCGCAAACTCACTTTTTACGATACACAGCGTCGTGTCGGTTTTGTCGCTAAACTTCGATGGGTCATAACTTCTTCCTTATAAGTCGGATTTCAGCATTCCTTATATCCCAGAAATCCTTGTTACGACTACTTCAAATTTCTTTAAAATATTGGGTCAAATCTTCATTCTATTTTGGAGACATAATATTATTATTATTATTATTATATCATTATAGGCATGTATATTGCACATAAATCATATAATACTCAAATAATTTTTCTTCATTACTTCAAAATAGGTTACAAATGTTGACCTTAACTATTAAATCATTATAATAATGTTTTCCTAGACAGGCGGGTGTTACAACACACAACCAAAATCTAGGTCCAAGATGTCACATTTTGCTCAACAAATCACGCATGGATGCATGACAGTGACCAAGCTCTCATTTTCATGACTCTAAAATCTCAAAAAACGTCATAATGAGGCATTCAAATTGTTTGGAGTAACCCCAACTCACAAGGATCAAGGTGAAGCGACATAAAGCATAAATACCCATAAGACAAATAGATCTAACAAAAAGGAACATCAAGATGCAAGTTTTATAGCTTTTGGAGATATGTGATGAAGTGCAAAGGTTGGATCTACAAAGCTTGGAGCTCACATTTGCTTCTCCAATGGACTCCTCCAATAATGCACACAAAATCACACTAATGTTTCCAAAACTCACAATGGGTGGCTATGGTTTCAAAAGAATGATATGAGGTGATGGAGGCTTGTTATGGGAAGGTTTCCAAGAAGTTAGAACCCTTAAATAGGACCCAAAACGTTAAGGTTATGGTTCTGGTCAGCAGCGGCTACACCTTGCATTGCAAAACCTACGCTATACATAGACCAATAAAAATGTTTTCCGCATTCAGCATCTATGCCATGTGTAGCTTGCCTATGCCCTAAGTAGGGCAAAACCCTCAACTTCCAATTCAACTTCAAACAACATCATCATCGTTTCAACTTCATTTTCGGTGTTCTTTATATGCACATAAAGGTATTGAAGAGCCCTAGAATTCTATTTAGTTACTTTTGGCTTAACACATATCGAACTAAAACCATAATCCATGCAAGAAGCATTAAATATTGTAATGCCCTGTTCCAAATCATTTCCTACATGGGGGTGGTGACACGAACACCGAGTATCATTAGACTTATGGGCTCTAAGGAAAAGAGATTTAGACCTATTTGGGTGTGGGTAATGTAATTTGGATGATTTGGGAGTTCGGTCTGTGTTTTGGCGCCAAGGGGTATTTCGGTAAAGTGTTAGTTTGGGGTTTTATAACTTTTGGATTTTTGTTCAGAAAGTTTTAAGTCAAGGATGAGTTTATAGATGTTTAGAGCTTCTCGTTACCTTTCCGTGGATATAAAGAACGTCAAAATCGGAGTTAGAACGAAGAAGTTATGTCCGTTTCAAGTTTGGTCGGTTTTGGGTTATGTTGAGTACGGTAGTCGTATAGAGGGGAGTACGTTGGGCGTATTGAGGCACCCTGAGTACGTTGGGCATACGCAATCAATGCCCAAACCCTATTTCAGTCGTTTAAGCCCTATTTAAGCTCCTCAACTACCCCAAACCTACTCCATTCTTAGCCTCTACCCTTCCAACACCCCTTCCATGAAACACTAACCCTATTTGAGCCTTGTATGCTAAAAGAAGGTCTTTTTGAGTGCTTTGGAGTATGCATGGTGCACCTTGGACAAGAAGGAACTTCTTGGAGAAGTGTTGGTTGCATTGGAGCTTGTAGATCTGGACTTTGGTCACCATCATCTATCTTCTAGAGGTATAAAGTTTGAATGTTGATGATGCTTTTGTTAGATCTAACTAGTTTTGGATGTTATGAGCTTTTGATTATTTTAGTGCATAAAGTTTAGATCTTGAAAGTTTTTAACCTTGTTGTGGATGAAGTTGGCAACTTTATCCATCTAAACATCATTTTGATTTAGATTTGAAAGTTGAAGACTTGTACTTAATGGATTAAGTAGAAAAAGATGAACTTGTGGGTCCCTTTGAGACTTAAAGACTAAATCTTGTTTGTTGGGACCATTCTAATGGATAAAGTTGGAAACTTTATCCATTATAAAGCTATTATGAACTATAAAAATTTGATCTTTGCCCTTCTATCCCTTCCGTGCAAGAGTTGTGATGTCTTATTGGGTTAAGGACTTAGGGTTTTCGACATTAAAAACTTTATAGTCATGCAAAGTCATAAAGTTGGAAACTTTATACCTTAGGTCATCATTTTAGGCTTAGATCTGAGTTTTTGGATGTAAGAAGTTAATGGGATAAGCAGTTAATGGAGTTTTTGGACTGGGCTGAGTATGTTAGGCGTAACTGGTGGTACAATGCGCGCACACGGTCATCACCCTGCTTTTTGGTCAACATCAGAGTACGTTTGGCATACTCTCTTGGTACGCGAGGTGTACTTCGTTGGAAAGAAATATTGACTTTTGGACCTTGACCATTGACTTCGATTTTGATCAGGGTTGACAAACTTTGACCTAAGGGTATTTTTTTAGTTATCGGGTAAATTATTGATTAAGATTGTATTCATTGTTAGTTCGCGTGAGGTTATCCAGTTCGACGGTCCGAACAATTATTTGATTATCATTGGATTGAGGTGAGTTTTGTCACTATGTTTAGCAGGTCGAAGACACCAATGTCAACCCATGGTTTGTTATGTAGGATGCTAGATGTATGTGTGACTCTTGAATGCGTATATGATTTGTATATGGGCGGGGCCCGTTATGCAAGTTAGGGTGGGGACCATTATTCTCAGAAGGCGGGGCCCGATCATTGTGTCGTATGCTATTATCTTTGTGATTGTCACATGTGTTTGTATGTTTATATGATTATATGTTTAAATGTATGCTGGCAGGGACCGATTGTTATATTGTATGCTATTATCTGTTGTGCGAGTTAGGGTGGGGCCTGTTACACTCATTGGGTGGGGACCGTTATGTGAGTTAAGGTGGGGCCCGTTATACTCAGTATGCGTGGCCTGTTATGCGTGTTTGGGCGGGGACTGTTATAGTAATTGGGGGGGCACATTGTGTGTTTACACTACTAGAAAACAGGCCTTTAATGACGCGCAAACAATGACACGCGCTGATAGAGGACGCGCATTGGTGCGTGCCCTAAAAAATAATGTCAATTTTGCAAAATTTGAAGAATAGAGGATACGCATTTGTGCGTGCCCCAAAATTAATGTCTAACGAAAAAAATTAAAAACACGGAAGACACATAAACTTAAGTGGGCGTCGTGTAGAGGTGTCGCTTTATAAAATTTTAATAAGCGCGTCCCTCTTTAATTCAACTAAGGGGGGAAACCAAATCCCAAAATAATTCAAGTACCCGCCTTCCCCAAAAAATAGAACCTCACAATATCTTTCATGGAGTCGGCGATTGGGAGTCTACGAATCCTCAAACTCGAAATGCCGGCGATTTTAAGGCTTTTCTTATTTCGATATCAAAGAAGAACTAGGGTTTTTACTTTTTATGATCTGGACCTAACAAGTTCACACCCATGAACTAGGGCTTTTATTAGCCAATAGCATTCATTTTCGCTGTTGTTGGTTCATTATCCAATCGCCAACCACTGCTCGCAGCACTTGGCCGTCGTCAGTTTTCCGATTCCGCCGACGATTATGCCAAGAGAAACTACGCCAACAATGTTTCTGAATACAATACCATCATTGGATCTCTCACTTCTCAAAGAAGGTATGTCTCTCGCCACTCTTTTTCCATTTCTTACTTAATCAACAGCAGCACACCCTTTTTCACTCCTCTTTTTCTCTCTCTGCAAACAACCAAGAAGTAGCAGCAGCAACACAAGAAAGATGGGTGAAGGAAAATGCTAGGGTTTTCTGCTCGATTCCACTGTTCACATTGATTTTCTCATCTAAATTTGAACTGTTTATGTTGATTTTATCTGTTAGCTAGGGTTTTCTACTCGATTCCTCTATTCACATTGATTTTCTCATGTTTGGCACATGATGGAAGGTTGAAGGAGCCATGGAACACTCGTACATCTACTATTCTTGTTATAATGGCACAGACCAGGTATATTCAATTTATCCTCAAGACTTGTTTCAAGAAATTGTCTCTGAATTGCTCATGCTTTCTCCCCTGTAGCTTCTTCAGTCAGTTGCCCTTTCCACCAAGTTAACCACCAATCAACTTGTTCCCAGAGCTCAATGATAGAACAGGAAACAAGACAAAAGATGGTAATCCTCCAATCTGAAGCACCCTTAATTTCAGTGCTGATAGCAAAACTTGTTCAAAGAAAGATCTCATTTTCTTTTTAAGCAATTTATGCTTATCAGCTAAAAGATGTAGCAATTCCATTTCGTGTGATGCATAAATATTATGCCAAAAATTGTGTGCCTTGTCCCCTTATAGTGCCCTGATTCTTATACACGTGATTAGCTCTAGTAATACAAATCCAAAAGTGTATATGTCAACTTTTTATGCTATTAGTTCTCCAGTGAAGTGTTCTGGTGCTTGATACCCTGAAATTCCAAAGACCCGTCCTCCATCGTTGCACATGTCTTGTTCAGAGTGGAAGCTAATGGGGCCAAAATCAGCCACCAAAGGCTTGTAATCACAGGTTAAGAAAATGTTTTTAAGTTGCATGTCTTTGTGAACTATACACCCCACCCATGTAATCTTCATGAAGGTACCATAATCTTATTGCTATTCCAATTTCTATTAACAAACGTGATGACCAGTCCAAGTGTGTTCCCTTGATCCCCAGTTTGTTGTTAATATCCATGACCACTGGAATATATGAAATTGCCCCTTATAGTTGTAAGATCTGTCCTGAAGACAAATCAGATGTTGCCTTAACAAATTCCAATCCTATAAATAACATTGAAAGTATTGGGTCCTTCAATTCTTTTTCCCTTCTTTCTTTCCATTCTATCCATGGAAGAAGTTGAACGCTTGTATCACCCTGAAGAATGTCAGATATAAATGACATTATTTATCTTTTTTTCTTTTTTTTTAAACTAAAAGTACAGTAAACATTAATGTGTTATTTGTTTGTATTTTGTTAGTATCATTCATATAATGTTCAATTTTTATAAAAAGTACATAGTAAATTGGTTGTATAATGTATATGACTACCATTGATATTATTTGGCAGCATCAATTTTCATGTTCAATCTTTGGTCTATAAACTTACAGATTCATATATCTATCAACATTTAATTTAGGGTGTAGTTTTTCTTTAAAATGATTACTTGTTTATTAAACTTTTGCTATTAATTGTTTTTTTTCTTTGTTAATTAGTTATGTTATGATGTAAACTAACATTAAAAACAATCAATTATATATTAGACTATTATTTGTTAGTATCATTCATATAAATGGTTTTCTAAAAATGAAGGTCATCAAGGGCAAAGTGAAAGATGTTGAATTGCCTGAAAAAGCTGATATCTTGATCTCAGAGCCAATTTATAAAAAATACGTTTATACCCCTACCCCTACCCATCACAAACATTTCACTTATGATATTCTACTTTTTACAGGCACATTGTTAGTGAATGAAAGAATGTTGGAGTAATATGTGATTGCAAGAGATCGATTTCTTGTTCCTAATGGGAAAATGTTCCCTACTGTTGGAAGGTGATTAATTAAACTTCTTGAGAGTATAAATATAAATTATGACCTATTTCTAAAGGTAACCTGTTGCTCTTAACACATTCTAATAAATATATATTAGGCTGTTTTTAGGGGCTGTTTCCTTTCTAATGCTATTATGCTTATTGGCTGCCTATTATGATGTATATAATTTTTTTTTGGCTATTTATATTGCAGAAAGGACCTGTTGTTGCAAACACAGTGATAGGTCAATGGAACACCACATCATGGAAGCTATGTGGACTCTGATAAAGACACTTATTTGACTGTTTTCTTTGATATATCATCAAGTGATAAAGATCCTTCAGGAAATGTAAATCCACAGTTGTATATACAAACCACCACAAGGTAATCACCTTTCTTTTTTACCCATTTTAAAATTGTTTGTTTGAGCATGTAAGGGTAAAACGATCATTTTGGTACAGATACCAAAGTTTTGATGGGAAACCGAAACTACGAGTTACTACAATCACTAGAAGATGGGTGGAGAGTGCTATTGTTTCAGAGGCAAAAAATAGTAAAACACTTTTATTTATTTGGCTAAAAGACTTATTTACCCTTTTCTTTAACAGGAATTAATGCAAGGTTTCAATGTAGAGAGTGTTGTTGTTTCAGTTTTTGTTTGTTTACTCTTCCTGATTTTGTTTCTAAGTTATTAGAAAACTATTACTTTTTTATATTTCCAGCATGTATTTTGTTTGGATGGAGTTGCACCCATGGAAACCACTCAAGCTTTTAACAACTCCGAATCTCACACCACCACAATAAAAAAACCCATGGCAAGAGGATGGTCTCACAGCTGAAAAAATTGCTGTAAGTAGTTAAAACATTTAAGCTACTCCAAAAAAATAGTATTTTTTTATGATTCAAAAGATCTTATTAGCTTTAAACATCCTTTTAATGATCAAAACAGTAGGCTTAGGAACTGGAGGCGTGGAGATCCATGTGTTTCAAATTGGACCGGAGTCCTATGCTTCAGCAAAACCCTAGACAATGGTTATCTTCATATTCGAGAACTGTAAGATATTAATTCTCCAATTTATATGATTGTAACTATAAGTTTTAAAGCGACAATATATAACCAGAACATCTAAGTCTGTGTGTGATTTTTGTAGGCAACTACTGAATCTCAATCTTTCTGGAACTTTATCTCCTGAAATAAGGCGATTATCTTATATGCAAATATTGTGAGCCAAGTTCCTAATTTCACCTACATTACTTTGTTTCCTTTTTCTTGATAATATTTTGTTATGCATATAACATATTTGCTCTTGATCTTAAAGGGATATCATGTGGAACAACATAGGTGGGAGTATACCAAAAGAGATAGACCAACTTACATCCTTGAAATTCTTGTAGCTTTATTTCCTTTTTCCTGTTTAATTAATTAATGAGTAGATATTGAACCATTTAAGGTAATCTGTAATTATGTGCATGTAGGCTTTTAAATGGAAACAATCTAACAGGCTCCTTGCCAGAAGAGATTGGGAATCTCCCCAATTTGAACCGCATACAAATCAACCAGAACCACATATCTGGACCAATACCAGTCTCATTTTTAAAACTGAACAACACAATGCACTTGTAATTTTATTATTATTTGTTCCTATATTTTTATAATCTAATTTCTATATGATGACTACTAGTATTATCATATGTGGGTTTGTAGTCATATGAACAATAATTCACGTTGAAGGAAGTATAAGAAGCTAAAATTATTCTGAAATTTTACTTTGTTTCATGTTTTTTGTTTTTCAGGTTCTAATAATCTTTTTCCCCATTTTGTGGTTTCATTTAGTAATAATCCTTCTGAGGGGGTGTTTGTTGGGCTGCTTCTTTCAATGTCATTAACAACAGTGGTAAGTAAAATCTTACTACTATGAACCTCTTTTGCTTAAACCTACCTTATTGACCTGTAGCTGATTAAACATTAAATTAATTATGCAGGTTTTGAAGTTTTTGATGGAAAAGAATAGTGTTAATGCTCTTCATAGAAAAGTATGTTGGTATTTTAGGAAATTTGGCTAATAATTTAGTTAATTATATAAAAAATGTTGAAATCTTACATTTGTCTACTATTGGAATGAGTATTTGTAGTATTACATTTGTCTACTATTCGAATGATTATTTGTATAACATTAACTTTTGTGCAATGCATTGTATTATTTGTATATGGTATTTTATTTTCCATTATGTGACATAAAATGCAAATTTAATATGAAAATAAGTAAATCCATAAATAATTTTTTTTTTAATTTAAAATTACGATATGCAAAAATGTGTGTCATCTTCATTTATGACATGGCCTTTCTTGACAGGGGCTTTCTTGATACGCATTGCGTGTCATTAACACGCGCGTCGTAAGGTTACGAAACGCGAATGCGTGTCGTCCTCTCTTATGACAGGGCCTTCCTTGATACGCATTGCGTGTTGTAACCGCGCGTCGTAAATGCGTGTCGTAAATGCGCGTCGTCTCTAGACGACGCGCAAATGCGCGTCGTCTATCTTTATGACATGGCCTTCCTTGACACGCATTTGCGCGTCGTCTGAGCCATTTACGACGCGCAATGAGCGTCGTAAAAGGCCTTTTTTCTTGTAGTGTTATTTATGTATATATGGTATGTGGTACTTTTTGGGAACTCACTACGCATTATTGTAACACCCAGTTTTGAAAGTATTCGGTGGTGGGTTCATAGGCCAAGGGTATAGGCGACTCGGTCTTTTATGGGTTCCTGGTCTTATTCGGAAGGTTTTACGCACAGGGTATGCTCAAACTTCCTAAACCCTAATTATAGGGCTAATCACTATATAAAGAACATAATGCTCTAGATATTAGCCTCCCTCTCATCCTTAGACAGCCACAACAAAACCCTAAACCTAGCTTGAGTGTTATTGGAGCATTGGAGGCCATTAGAGAGCATTTTGGTGTTGTGAAGCCATTTTCCAAGCAAATGAAGAGCATAGCAAGGTGGTGGACCAAAGGAGAAGCAGTAAATCCAAGATTGTGGTTCCATTTCAGATCACCTTGAGGTATAAAGCCTTGAACTTTCCTCAAGTAGGCTTAGATCTAGTGTTGTATGGTTTTGGAGTCTTTTTGGTCCCCAATAATAGAGCTTTGTGGTTTAAATCCGTCTCCTAGGCTTATAGTTGCCACTCTCAGTGCTAAATGAGTCCCTAAGGCAGAAAGTTGTCATCTTGGATGTCTTATCGGGTCCATGCATGAGTTACGATCACTTTTATGAGAATAGAATGCAATTTTTGGAGTTTGGGATTATTATGGTTATGTAAACTCACCAAAAAAGAGACTTTATTGATTAAAACATTGAAGAGGAATTGGATATGTGTTTATAGCCTTTAGAATATACTATTAAGTGCTTAATGGAAAAGTGACTTAACAGAGTAGTACGTTGGGCTTGGTGTGTTTTAGGCCTCGGATTGGGCCATACATTGGATTTTAGTTATTTGGGCCTTAGTGGGCCATCAAAAGTAAGATAATTTGGGCAAGAACATGTTTGGGTTTAGGGTAAGGCCCATTAGAGGGATTGGGCCCAATAAGAAAATCGGGCCATTAGCGGGCCACTAGTGGGCCTGGGAAGCCTACCTAGTGTTGGGCCATTTTATATATTATGGTATGGGCTATAGATATGGACCAAGTTGGACTATGGGTAAAATGGTCTGTTTACCCTAAGGAGAATTATTGGTTTGGAATAATTGTTATTTTGGGTAATGGTAGCTTGGTGTGTCGAGAGATCAACAGTTCGAGGATTTGCCAGCTAGCAGCGAGAGGCTATTCGCAGGATTTTACAGTCAGCTTGCGACGTGAATTTTCTCCGTTAGGAATGGGTCAAAGGCACCAATGTTAGCCCGTTTATGTATGTTAGTGTATACTAGATTTAGATCCGATGTTGGGGTTAGCCCGATGTAGTTTATATGCTTCCGGATTAGGGTCTGATGCCGGGGGGGGGGGGGGGGGGGGGGGGGGGGGCTCGAAGAAGGTTTATATGTATGTTTCCAAACTATGGGCCGGGCGGGGCTCGAGGAAGGTTTATATGTATGTTTCCGAACTATGGTTCGATGTCGGGTGGTACCCGAGGAAGGAATGCATGTTTAGTTATCATTGTTGTATTTGCGAAACTTGTATGTGCCTGGTAGGGAGATGAGTGTGGGCGGGGGGCCGTATCTTATCACTAGCTGAGTGTGGACGGGGTTCCATATCTCATTAGTAGTAGAGTAGGGGCGGGGCCCGAGATAGGTGAGGCCTTGAGTCTAGAAATATTAGTGTTGTGCTTTCTTGTTATGTGTTAGTTTGATTATGCTTATACGTTTGTATGGGTATAGCGGGCGGAGCCTAGAGACAGGCAGGGCCTAGTAGAAACAGATATATATACCGAGCAGGGCTCGATGCCAAGCGGGGCCTAATGCCAAGTAGGGCCTAATGTCGGATTTATCTGATGCCAGGAGGGGCACAAAGTAGCGGGCTGGGCCTAATGTTTGCAATATATGATTATACGTATGATATGTGGTAGTTTGGGGAGACTCATTAAGCTTCATGCTTATGGTTTTAGGATTTGGTCTCTTGTACTTCCAGTTGCAAAGAGAAGAGCTCGGGATGACTACATTGCACATTCCAAGATGTTTTAGCCTGGGATGTTTACTCTAATGTTTTGAAACTCTGATAACAATGTTTGAGATATTATAACTTATGTTTTGATGAAATGGGTTGATAACTGTGGTTTTATTATTAAATTAAAATGAAAATGTTGGACCGTATTTTGGGGATGTTTCATTTGTGCTTATGGTTTTCAGTTTATGTTTCAAACACTTCTGGTTTCAAAGGGAAAAGCCCGAGATGATTGTCGAGCACACACCATTCATTTCTGCATTTTATGACTTACTCTGATGATGATGATGTATTGATAAAATTCGATCACCTTGATTTTGTGACAATGATATGGTTTACTATTTTATTAATTTAAAAATGAAAATTTCCAGGTCATATTTTTGGGACGTTTCAAGTTGGTATTAGAGCCTTGGTTTGAGGGATTCAGACATACTCTCGGGTGTTTCTGAACTCAAATTAAGGGTTTGGTAGAGTTTTTCAAACAAAAATGTTTTTAAAGAAAAGGGTTTTCTAATACAAGAAAGGGTGTGGTGCATACACTCAAGTAAGTTTTTCCCAAAATATCCATACATGTTATCTGATATGATTTGATTTATGAATTTTTGAACAGCATGCTAGTGATAAGCTAAGGATCTTCAGGAATTGTGTGATAGAAGTCGTTGATTATATGATACATGACAGCCTAGGTTTCTTTCTTAAATAAAATTGACATCATTACTGTAGTTGCTTAGTGTATGCATCATACCTGTACATAACTTAGATTCTATATCCTGAGAATGTTTGGTTTGGCCTAGTTTCATGTTCTTCTTTGTTGAAAGGCTTAGGGTAGAATCAAGTATTCGACTGTTTAATTATAGGATCCAGTGTTATTCATGATTAGCATACACGAGTGCTACAGGGTTGGTGGAAGTTTCATGAGTGGGTGCAGTTCATGGCCGGATAGCACGTGAAATGATTAGCTACTCTCGAGAGAGTGAGTGCAGGGTGAAGGTTCATCCGAGATGGTGGGAGATAATGATCTAGAATTCTGTATGAGGATCTACTAGATTTCGTAGTATCTGAGTGCCAGTCGTCTCCGTTGCACGAATGTTGATTGCTTCATGCTTTATGGGGCTCATGTTGATGTTAGCCAACTATTAAATGAATACATTAAGTTACATGCAATAGAGGTTAAGAAATCTTAGAGTGAAGGATTTGTCCCTATTGCGCAACCCTCGTTTGAGTCTAACCGTTGTAGGGTTGGGTCCTTTAGTCAAAGGATTATTTAAGTTTTGTTGCATGTAATTGTATTTATGAAGTGGTTGGCTGACATTGATTGGAGCCCTTCAGCTGGGGAGGTGGGGAAATTCTAGGAGAACGTAGGATGTGTTTTGGTGCGGTTGTTTCGTTGTTGAGCAGGTATCGGAAGGATATTTTTGAGTAAGCCTTGGAGGACCTAAGATGATTCTTCATGAAAGTAAGGATAGGTGTGGAAGGTAGTATTGAGTTGGTACTACTGGAAGGACAGGATCTATACTCGCATCGAGGAGAGTTTTGGGGATTATGAGGGCCGGTCAGGAGAGATAGCATGAGAATGTTTGGTTTGGCCTAATTACTTGTTCTTGTTTGTTGAAAGGCTTAGGGTAGAATCAAATATTCGAATGTTTATAGGATCCAGTGCTATTCATGATTAGCATACACGAGTGCTACAGGGTTGGTGGAAGTTTCATGAGTGGGTGCAGTTCATGGCCGGATAGCACGTGAAATGATTAGCTACTCTTGAGAGAGTGAGTGCAGGGTGAAGGTGCATCCGCGATGGTAGGAGATAATGATCTAGAATTCCGTATGAGGATCTGCTAGATTTCATAGTATCTGAGTCCCAGTCGTCTCCGTTGCTCGAATGTTGATTGCTTCATGCTTTATGGGGCTCATGTTGATGTTAGCCAACTATTAAATGAATACATTAAGTTACATGCAATGGAGGTTAAGAGATCTTAGAGTGAAGGATTTGGACCTATTGCGCAACCCTCGTTTGAGTCTAACCGTTGTAGGGTTGGGTCCTTTAGTCGAAGGATTATTTACGTTTTGTTGCATGTAATTGTATTTATGAAGTGGTTGGCTGACATTGATTGGACCCCTTCAGCAGGGGAGGTGGGGAAACTCTAGGAGAACCTAGGATGTGTTTTGGTGCGGTTGTTTCGTTGTTGAGCAGGTATCGGAAGGATATTTTTGAGTAAGCCTTGGAGGACCTAAGATGATTCTTCAGGAAAGTAAGGATAGGTGTGGAAGGTAGTATTGAGCTCGTACTACTGGAAGGACAGGATCTACACTCGCATCGAGGAGAGTTTTGGGGAATCTTAGGGCTGGTCGGGAGAGATAGCATGGTTTGATACCATGATTCGTGGAAGCACATGATCCAGTAGTTATGTACCTATTAATCCTTGTGGTAGGGCCGCTATCTGTGGTGGGGGTGATGCCCTTTCAGTTCTCTAAGTTCGTAGAAAGAGTGGACAGGCTTGTGGCTTTTAGAGTTAGTATGTAAACCCATAATAGGGTCGTTGTGTTTGGCGATAATATGTCAGTGCAGGAATGCACTGGTGGATTGATGTGTTATGGATGTTTTGTAATGTGATCAGGGGTACATGTTCTTGGGATATAGGCAGGTCAGGTATCGAATTGATGGTTGGGATTGCAAGCTAGGAGGGCATGTTTTAGATCGTAAGTCGTTGTTGGCTTATACTCTTGCAAGAAATCCTTAATGTTAAAGTGACCATGATTGGGGAAATTTCACCCTCTTGCGCTTGCATTGACATACTATATTGGGATAAACACTTAAATATTTCTTGATGCCTTTGTTTTTCTAAGGCATATAATTAATAAGCTTTTTAGTATAATATTACTTTAATTTGAAGGTTTAATATATAATGATTTCTATCTATAGTTATCCCTAAGAAGAAAACTATTTCAAGGTTGACATAATTTTTGTAGAACGTCCTCAATAATTTTTTTAGGCAGTGTTGACATTCCGCTATTAATCCATGTGAGATCATAAGCCCCTGCATATTCATTCCCATTTGCATTAGGATAACTATATTAAATACATATATAACATCTACCAATACCATTCACACCATTTTAATATAACTTCATAATTAGAATAACCTTTTTATCGAAATTTCAAACCACATTTTGTGAAATGAATATTATACAGACTTGTTTAGATGTTAATATATTATGGAGGTTACATGATTAATATTCCCTGCATGTTACCATCTCGATGGATCAGTACGTAATCCTATACATACGGAGTACTTCATATCAATCATTATCAATAAAACAACCTACCCCCGGTGCATACCTCGATTATGCAATCAATTTTAACAGATATAAATAACTGAATCAACGGGTTGGTTATAGAGCTATAACATTTCTTAACGAATTCATCATGGTCACCAAACTAAATATTGTTCCAGTCTTGATGATTTTCCTCCTCTTTCAGTACTCATATTCAGCAAAGGTAACATATAACGTCCTAAGTTTTGGAGCCAAAGCCAATGGGCGCTTAGACTCAAGAAGTGCATTCCTAAAAGCATGGGGTTTGGCCTGTAATTCAACAAATCCCGCCATCATCTATGTACCCATTGGCAGGTACTTGATTGGTTCTGCAATCACATTCTCCGGCCAAACATGTAAGAGCAAAGCCATCACAATGAAGATAGATGGTACTTTGGTGGCTCCCTCAACGTATAATGCTGTAGGCAACGCCCAAGTTTGGATTAAGTTTTACCGGACTAACCATGTTACAATCTCCGGTGGAACCCTTGATGCCCAAGGTTCTTCTCTATGGGCCTGCAAATCCTCTGGAAAGACATGTCCTAAAGGAGCTACGGTTCGTATGCACCCCTTATAAACTTTTTTATATAGTTGTTTTTAAATTCCTTTCTAAGATTATATATATATATATATCATTAATGTTACAGACACTTGGCATCTACCATTCCCAAAACATAGTGATCAGTAATTTAAGGTCATTAAACAGCCAAATGTTCCACATCCTGTTATATGCATGCACCAATGCCAAGCTACAAGGGGTGAGCATCTCAGCACCCGGGCTCAGCCCAAACACAGATGGTATCCATTTATCATCTTCCACAGGCGTCACTATCTTGAATTCTAAGATCTCCACAGGGGACGACTGCATCTCCATTGGCCCTGGCAATTCTAACATCTGGATAGAGAAGGTGGTTTGTGGCCCCGGTCATGGCATCAGGTACATGAGTTTTTTATATATAACATCTATAGTTTTGTTTTGAACTATGATATATTATTATTCTTCTCCAAGTGTGTTTGTGTATGTGTTAATTAGTTGTGTTATGTGGATGCAGCATCGGGAGTCTAGGTTGGGACGTTATAGAAGCGGGTGTTCAGAATGTTACTGTAAAAACTGCGACATTTATAGGTAGTGACAATGGTTTAAGGATAAAGACATGGGCAAGACGTAGCAATGGATTCGTGAAGGATGTTGTTTTCCAGCATGCAAGTATGGTGAACGTAAAAAATCCGATACTAATAGATGCAAATTACTGCCCAAACAATGAGAATTGCCCGAATCAGGTTTCAGGAGTAAAGATCAGCAACGTGCTGTATGAGGATGTACATGGAACATCAGCAACACGGGTGGCAGTGAAATTTGATTGTAGAAAGGGGAAGCCATGCACTAATATCAGACTAAAGGATGTTAACCTAAAATATGCGGGTCAACCAGCAGTCTCCTCTTGCTCCTTTGCTGCTGGTACTGCTTCTGGATTACTTCAACCTACAAGTTGTCTCTAATTCAAGTACTCGATTCTAGGAAAAAAAAATTACGCAATCTTATTCGGGACTTTTATACATCCGAAGCAGACAACTAAAAGATTGGACTTTTCCACCTCCAAAATTAGTTGAAGCACGAAAATTTCTGATAGACAATCAGACTGGTGTTTGATGAGGCAGACAATTTTTTGACAGATCCGAAAAAGCAGACACCTTTTTTTCTTTTTTCTGTAGATCTAGTTGTTATTTAGTCAACAAAGCATCAGAAGGACCATTCTGTACGTAGATCCTGTAAAATAGGATAATTTGTTATTTTCTATATGTTGTAACTTGTACTTTATATTCTTCAATATACAACATAGGTACCAATCCATTTTTTTCCACTTCTCGATTTCTCTCTCTTCCCTACTATTGTCAATGGTGGCCGATGACTCCATCAGAGATGCCTGCTTCTTCCCCTAGCCATTCTACTATCGTCTTCTAATTATTTTGTTGTGGTCCTGCCACTCCTTGCCTACCAGAAATTCACAAACTCACAGGATACGTGCATGCAAGTTGGCATCGTTAGCTCGCCGGAACCCACCATTGTTGATGCCGGTAGGTAAAGCTTCTCCCTGTCTCGCCTATCTCTCTTAGCAAGAGGCTTTGCTGACCAACCGGTTATTCTTCTACTTCATTCCTCACTCTTTGAGGATGTCATGGTTGAGGAATTCGCCCTAAAAAAGCCGGTTACATATGGTACGATCTTGAAACTCCTATAGGCACGACTCCATTCTAATGGATGCATATCGGGCGGGGCCTGATGACTAACAGATCTGTATACCGAGCAAGGTCCGATGTCGGGCGGAGCCCACTATATATTTGATGTGTATGGTAGTGGTAAGGAGTGAAAATAGACTCGGTATCCGATTTAAACATAATAAAGGGGATTGCAAGCACCCAGATATGCTTAATTGTATGTATGTATGTATGTATGGTATGTGGTATTTTGGAAAACTCACTAAGCTTTGTGCTTATGATTTTTATGGTTATGATTTCAGGAATTTCTGGTTCGAAAGGGAAGGACCCAGCTTGATTGCAGCGCATCCACCCGTATTTCCGCATCATGATGATTATTGGGATTGTACTCTGATAATTGTTTTCCCATTAAAGTACTTTTGAATATTTGGATAAGCAGATATTGAATATTGATTTAAAGACAACTAATGTTTTGGTTGAATTAAAAACAAAATTTTTACCTCATAATTTTAGGTTGTTACAAGTTGGTATCAGATGCTTGGTTTGAGGGATTCAGGCACACTCTCGAGTGTGACTGAACTCAAACTGAGGAATTGGTAACTTTTCTTAAAAAAAAAACCCTGTTTTAAAAAGATTTTTGTAAAGGGAAGTAAATTTCTAAAAGGGATTTTGTAAAGACAAAGGGGTGTGATGCGTGCAATCAGTCGAGCTCAAGTAAGTGATTCCTAGAATACCCATACATGTTTGTTATGATTATACGTTATGATAATTGCATGCTAGGATGAGGCTAGGGATACTTTCAGGAATTGCATGATAGATTGGCCTGATATGTGATGCCTTGTAGCCTAAGGAGCATTGGATGCTATGCTAGAATGAGAATATGTATTGGTATTAGTAATTGCTAAGTGTATGTTTTAAAAATTGTATACGGTTAAGATCATATAGCCCTAGAATGATTGATTTGGCCTTATTTCCTGTTCCTCATTTGGTTGTGGTCCTAGGGTAGAGTCTTTTACTCGACAGTCTATTTGATCATGTATTGTGTATAATTTGCATGCATAAGGCAACCAACAATGAGAGTGGAAGTTCCTAGCATGAGTTGTAGTAGTGAGTTTGAATGTTCTTTGGTTATTCTACGGATTAGATAACTATTGCACGAATGTTGATTGTTTTGTGCTTTGTGGGACTCTTAAGTAATGTGAGTTAGTTCTTAAGTGAATATGCTAAGTCACATGTAATAAAGGTTGAATAATCTCACATTAATGGATTTGACCCTATTGCATAGCTCTCATTTGAGTCTAACCGTTACTCGAAGGACTATCTGAGCTTTGTTGCATGTGATTGTATTCTTGAGGTAGCTAACTGGGATTATGGGGAGTTCTTCAACAACTGATGGCAGGGTGAGGTCAAAAACCAAGGAAAGCCTAGGAAGTGCTTCAGTGGGTTTAGTTGCGCTATTCAGCAAGCATTTGGAGTATCAGTTGGGAATACGACTTAGAGGATTTGTGATGATTCTTGAGTAAAGTATGGATAGGTGTGGAAGGTAGTATTGGGCCCATACTACTAAAAGCACAAGATCCATACTTGAATCGAGGAGTGTCTTAGAGAATATAGGAAGCCTGTGGGATGAGGATTCTTGGAAATGTTCTGATCATTTACATGGTTGTTTTTCAGAATGGTGATGAGTAATTAGGAAGGAGGTTCGGGTTTGGGCTCAAGTTCAGGTACAGGTACTAAGGCGATCTGTAACAACCCAAAGTTGTTCATCGCTGAAAACCCATTCTACCTGTATAACTCGCCGTATGTCAATTCGTTCCGATGTCGCTTTTGGGTTAAATTAATTAAACTTATATGTTTAATTGATGCTAATAAGTGTCCAAACCTGTTAGGAACTCACGAAATTAGCCCCAAATTGTATAATTTCGAAATTTTAGAAACGTCCCCGTCGAGTTACGGAAACTTAATCGGGTGCGACCAAAAGCCCCGTTTAATGCCGGTATCGGGTAGAATTCCACTGTGTCCAAGTTTTAGGACCTATTTAAACGTGTTTAAACATTCATTTGAAGCTTTTGCTACCTCTCTCTACTCTCTCTCTCTCTAACCTCTCTCCTAAATCCAAGTTTAAGGCTTCAAATCTCAAGTTTAAGGCTTCTAATCACCAAGGTACCTTCCCTAGCTTGTTATGTAACCTCTTTAGCCTTCAAATTTGAGTTTAAACTATGGATTAGGACCAATATCATGTGTTTACGGCCCTACAACAGTCCTAGGCCGTAAACTCATATAAATGGGGTTTTTGGAGCAACAAAACCCTTCCAAACCACAATTAGACTTTAGATATGGCTAGATGACTTTATGGAATGGGCTTAGAATGCCTTGAAACATGATTTAGAGCCTTGTTTATGAGTTTACGGCCATGGAAGGTGCTTAGGCCGCAAACACTAATTTAGAGGGTTTTTAAGCCCTTAAACCCTTCCTAGACTCAAACAAGGATTAGATATGAATTTTAGAATAATGGTATTGGCCTTAGAACATCACAAACATAATTTTTGAGGAGTAAATGAGAGTTTACGGCCAAGGCACATGCTTGGGCCGTAAATCCCTCAAAAATGGAGAGTAAACCCCTTTTAACATGTCCAAATGCCTTGAAACTCAACCAATAGCCTTGTGGTAAATCCTAGGACCATCTAAAAATAGTTTGGGGGTCTTAAACATATCAAAATGCAACATATAAGAGTTTACGGCCATAGCTCATACCTTAGGCCGTAAACTCCCAAATATGTGTCAAATGAAGCCCCAAAATCACCCCAAGGCTTGGAAAAATTGCTAGAATCACATGTGATTGTTCCTTGTGCCTCAAAATAATTATTCAAGACCATGGGAGAGTTTACGGCTGTAAACAACAAGTTTACAGCCGTGAACTCCCTTAAACATGGTATAAGTCCCATAATTTTATTCCAAGGCATTTTAGAAGTCCATTCCAACATTTCCCAAGTCCAAACAAGCCATTAAACACTCAAAATCACACCAACATGAGTTCACGGCCGTGAACTCATGTATGTATGTGTTTCATGGTTGTAAACTCCCTAAAATGTTTACTCTTGGGGAGTAAACTCAAATCCCAAGTCCTTAGTACCATTACACGTCCGTAGATGTCACCCAGGTCACTCCAAACACTCGTTTTGAGGTGTTTAATCTCATTAGAGTATAATGTTCCATATAACCAGTGATTGTAAATCTAATTAGATATATATGGACATTATTTCATTTTACATAGGGACATCGCGAGTAATCAGGCCCCGAACCGACGTTTAGTGTCCGAAATCGTCACATTTCCGCGTCCGGTGAGTTCATACCCTTACCCTTTTTCATGTGTTTTTCAAATGGTTTTCAACGTTTTCAGGGGGGAATACAAGCAAAAGTACAAGGAATCTTGTACTTAAACGTATTTTCATTTCAAATGTTTTATTTCATGTATGATTTTAATAATGAAAATTGTGATAACTAATGGTTCGAATTGCAGGTTAAACAGCTAGACTAAACATAGATTTCATTTAAAAGTGTTATAACTATATTCTCTTTGAATAAGAAATCATACTAATCATCACTAAGATTAATACTAAACGAATGCAAATACGAATATAACTAATAGGATAGAACGAATACGAATATAACTATTAGATTAGTACGAATACGAATTAATGTGAATACGAATATAACTAATAGGATAGAACGAATACGAATATAACTATTAGGTTAGTATGAATACGAATGCGAATACGAATATAACTAACAGGATAGAACGAATACGAATATAAGTATTAGGTTAGTACGAATACGAATGTGAATACGAATATAACTAATAGGATAGAACGAATACAAATATAACTAATAGGATAGAACGAATACGAATACGAATCTAACAGATAGCATAGAACGAATACTAATAGAAATAGGAATACGAATGCGAATTAATGCCTTTGGATGACACCAAGACTTCGAATATACAGCTAATGTACCCCTTGAGTGTCACCAGAGTTTCGAATTAAATACGAAAATACGCCTCTGGACCTCTTCTGAGTTTCAAATATATTCGCCTCAAAATGTCGACAGAGCTTCGATTATACAACTAATGTACTCTTTTGGAACTCAACAGAACTTCAAAAATACTGTAATGTACGCTTCTGTGTGATTCCAAATATTCGAAAATACAACTAAGTTAGTAGATAATAGTCATTCGAATGCAGAATATCTAAGGGTTTAGAATACTTAACTAATACTATACACATGGTAATTACTAGTACTTCAAAATCAATCCTAAGAACCAACCAGTAACGAACTTATATACAAATAGGCAACTCAATACATAGGAAAATATGGGATTTTCCTGGGTAGCACATCAACTCATAAACGGATAAAGTAACAAACGAATAACTAAAACTATAAGGAAAATATGGGATTTTCCTGGAATGACATAACCAACCGTTTTTGAAATTGTAACAAAGGAAACTCGATCTTTTCAAAACTAAACCTCTTATGAACTCACCAGCTTTATGCTGATTTTCAAACCGCTTGTATTCTCAGGTCAGCGTTAGACAGGTACACCACCACCCTTTGGAGAAGACGGAGCGTGCCGAAGAATCGTCTTTACTTTTGTTCATATCATATACGTATAAAACACTTGTATAACTTTTCTTTCAAACATATGTAAACAATATTATGTAATGTAATGTTTTGTGTTTACTGTTTTACTATGTGCATTGGATTTGATAGTCAACGTGGAGTCAACCCCGGAAATGTTTCCGCCTTTGGTTTTCGGGGTGTGACACGATCGATGAACGGATGCGGGATTTCATCTTGTTGGAGATTACCCACAATAATTTGGAATAGACTCCTATGATCTTTAGTTCGGTCGAGGAAAGGATTTTGGAACTTTTGGATGGTCATCTCGGGGATTTTCAGACCGACATTTTTGCAAGACAGTTGGGGGCCCATCAGGAGCTCAAGGCTTGTGGAGCCCTAGAATACTTTGGGAAGGAGGATCCTTTTGCTAGCTCTTAAGGGATCGGATATGGTTTGTTCATCATGCCTTCCAGGAGATCGATCCCACGATCGGATTGCCACCGAGCTTTCACGAGCTTTACATGAGGAGTTACCCAACATCATTGGTCGTATTACTGATAGATTGATCACCATGTTCGAGGGTCGGATCTTGGCTGTTAATGCGGTTGATAGGGTGGTAGTAGTAACTCAGGAGCAGACATTAGGTTTGGAGAGGCGACTGGGGAAAAGGAAGCAAAGCCATGGTCTGACTCCGCTGGCAACGTTTGAGCAGTTGTATGTTGCCATGTCTATCGTTAGAGGCCTGAGGAGCCATGATGTTTATATGAAGGATGAGTCAGCACATGTGCGTGTGTGCCATAAGTCTAAATGTGGCAAGTGCGAATGGAAGGGCCAACTTTGCCAAGAATGCACCATGGAGGTAGAATTGTGTCATCGTTGTCATCAGTCTAGCCATATCAGGATGAATTGGCCGCGCTTAGTGGTTGGTGTAGCCTGGGTTCCATCACAGGTGCTTCGGCAGGAAGGGGAGGTCTTGATATCATCAAAAGCTATTATAGGTATATTATCTTTCACTTTGTCTCTTGATTATTATCAGTATTTATATTGCTTTGGAATCTTCTTTAGGTATAGGTAAGCATTATCTCTGGTTTAGTTCGCTGTTATTGGCTGAGTTATATCATCAAGAATTGTTATATGCCTTTTTGCATGCCAAGAGTCATCAGTGGGTCGTATCTTGCTGAGCAGGTTTCAGTTTCATCGATTGTTGTTCCAGTTCTTTGATGGGATCAATTCAGGGGTATCTTTTGGAAGGTCTATGGTTAGATTAGCTGGTTATTTCTTCAATGAAGTCAGAGTTCTGTCGTTTAGCATTTGTTATGGTACGATCGGAAGACATCCATGGAAGGACGAATCGAGTGGTCGTCTGGATTGAATATTGTGTAAGTTAGGACATCAGAAAACTTCCAACAGCTGGTTGGTGTCTTCTTTGTGATGTATAGCAGGCATACAGATGGATCGAAGTTACGGGGTGAGTTAGAACCTCATTGCCTATTCTTGTTTTATGAAGGCTTTAGGGTTCGAAGCATGATACAAACACTTGATTCGGATTCAGTCATATGTGGGTTTGATGTAGGGTGATTGTGGATGATATGGTAGAGGTGTGGTAATACCATGGCAGGAACCATGGCGGGATAGATGTGTCGCAAGACTGCGGGGTGGTCGTTGCACTCACTGGATTGGCAGATAGTTTGGAAGTGTTATAAGACTGTGATGGGATCGTAGCATTCACCAGATTAAGGTAAACCATCATTGGGGTGTTCGTGAGTATAAAGGAAGATCAGCTCATTCCTTGGGCAAAGAGGACCATTGGGGTCCAATTCAAGGTTGGGCTTTTGTAGCTCTCGATGGGGTAAGACCCGTAGGTATGGCACTTCCGTTGGTATAGACTGGGTGAGACCCGTGGGTGAGGCCTGTGTGATTTTGGCAATGCAGGTGAGATCTAGTAGAGACTGTTTGGGTCAAGAAATTGGATTATAGTTTTAGTAGGATAATTATGTGGCCAAAGTATGGCATAGTGTGGTGTATAGGCTAGGGTAGCCATATCAGTTAGACAATCAGGAACCTGGTGGCTGGACCAGGTGTGACATTGGTAGTCTCAGCGGTGAATTAGGGATTTTATATCCTAGTTTAGTGAATGGATGCAGTGTATCATAAGATTTTGGGCGAAATGCAAATGTAAATCCTTGGATCTCCAGTTATGAGTTATGTATCGAGTTAGCTTTTGGTTGACACCCTCGTTTTTGTGTTTCAGTATGGTTCTACCTGTACGGAGGTCGGGCAATTTGTGGGGCTACGGAATTATGGAAGTAACATATTGTTGGATTAATATCTAAGTCCATAACTATATTTGGTATGTACTTGACCCGACCCGGCATGGCCCATTTGGGTTGCACTTCACCGGCACAATTTATATGGATAGTATTTTCAGAATAGTATATTTATGATTTATATTAATATATTATAAGTTCTAATATATTAATATAATCATATTATTTAATTAGTATTGATCAAGAATTAATTTATAATTAATTAAGTGATCAAAATGAACTAATTAAATATGGACTCTTAGATATATATGTGTAGTGGGACAAGTTCATTTAGGTTGGGCTAAGTCTTCATGGATAGTCCATGGAGCTTTAACCCATGGATCCTAGGAAATGAAAGGTCATGGGTATTAGGGTTTAACCCTAATCCTCCACACTATATAAAGATGTCCTTGGTTGGTGAAACGGGCACTAGTGTGGGTACACTAAGAGGGCTAGCCAATTTCACTAGAGAGAACCAAGTATCCATATTCTCTAAAGTCTTCCAAGGTGTTTTGGTGATTTGTGATTCCATTTGAGGCTTCCACACTATTGGGGCTAAGCTCTTAAAGCTTGAAGACATCAAGCTACACCAAAAGGTATGTCATCTAACTAGTCTTTGTAGTATAGTTACCTCATAGTATTCTAGTTAGGATTAAAGCCTTGGAAAGTTCTTATTTGCATGTATAATAGAGAAAACATAGATCCAAGGTTTATAGGGTTGCATGTACACCGTAGGAGTGTTAGAATGCTCAAAACCCAACAGTGGTATCAGAGCCATGGGTTGTTTTCTGTTATATTGATGCAAATGTTTTTATTTTCAAAGTTGAAAAAAAAGGAAAAAAACATGACGTTTGTGAAATTTTAAGATAATTACTTTTTTTGTGAAAAACTAATTATTTGTAAAATTTGAATCATTTGCTATATGAGTTGAATTAGGTCAAATTTAGTAAAGGATAAAATGATATGATTATTTTATTAGTTTTAAAAGTTTGATCTAAAGAGTTTTTTGAAACCTCCATAAGTTATGGATATGAAAAGGTTTAAAAAAATTGATTCAAAGTTTTTATGGAGTTACAAAATTTGGTGTTAATGTTTTAAAGAATTCGATAACTTATTCTTAAGTTATGGAACATGAAAATTTTCTTCATAAAATAAACATTTAACTCCATAAGTTATGGATTACCAAAAGTTTTATGTTTCCTTGTTTTATGAGTTATTTTTTAGATTAATGAAAAATATGTGTTAGACGTTTTCAATCCAAATTAATCTAAAAGTTGTTCATAAAATGTGTTTTTGTAACTTGTCCTCAAGTTATATGAAAAGTCACAGTTATGAATCTTAAAAACTCATAAAAATGCCTTAGGTTATAAAAAAAAATGAAGAGTCTTTTCTTATAAATAGTTTTTATGGCTCCATAACTTGAACTCAAGTTATGGATGTCTAAGAGTCTCTTCATTAAAAGTTTTAATACTTTAATTAAATCTCATAAGTTATGAAAATCCAAGAGTTTTGAATAGTTTCAAAACTTGCCCTCAAGTTTTGGAATTTGAAAAGTTTTCACTTATGAATACTTTAATTCCAAGTTAGCCCTTAGAATTTTAAAAGTTAAAATTCAACCCTTATACTTTATAATATTATAAGTTAATAATATATATATGTATAAGAGCAAGTCAGTCTTACCGTTAGTAGGCCTCATTCACGAAGCCGGTCTATAAGGGGGGTATAAGGTTGCTGCCTATAAAATGGCAGTTTAATGGGTGTCCACTCTCACCCATCACTTCCTTGACTGGTGGAGGGTCGTTAGTCGAACGGGTTTGACAGGACTATAATTCTCACTTCATTAAAAGTATTAATGATAAATACTAAGCAACTAAACTCTTAATAATACCCAATCTTAGTTACATAGGAAAATGTGAATAAGGTGCTAATCCATGAAATTACACTTTGCACTTTGTTTAAGTCGGTTAGTGGAGCGTGTGTGGTTAACTGGCACACTAACTCGTATTTAACAAGGTGGGCAAAGGGTAACTTAATGTTTATCATAGTATCGATGGAGCGTGTGTGGTTAACCGGCACATCGATTGAGGGGTAAACATTTAAGGGTACCAAGTAATTTCCATGGTTACTTCACACCTTGCTTTATGATCCTCGGCATCCTAGTCACAAAACCCGAAGGGCACACTCGAGATTGAAACATGCCATTGAACAGTTCAATGAATCTCAAAAGATCTAGGAGTTTCAAAAACCAATTAAAACCTAATACTACATTTCGTTTATCTTGGTGGAAATTGGTGAATCGTCATTCACCTACCTTCAAATATTTTATAGCTTGGATTACGGCATCCCTCTTCTAAGTTATAAAATAGTTTGTTGGGTCCTAGCCTTAATATTTCATATTGGGTGTCATATTAAGGACTTTAAATCAACTATCTCGAATATCTCCCAAAAGATGTCAAGTTCAGACATCTATGATCTTCCCAAATATCTTGGAACTTCACTTCCTCCATCTCCTCTAATTATTCTCCCAAACCCACAAGTTCAAGGTCACTCAAGCCCTATTAGCAGTGCAAGGTCTAGGTGTGATCACATCTTGGAGATGTAGTCACATATTGACAAGCCGGGAGAGTTAGGTGTCAAAGTCTTGAGAAAGTTGGTGGTTCAATCACTTTCTAAGTCACATAGTGAGTTCCTTTGGGACTCCTATGAGATAGACTATGACAAGACCCTTAATGATCTTATCTATTTGCTTGGTTCTGCTAAATTAGAAATGATTTAGTGTACTAGTAAAGCAAATTTGATTAGGAGATCAACTTCCCAAAACTTTATGGATAGGGACAATAGTGACACAGGAAATCCAGAAATGCATTCTCTTCCCAATGGAAAGGGATTGGCCATAGTCAACTTGGTTGACCAAATGGTAAAGAGAAAGGCTAAGTCTGAGATAGTCCCATGTACTATTACCTAAGGATCCATATATTTCTATTGCCAAAGGAAGGGGCTTTGGTTATGAAGCTGCCAAACTTACCTAAGGATGATAAAGTCAATAAGTTTGACTTTATTTCAGGTAAAGTCCATGGTCTAACTCTATTAAGTTCCTATTTGGAGATTCTTATTACATGATGTGGCTGGGTCACATGTTGATGCTTTAAGAATCAAAGAAAAGTAAAGAAACTTAAAGGAAGTATATGTTGATTCTGATCGCGAAGATGGATTTCGATCGCATGGTTCGGTGATCAGAATTTTGAACACGTGCTTAAGAGTTATGATAGATTGCTTAGGAATAGATGACAACAAGTTTTCATATACATCTGCATTGTAAGGATTAGTTTTTCCGCAAAGTTTTAAAATAAAAGAAAAGTTTTTAATTTTATTTATTTTAAAAAAATATCCTTACTATGGCATTTGGAAAAAAAGATGTTGTTTATATGATTCCATTGATAGGAATATTGGAAATATGAATTTGAGTCTTTCATTTGTAGTAGTGTCGATTCTCATCACCCAAGTTTCAGTTGGATAGAAACTTGGAATCATGCAAGTTGTATAGTATGATGAATGAGAACTTTCAAGCATTGGAAAATTAAGACTAACTGCTTGTTCACATGGATGTGTGAGTCAAGAGAAGGACTAAGGGATCAAGTACACTTTCTTGTGCACTTGTCAAAGTCCACCACAAAAGATGGATAAGACTATTCGTCATGATTTACTAAGGTTTAGTAAATATGATTATACTTACAAGCTTAAGTATAATTCTGAAGCATTGAAAAAATTTTCAATGTATGACAGAACGAATAAGAATAATCATATTAGGCAGAAGGATAAAATTTCACTACAAGAAAAATAGCCTTTAATGACGCGCAAACAATGACACTCGCTGATTCACGTTACGCATTTTTGGGCGTCCTTAAAAATATTGTCAGACTTCCAAAATTTGAAGGATAGTGGACGCGCATTTTTGCGTGCCCTTAAATTAGTGTTTCAAGAAAAAAAATTAAAAACACGGAGGGCGCTTTATCTTAAGCGTGCGTCTTCTCTAGGTGTCGCTTTATAATTTTAAGGAAACGCGCCTTGAGAAGATAACGGGGGGAAACGAAACCCTAAAATTTTGAAAACCCGCCTTTCTTTTCTACCTTCTTTTCTTCATCTTCACAATCGAATCTCCCCTTTTGTTTCTCTATTTCGATGGTTGTTTCCCTCTTGCCCTAATCACGTCGTCGCCGCGAATCACACACCGAAGGCTGAAGCAACGAAAACATTGTAACTTTGTCTTAATTGTTTCATGGTGGTTGAAAAGGTTTTCCTTGTGTATCAGTTACCACTATCGTCGCCGTCATCTGACCTTCACTTGGTTCTAACGAAAAGGAAAAAGCGTGGTTTGTGTATTTGTAAACCCGATATAGAGATTTTTGGGTCCAATTTTTAGGGATTACCATAAATCCCCCTAAATCCAACCATTACTCATTCATTCCCCATAAATCCCTTCATCTTGATTACGATCTACAAACCCCCTAAATCCCCCAGTTAGAGTATCTACCATGGATGCTGTACGCCGACCTAATCTCGATCTTAGTAATTCTTCACCCATTTCATCAATTTACACCAAAACCCCTCAAACACCAACCTCTTCAACTTTTTCCTGTAAGTACCGATTATCTTCTTCCAATTTCAATGGTTACCATAGCAAGTGTAAAGTACCAACACCACCTCAGGCTTCATCTTGTTTGATCGGGCTCGCTGCTGCAGTCTCTGTTTATTTAGATTTGCCAACTCTTGCCGAGTCCTTGACAATAGCATTCCCAGGTTCTCATACTCATGAGGTAGGTGTTCAGTTCGATCATCTTTTTTAGTAGTTTGTTTGGGTCGTGCAGATAAGGTGTTCGATCTATTGCTTATATGGGTTTGGTAAGATTTGATTTCGTAACAGGTGAATGCTGTGCAGCGAACTCTCGTAGAGACTTGGGGTTTGAGATGCCAAAAATTGAAGATCACAACTTATAAACATATCTACCAAAATTTTTTATTAGAAGTTGTTAAACATATGCTTTTATAGTTGCTTTATATATTAAATTCAGGTTCTGTATTTTTGTATTCCATTTCATGACCTGGTTGAAAATCCAGCAGGGTTTGGAAATTATAATGAGATGTTTACTATTGTGGATGAAGTTCTGGCTGCTGCCCATCAGGTATTCGATGAAATGCCCGGGTCTCTTTTTCCCTATTGTTATCATCGGTTTACTTTTATTTTATATTAGTTTATTTGATAGATTCATTGGTGTTGTAAATATTCTAAGTGTTGAAGAAATCAACTAGCGACATAACAATTTTGTGTTGTATCGGTTTTATTACAACTAGGAATTATCTTCCCTTGAAAGCAATCATAAGACCATTTTATATGTGTTTCTTATTTCTATGAGGTGAAACAAAAATCATGTGTATATATTTTTGAAGGCCATGAAAGCTATTGTCTGCTTTATTCTACAACTAAAATACACTTAGCATCTCATTTTATATTTTCCCCAGTCATGCAGTTATTCAGACATGGAGCTACAGCCACTGCAGCTGAAAATAGGGTCAATTTAGGTATTTTTTATTTATTTATTTACTTTCTGGGAATTTGATTAATTTGAAAATGTTTTTTGAAAAAATTATATTTTGTTTCAGTTCTGTGTTTAGAGAGATATGAAAACACAGGGAAGGAACTTACAATTACCTGGTATGGTGAATGTCAATGGGAGAGCAGGCAAAAGCTTGATCAGGTTGTGGCCACTTTATGCCAGAACTCTCAAACTTACTTATGAAGAGCAGAAGCTTTTGATAGAGGTATAACTAACTTCAAAATTATTGAGAAAATTTCATTTTAGGTCCTTCAATTTAGATGATTTTTGCCAACTTTGGTCCTAAACCGTCTGTTCAATGCTTGGTCCTTGAGATTTTTGTAACTATTTTCGTCTATGTTCCATGTAATATGACAATATTACCCTTATCTATTTTTTTATTTACTTAAAGTTTGTTATCGAATCTCTAATGTAACATTTAAATAATTATTATATACTACTATTACTTTGAAACAATAAAAACTCCTGACACTGTTACTTGAGAACGTTAGATTTTGATAAAGTAAGTTCTTCTAAGATGATGTCACTGATGATAAAAAGACATACAATTAACGATTATTATTTTTTTATAATTAAAGTTCACTTATAAACAACAAAATCCAACAAGGGTATCATACTATTTTACAATTCTGTAATTTAAAATTTTTGAATCTCTAATCAAATATATAGGTTATCAAATGCATGGACCAAAATAAAGATAGTTATCCACTAAAAAACCTACAGGAGTGATATGTTGGTTTTTGATTAACTTACATATGTTAAAAAAATAGAATATTTGAGAAACCACTTTTGGTTTCCTTTGTAGTTCTAATCTTACAATTACTAATTTTAATACTTTTTTATCTGTTTCCCAACAAACACCCGAGAAATAGCAATGTACTTTTGTTATACGCAACAAATAGCTATGTACTTAACCATTTTGTCTCTAATGAAGTTAAATGGATTAAAAAAATTTAGAAAATGGTTTACTATAATTTTTAACAGATCTAGGAAGATCTAAATAGGTATGGTCCAATCATGTTTTTTCACTTACAGAAGATCACATCACAACCCACCTGATAAAGTTTTAAATTTGTTAATGTTATTAAGAGACTTTCATTTATAGCATGCATGAGCTTTTAAAGAAAAATGAAGATGGGGTTTCTATTATATTTTACAGATTTATGGAGGTATTATGTCTTTCAAATTTCAATTTTCAAACTCCAATAAGACTGTAACAGTAGTGTCATTTTTGTCATTTTCGAGGGTACCAATTTTCACCCATGTAACTAAAACAGGTCAATTTTCGCATTGCACTTTCAATTACCCATCTTTCGCATTACACTTTGAATTGTGTCCTATTAGGACACTGGAGCTAGAACAAATACATGAATGTACGTTGTTGTTTACTGCATTTATAATCCTTTTAATAATTTTGTTCTATTTTATTTTTCCTAATGTACTAGCTTTTATTCAGTGGATCCAAAAAACCGTGACCGTTCAACCCCGTGCAAATGGCTCGACTGCCTTTAAGGAACGTATATTAATATATGAACGTATCCTCATGTCAAGCAATAAAAAATACAATCGACACATTTAATGCAAAAGCAACAGCTTCCAACCCCCGCAACGCGGGGGAACGCACCTAGTTATTATTCATGTTGTTGTTCAACCTTAAAATAAAATTTCCCAATCTATTAGGCAACTTTATGCCAGTCAGACAATCTGTGGAAGATCACAACTTATAAACATATCTACCAAAAAATTGAAGTTGTTAAGCATCTGAATCTGGTTCTTTCCCAAGTTTGAGATGCAAGCCAAGAAAGTAGCAATGGGAAGAAATTCTTCTAAAGCACTTGCTAGTCCAAAAGTTTCAAAAACTCAGAAGAAGGTGCCTGAAGATGTCAACAACCAAGAGAACAAAGCCTCTCAGATGATTACACCCTTTACTAGAAAAAAAAAACCAGGTTAGTTGGTTACCCTTTTTTATTTTTTGACATTATTATTACTTTTTGTTCACTGAGGATTATAAATTTGGATGCTTTATTTTTTGACATTATTACCTTTAATCCCAAGCCACTAGACATCAGGACAGTTATTAGCTTTTGTACACAATCGTCTAACTAAATGTACCTTTTAAACTGGGATAGTGCAGGCCTATGCATGAGATCACATTTCCAACAATAGACATACCAAAGCTCCTAAGTCAGGTATTAAAAATTGCACCTTTTGCCCTTGGCTTGATGCATATTTACTATTTAGCTTTTATTTTGATTTACACTTGCAGGAAATTAGAAGCGAGGAGCTACATAATGATGTTTCATAGGTGCTCCCTGGTTATAAACAGGTATGAATATGATTTACACTTCCAGTTCACAATGTATCCAATTATGGAGAGGATATTTGGCCCCATAGTAGTAGCTCGTTTGCAGGAGTAAGCAATTTTTCTTTAATTTAGTTTTTCTTTTACCATTTGTTTAATTTAATTATTCATTTTTTATGTAATTATTGATTTTGCATGAGAGAAAAAAAGTTTTATATATGAATCTTGAAAAATGGGATGTTTGTTTGATAAGTGAGGTCTTGAATATGTTTTGTGTAGGTTGTGTCTATACCACTACTCACAAGTTATCCATTCATAGCCATGTTGACTGGATTTGCTCTCTCGTTGACTTTAAATTGTGCATCCATTATTAAAAATGTTTTATATGTAAGTTTTTCAGGGACTAAATCTGTCTACTTCATTAATTGCATGCTACTATTAGTTTATTACTTAATATAAGATAATATTTGCACATATTTCTGCAAAATGCAAGAAATGTTATAATTATTTTTATCTTGATAATTTGGTTTCTTGTCATTAATAGGTATCCATCATAACGGGGACATTCATGCTGCAAAATAAAGTTGTGGTAATACTCGCCTCCTCAGTTCTATAGCTTTTTTTAGGGTTTGATTCATAAAGTAACAATGCACTTTCATTGATTTATTTATTTAGTACAAGTTTATAACATCCTAATTTCATATTTTCTTATTAGAACACTGTACTTCGAAAAATCTACCCAATTATCTTATTGTATAGCTTGAGTGCATCTATGGCTTAATCTTAATAATAATTCAGTTTTATATTATCTTGTTGTCAAGTTTGTTTAGTAAGCTTAAGAAGAGTAAACATGGTATCCTTATCTCAGTTGCAGTCAAATCACAAGCTTCCGGGGCCAATTCAGTTGCTGTGACATTTTCTGAATTCAAACACCTTCTTCTTGTGTATAAGTTCAATAGCAAATTCATTACTTTCTTGTGTATAAGTTCTATTAGAATACAAACATATTTTTGATCCCTTTGAGATTTATCCATTTGCCTACTATTGGAATGATTATTTGTATGACATCAACTTTTGTGCAATGTATTATATTTTTTGTATATGGTATTTTATTTTCTATTATGAGACATGAAATGGAAATTTAATTTGAAAATTAGTAAATCTATAAATAATTTTTTTTAAACAGTTAAAATTATGATACGCAAAAATGTGTGTCATTTGCATTTATGACATGGCCTTTCCTGACAGGGGCTTTCTTGATACGCATTGCGTGTCATTAACACGCGCGTCGTAAGGTTACGATACGCAAATGTGTGTCGTCTTCCTTTATGACAGGGCCTTTCTTGATACGCATTGCGTGTCATAAACGTGCGTCGTAATTGCGCGTCGTAAATGAGCGTCGTAAATGCGCGTCGTCTCTCTTTATGACAGGGCCTTCCTTGACGCGCATTTGCGCGTCGTCTGAGCCCTTTACGACGCGCAATGAGCGTCGTAAAAGGCTGTTTTTCTAGTAGTGTTTTCTCAAATCTGAAAAGATGGGAGAGTCCTTTAGTATCATGTTTTAAGATCATCTTAATGATTTTGAGACCTTATCACAATTCATCCTCTAAGTACATTCTGAGAGTTAAGAAGAGGAGTTACGAATTGTTGAAGTGGTTAAATCAATCAATAAGATGATTCATACTTCATTCGAAAACAGTTCATAGAGTTATACTCTAAGATTGTAACTTGAGTGAAATGTCTTAAAGAAGGTTTAAAACACTTGTCAAATGTAAGAGTAAAAGTTTTCTACTCTTGTACATTTGAAATTGGTAAGTTGTGATGTTTTGGATAAAACAAAGATCAACTAAGGCTAATTGTGTTAAGTGTGTGTCTTGATTAGAATCCACACACTATCTCTTAAATATTTGGCAAGAAAGTCTTATAGGTCAAGGAGACAGTGGGAGTCTAAAAGATCCTGAAAGGGTTTCAAGAAGTAATCAAGAACAAAAACCTGTATTTCATCACTAGCACACAACTAGAGGTTTATAACCTATCGTGTTGACATTTCTGTGCCCATTCCAGTTAAATTGGCTATACATTTGAGTTCTACATGTTCTCAATTGTTTGGATAACTACTTGGAAGCAATGGCAGGCCCTTGAGCTGCCAGAAGTTAAGATTGCACAAGTTCAATCCATATGAGTTAGGATTTGTCACTAACCTAGTCATGTGGTTATGGTTTTGACAAATTCACATGGATAGGAATGCTTACACCATAAAATCTAAGTGTCATAAGGTTTCTCTTCGATTCATGAAAATGATGGTAAGGAAACTCTTTCACTAAGTAGATTTTAAGTAGATAGCAATTGTGATATTTGCAGTTCTCAAAGTCGTTAGTGGAGCGTGCGTGGTTAACCGACACACTAGCATTGACTTATGAGAAATGGCAAAAGGTCTAAACAATTTAGACTATGATTATGGAATCCCTTTTCATAGTTCTGAATTTGTTTAGACACACGTGTGAGCTATCTAAGAGAAGTGTATGATATTGATAAAGTTATCAAGGCAATCTAGTATCAGAAATCTGAACTTTAGTAAGAAAGTCAATAAAGTATTGATTTCTAGAAGTCCAGTTGAGTTTTGGGTACATGTCGAAGCTAGTGGGAGCATAAGTCTTATGCTATTAATCATCATGTTAGTGGGAGCATGATAAAGGTTGCAAATTAGCAATGTTAATTATAGAAAACAAAAGGTCTCAATTGGGAAAAGTTGTTTTCCTATAATTAAGGGAGAGGAAATTATACTTCATCTCAAATCTAAAAGCTTAGATTGAGGTCTTAATCGTATTTAGTCAAGAATATATATATATGAATTCATGTTGGAATGGCTCAACATAAGGAAATTCTATGTATGGCTTCATTATTCACGTTCTAAAATTTGATTATGATTACGGCATCCCTTTTCATAATCTGAATTATGAGAACTTGGCAAATAGAAATGGAAATATTATAGCAAAAGACTGGTTTAGTCTTTATGTGAGACATCATGAATCGTGTCCCATATGCTTCAGATATAGGATCGATTACATATGCTATATTCATCCTTTCTAAAATTTTCCAAATGTCTGGGGCATTAAGAAGGGAAAAGGTCTAGAATTAGATATGACTAAAATGATTAAGCAATTGTTGAGGACAATCTAAGGTTTACCAAGGATTGGTTGTTCAAGGACAGTTGGAAGTATAGTGTTGACTTTGGAAGGACCATATTGACATAGTCTGAAAAGAGGAAACTCTTGTTCGGAAGTGATAGTCAAATGGAATATGGAAATGGTTCAAAGTTAGAAAGTATTCAATATGTAAGATTAGGAAACTTAATGCAAGAAGGATGTTTCCAAGGAGTTGATCTCCGTTGGAATACTCTATAATGATTGTTGCCAAGTCTGGTTGAATTTGTGCATAATCATTACAAGAGGATCAATGCATATAAGTTTAGAATCTAACAGATTTCAGTAAATGGCATGAATTTGGAATTCTTGCATTTGTAGTAAGGGTTTGGGACTGTGAAAAGATGATCATTGGAGTTATGCTCAATTGATATATTTCACAAAGTAAAGATCATAGACAAACATAGTATGCATACTTTGTGTATGGCATGGCTAGTGTTTAGAAAACATAGTGTACATGGTTGGAGCATGGGACAACTATTGTTTTAAATTCAAGTAAAAAGTTGATAAAACCGAAACAATGAATAATGAGTAATCAGTATGGTGATAAATAAATGTGTTTATTTATATTCATAGGGTTTGATACCATATTTGATTCATTTATTCTTGTGTTTCACTTTGCATGTTTTGACTTCCAGAATAAACTAGGTTATTCTTCTGGAATGACTAAGTTATTCAAACCATCCACAGTCGGTCATATGTTGGAAGTAGATATGAATTAAGACTGTCATGGGTTGGCTTGTAGAGGTCTAAGATGTTGGACAAGGGGCTACAACACTCATGAGTGCTCATAAGTTCTGAGTATTGGATTCAACCCGCGCTCATTAGAACCACTTCATGGATTTTATCACGAGTGATCATGAGACGATAATATCTTATATTCTTCAAACCCAGAGATATGAGTTGTTACTATGAGTTGGTTGTACTTTGATTGCACGGAAACACATTCGGTAACTCGGTGTTATAAAACGTGACTTTGTGAATGATTCAACAAGTAGTAGAACAAGCCATATGAGTCGAAGTTTATCCATTCCTTTTACCTTCGGGATAAAAGCGTTATCTGTGGGCCCCTCGATGATTTAATGATGATACATGTGAGTGCTTGGCCAAGCCAGGACTGATTTGATTTGTTCAATCAGTCAATCAACATGAATCGGAAATCGGGAAACAACAAATGGACAGAGAGCATGATTATAATCCATGTCTCAGTCCATATGATATCTAGAATGGAGGAATATATGATCCCTTATCTAATGGACAAGTTCGTTGACAAGATCAGAGTTCGACAGCGGCTTTAAGAGCTACGATTGCCAGTTAGGTTTTGAATTCATACTCAATAATCGTTTTAGACTTATCCAAGCGGGAGACTGTTGGATTAATGTCTAAGTCCATAACTATATTTGGTATGTACTTGACTCGATCTGGCATGGTCCATTTGGGTTGCACTTCACCGGCACAATTTATATGGATAGTATTTTCAGAATACTATATTTATGATTTATATTAATATATTATAAGTTCTAATATATTAATATAATCATATTATTTAATTAGTATTGATCAAGAATTAATTAAGTGATCAAAATGAACTAATTAAATATGGACTCTTAGATATATATGTCTAGTGGGCCAAGTTCATTTAGGTTGGCCTAAGTCTTCATGGATAGTCCATGGAGCTTTAACCCATGGATACTAGGAAATGAAAGGTCATGGGTATTAGCGTTTAACCCTAATCCTCCACACTATATAAAGATGTCCTTGGTTGGTGAAATGGGCACTAGTGTGGGTATTAGCGTTTAACCCTAATTCTCTAAAGTCTTCCAATGTGTTTTTGTGATTTGTGATTCCATTTGAGGCTTCCACACTATTGGGGCTAAGCTCTTAAAGCTTGAAGACATCAAGCTACACCAAAAGGTATGTCATCTAACTAGTCTTTATAGTATAGTTACCTCATAGTAAGCTAGTTAGGATTAAAGCCTTGGAAAGTTTTTATTTGCATGTATAATAGAGAAAACATAGATCCAAGGTTTATAGGGTTGCATGTACACCAAAGGAGTGTTAGAATGCTCAAAACCCAACACGTATTGGATTGAACATTATGGGATTAGTGGTTTGCTCAGCACTATAAGGTTTTGATTGGAGCGATGGTTTTTAGGAGGATGGTAACGAGTGATTTTGAGGACGAAATCTAATTTAAGTGGGGGAGAGTTGTAACGCCCTATTCCGAATCGTTTCCTAATACATGATGGTGAGCGGAAGACTGAGTATCATCAGGCTTATGGCCTTTGAGGACAAGAGATTTAGACCCATTTGGGTGTGTGTAATGTAATTTGGATGATCTGGGAGTACGGTTTGTGTTATGGAGCCAAAGGGTATTTCGGTAAAGTGTTAGTTCAGGATTTTATGGAAATTAGATTTTTGTTTAGGAAATTTTAAGGTAAGTATGAGTTGATAGAAGTGTAAAGCTTCTTGCTACCTCTTCGTGGATATAAAGAGTGTCGGAAATAGACTTATAACAAAGAAGTTATGGCCTTCGGAAGATTCATGGTTTTAGGGTTAAAGCAAGTACGCATGGCGTACACATGTGTACGTATGGTGTACTAGTGTGAAGGCAAGTACGTTGGGCGTACAATGATATGCACTTGGCGTGCTAAGCGTTTTGATCGCGGGTGGTCTAAGGAGTATGATGGGTGTACCAGAAGTAAGTACGCTGGGCATACTCTAGTCAGACCTAAACCATAATTTAGGGTAATTCGAACCTATTTAGCCTCGTTAACTCACCACCAAACCCTATTATCTTCAGTGTCCATCCCTCTAAACCCTATAAACAAAACCCTAGATCCCTTTCAAGTGGTTTTTGAGAGTTTGATGGTATTTCATGCTTTATGGTGTTCATAGAACAAGAAGGGACTTCTTACACAAGTATGGGATTTCTTGAAGCTTTTGGATCCAGGTTTGTTGCATCTTGATCTACCTTTTTGAGGTATAAAGTTTCTATCTTGATGACTGTTGTTAGATGTAATTTAAGGTGTATATTGGGTTCATTTTGGTCCTTAGTGTCATCCTTGTGTGTATGGACTACTCCACGAGCTTTGTATGCTAAATCTTGACATTTGGAAGGTCTCTTATTCATAAAAACGTCATCTTGATGAGTCGTGTCAGACCATGCAAGAGTTTAGGTGCTTATTGTGGTTTATATTAAGGTTTTGGTCCCATTAAGCCATGAAAAGTGAGTAAAGTTGCCAACTTTACTGGTTAAGACATCATATTTGGGTTTTATCCAAGTTTAGAAGTCCTTGTCTTAACCATTAAGAGCTTATTTTGTATTTTTAGACCCTGGAGGAGTACATTGGGCGTACGCAAGTGTACCCCCAACGTAATGCTGAAGTTGTGCATAATCAACTTGTACTGTGTGCTTAGAGGGTGATTACGCGGGGCGTACTCCCCAATTGGTCGTTTTGGGCTTTTTGAGTTTTGGGCCATTAGGCTTCTGACTTCGGGCCATGGATGGACTTAGGGTTTCCTCGAAAGTTGGTCCCATGATAGTTTTTGGGCCAAATTAGGAAGTTGGGCTATATTGGGCTTTGGATTGCTATTTTGGGTTTTGGGCTTTTTATGCATTCTGGGTTGGGCGTCGGTTATGGAACAAATAAGAAAATGGTAAAATGGTCTTTACCATTTAGGAAGTTGGTTTATGGAGTGAGCCTCAGATTTTGGGTTATCAGTTTAATTATTGATTAAGTTTGTATTTATTGTTAGTTGGCGCAATGTTATATGAGTCAAAGGTCCAAACAATTATTTGATTATGAACGTATTTGAGGTGAATTTCCTCACTGTGTTTAGCGGGTCGAAGGCACCAATGTTGGCCTATGGTTTATTCTATTAGGATGCTAGATGACTTTGTGACTCTTTCATGTGTTATGTGTTGGTATGCTTACCAGGAAAGGCCCGATGCTGGGTGGGGCCCGATGACTGTATTGTATGTTATTATCTTTATGATTATCGCACGTGTTTTTATGATTATGTGTTTATATGTTTATGTATACCGGGTGAGGCCTGGTGACTGACAAATCTGTATACCGAGTGGGACACGATGACGGGCAGGGCCCACTATATGTTTGATATGTATGGTAGTGCTAGGGGTGTAATAGACCCGATATTCGGTTGAAATAGACCGAAAGGGATTGCAAGCACCCATATATGCTTGGTTGTATGTATGTATGGTATGTGGTATTTTAGGGAACTCACTAAGCTTTGTGCTTACGGTTTTATGGTTATGGTCTCAGGAACTTCCGGTTCGAAAGGGAAGGGCCCGGCTTGATCGCAATGCGTCCACCCATGTTTCCGCATCATGACGATTTTTAAGATTATAATCTGATAAATGTTTCCTTATAAAAGTACTTTTGAATATTTAGATAACCAGATATTGAATGTTAATTTAAAGATAATTAATGTTTTGGTTGAATTAAAAATGAAATTTTTACCTCATAATTTTGGTTCGTTACAATAAACCACCCACTCGAACTGAAAATATCAAGTCTTCCATTTCTAAACATATCCACAATAAAACCCTAATTAACTATTAAGGAAATGACTGGCCAATGAAAGGTCTAGGCTCACAATTATACTTCCTTTGGGCAAAAGACCATTTTTCCTTTCCCATACTAAGTCCCAATGTAGTCGACCAAAATTCAAATCGGTCAAAAATTAAACGCTTAACCCTCAGTTGACTTACTCCCTATGTAACTAATATATGCCATGCGTACAGAGGTTATGGAAAACGTTGGGCCCTAGATCCCAAAATATTATGTTAAACTCTTAATACAGCAAGCCAAACTCTCAAACTCCCAGATCTGATCTAAATGAATGTCTTAATGGATAGAGTCTTTAACTTTATCCCTTTTTCATGGCCAAGATGCACACACAACCAAACTCTAAGTCTAATATGACACATTTTGCTCAACAACTCATGCGTGTATGGATAAGAGTGTCCAATCTCTCATTTTCATGACTATAAAACCTCAAAAACATTAGAGTGAGGGATTCAAATAGTCTGGAGTAACCCCTACACACAAGGACAAAGGTTATGCGAAAAAAAGCATAAAACCCATGAGTAAATAGGTCTTACAAAAATGAACATCAAGATGCAGGCTTTATACTTTCTGGGGATAGGTGATGAAGTGCAAAGTCTGGATCTATAAAGATTGAAGCTCACACATCCTTCTCCAATGGACTCCTTCTTTAATAATGCACAAAAAAATCACACTAATGCTTCCAAAATTCACAATTGATGTCTATGGATTCAAATAAATAATATGAGGTGATGGATGCTCATTATGGGAAGGTTTCCAAGAAGTTAAAGCCCTTAAATAGGGCCCAAACCCTTAGGGTTATAGTTTTGGTCAGCAGCGGCTACGCCTTGTGTAGCAAAACCTACGTTATGCATAGATCAATAAAAATTTGTTCCTCATTCAACATCTAGGCCATGCATAGCTTGCTTATGTCCTACATAGGGCAAAACCCTCAACTTCCAATTCGACTTTAAACAACCATAACTTCTTCGTTTCAACTTCATTTTTAACGTTCTTTATATGCACGACAAGGTATCGAATAGCCCTAGAATTCTATCTAGTTACTTTTGGCTTAACACATATCGAACTAAAACTAGAATCCATGCAAGAAGAAGTACATATAATTTTTCCAATTTTACCCTTTGGTTCCACCATACGAATCAAGTTCATAGATCTCATGACCAATATTATCATCATCCAATAAGGTTTAAAATTTACTTCCTTTCAGCCAAAAGCCTTAACTTAATTGAATTATAGGCCACAAACCCTGAATTAAGAAGCGTCCTGGAACAGGGTGTTACAAATTTCCCCCACTTATATTAGATTTTGTCCTTGAAATCATTCCTTACTGCATCCTCTACCACACAAGTGGATCCTAACAGAATTACATGAAATCCAATTAAGACTAAGAATTAATCTCACGCTGACGACCACCTAAAAACAATGCTATCAAAGCCGAGTCTTAGCAAAAATCACATACCATAACGAATAATGAACCTTTACATTCTACCCTTATCTAACAAAAGAAGATCCAATTGCTCTTCCCAAAAACTGAAAACCATATACTATGTCTAACTTACACACATATGGAACCGTTGCATACCACATCTAGAATAACTCTAATTCGCAACCCAAACCAATCAAAACCCCTTTGATCCTGAATTATCTCACTGATAACTAGTAAACAGGATTCATGGCCATTTGCCAATGTTGATAACCTTACACTCAAATATAAAAGCGACTGCCAACACGAGTATCAACTATTGGTGCCATGCCAACATCTACCTAACATACTACTAACCAAAATTCGCATATTCAGCTTACCCAAGATGCCATGGTTCCAAGTTGCTTATAATTAAACTGGGATGCAGAATCCATGGTTGCTTGTAGGGCTGTTTACTATTCAGATAACACCGAATTGTCCAAATGGACAATTTGGATTGGAATATTTGGTTCAGGTTTTTGGATTTTTGGATGGGTTTCTAGTAAAACCGAATTATTATTTTGGATTGGTTACGGTTTATAAAATTAAAACCGAATAGTCCAAAAAAACTGAATAAGAGTTTATTATTTGTTTCAAATATACATTTGTTAGTTATTTATTAATTTTCTAAATTGTATTTTTAAATAGATTAGAAAGTATTATCCAATAAAATACTTCAATGTATACTTTTCAATAGCTTTTTATCTACAAAATATTGAGTTATAATAAAAAATTTAATAGTTCATAATTTTAATTCTTACCAAACAATTTATTAATTTTAAAGTTGATATATATATATATATATATATATATATATATATATATATATATATATATATATATCCTACTTCTTGAAAACCGAATTGTAATTTGATTTGTTCGGATCGGATTTGAATTTAGTTTTGACTATTCGGATTCATATTTTGAAAATCAAAATTAATTTGGATTTACCCGATTGGATCGGATCAAACCGATCCATCCAAATGAACACCCCTAGCTACTTGTTGAAACTGACAACTTCACACACGGTCATACAATGAGACTCTGACTAAGTGTCTAATCGAAAAAGGCTACCTAGCCTATTTGCCAACACAAATCTAACCATCCTCAAATCCAAACAAAGGATGGCTTAACCATCCAACACACGAACCATTAACAAGTCTGTTTCAATTGAGGTGAATGTTACGGCCACGTCGTAGTCTTACATCTAATTGGCCCTAATCGGCCCACGATTTATCCCAATACAATGAATTTTGTGGCGCACCCATAGTCTCGGAACAATTCATGTGATGGTTTAACTCATCCTAGAGAATGCTACGATCCAATTCGTAGGCTTACAAAACTTCCACAACCACCTACCAACCTAGTGAATGCTTAGGCCACCCCTATAGTCTTACAACACTTCTACAACTGCCTACCAACCTAGTGAATGCTACAACTACCCTGTAGTTCTACAACACTTCCACGGCTGCCTACCAACCTAGTAAGTGTTATGGCTACCTGTACCCTTACAACATTTCCACAACTACCTACCATCCCAGTGAATGCTACAGTTACCCCGCAAACTTAAAAAACTTCTACAACTTCCTACCATCTTAGTGAATGTTACGACTACCCCGCAATCTTACAACACTTCCACAATTTCCATGGCCCTATCCTTTGGCCTTGCCAACTACCTACAAGAATACGTAACAAAAAATCAATACGGGTCGAACGACTAGCCTGCTGGACCCTATTAGGCGTTCGGGTCATGCTTTGAAACCCGGCTCTTTCATCAGACAAGAACAGACAGAGAGGTTCTAACACAACGCTCAACCTGGACCTAGTTACAAAACCATAATATGCGACTATCGATGCTTCACGTCCTCGAACAACTAAACATAGATAGTAGAAATAGGTAAGTTCCAACCCAACGAGTATGTGTCAACTACTAGTCCTCAATGACTAAAATACAGTATATTCAAGTCCTCAGTGACCCAGAGTCATCAACGAATCAAATACATATAGGTTTTATAGGTTATAGTTCAAAGCATGAGGCGACATAAGTTAACCCTTGAGTCCATATACAACCTATTTGGATCCAAGTTTTCTCTAGTGATAGAAATAAACTATGAATATCAACAACCATAAGGAAGCCCTACTGTTTTTTGAAATTAACAACGGATTTGGGTTTACATACTTGTTCGTTAATATAGTAAATAATCAAATCGTTTCCTTTCTTCAAATGCCTTGGAAAGCAAGCAACAAAATCTTGATGCCTCTAATGCTTTGTACCCAAACCCTAGTAAGAAGAAGACTTGAGGAGAGAGGATGAGAGAGGTGAATTTTCTACAATCCTTCTTGGATTAGGATTGGACAAATACTAGTAGGAAAGGGCTCATATTTATAATTGCACTCAGGAACCATGTAAACCCTAATTTGAATATAATTTTATTATTTCAAATTAGGTAATTATCCAACTCCATAATTATATTTAAGGATTAATCTAGAACCCTTAAAAGGCTCTTTAATACAGTTTATGACCCATGGAAGGTTCTAGAATCCCTCTTGTTCAACCATTGAACATTTACAGCTTAAGTCCCTACACTTTTAATTAATCTAATTAATTTCGAAACTAATTCCAATTAATTTATGGTTAATTATTAATTAAATAATACTATTTCTAATGAATATATTAATCTCATAATATATTAAGAAACTATTTATTGATATTTGTTAATCACATAATAAATCAATAAATCAACCTCTCTCTCCAAATATCATTATAATCAATTACTAATTTTCAGGGCAGCCAAAAAAGAACATTGCTTTTAATTCAAGTATACACCAATTTAGTTATTGGATTAAACACCTTAATCCAACAGTCTCCCAATTGGATTAGTATGTAACTACAATTGCAAGTGTAACCTCTAAATTAAACAGCAAAGAGTGTTTTCCAAATCCATTGCCTAACTCTGATCAAATCAGACATTGGCCCTAAGATAAATTATCAAATAATCCTTCGTTCTTTAAGATATCATATGAACGCAAGACATGGATTATAATCAATCTCATTGTCCAAAATTTTGTTTCCCGATTTCCTTATTTGTGTTGACGTCATTAGGTTACTAATTGAACACATCAATTTCGTCCTGGTAGGGCCCATCACTATAATGTCAACACCAAATCACCGAGGGGCCCAAAGATATTGAGTTCCCTATTAAGAAAAAAAGAAAAAATAAACTTCGACTTATATACTTGTATCCTATACTCACCAGATCATACATGACATTACATTTTATAACATCATGTTACTGATTCGTTTTCACAATACCAATGCAAAATTGGCTTGTAAATTACAACTCATATATCTCCCTTTAAAGAATAAAAGATATTATCATCTCAGAATTACTTGTGATATAATCCATGAAGTAATTCTCTGAGTGTGGGTTTATCTAATACTCTAAATCTCCGTTTTCTAAGTATTAATGAATATTGTAGCAATCCCATTGCAATGTCTAATCTCCATGGATAATCTACAATCTATTCATGACACTCTTAATTCACTACTTACTTCTGAAAGTATGAGCGACTGTAGAATTTGAATAATTAAATCATTCAGGAAGTAAAACATGCAAAATGAAACACAAGAATAAACAATTGAAATGGGCAGTAACCATACTCATAAATAATTCTCCATTATTCAATCACCAAAATTAATTATATTTAAATTTTTTATGAAGTTTCAAACTATCAAGTAACTACTAAAACTAACATCGTCTCCCAAGCCAATGCTCATAGCATGTTGGTTGAGTTTAACCCCACTCAGAGCCTTTGTGTAAGGATCTGCAGGATTTTCTTCTAATGATACTCGCTTCACCTGGAGATGACCTTCTTAAACCCAATGTCTGATGTAATGGTACTTTCTGTTGATATGCTTGGATCTACCATGATCATATGGTTCTTTTGTCAAAGTAACTTCCCCTTCATCATCACAGAAAAGTTCTATTGGCTCTGGAATTGTCAGGAGTACTCTGAAATAGCCGATGAAGTTCTTCAACCCAGTCGCTTCCTCTGATTCCTCACTTGTTGCAACGTACTCTAATTCACAAGTAGAATCAGCCACCATATCCTGCTTGGAACTTTTCCATGTAACTGCTCCACCATTTAGCACAAACACCCAACCCGACTGAGAAAAAGTTGTCTCAATATATCTGAAAATTGGCGTCACTATATCCACCCACTCTTAATGTATCACTGCCACCAAGGACTGGAACCATATCCTTCGTCCACCATAAATACTTAAGAATATTCTTGACAACATTCTGATGTGGTATGCCAGGATTGCCCTTAAATCGACTAACCACGCTGAAAGCATAAGACACATCAGGAAGAGTACACGTCACATCATACATGATGAAACCTATAGCTAAAGAATATGGGACCCTACTCATGTCAGCTATTTCTTCATCAGTAATGGGGCTTTGAGTCTTACTCAACTTAATAATATGATGGATGAGTAAATCCCCTTTCTTGGAATACTCCAAAATACAAAATTAGAGTTATCAAGGAAATCATTATGGGATCTCGAATCATAAAACTGTTGATATGTGTTTACAATCATGCCTTCATCTTCCCACGATTTAATGAGGTACCTAGAAAAGATTGAATCTGCAACTGTAAGCACAAACTTAGTGATTTCCCCAAATTATCACACACAACACAACACAACTGAACATATATAATAGCAATGGCTATGTTTCAGCACAACAAGTCTGTGTCAACTACAAGTCCTCAGCGTCTCAAATACAGTATATTCGGGCCTCATTGACCTTGAGTCACCAACGACTCAAATACTGTTAGGTTTTATAGTTTATAATTCACATCATGAAGCGAAATAACTTAACCTTTAAGTTCATATGCAACCTATTTGGATCTAAGTTTTCTCTATTGATAGAAATAAACTATGAATATCAAGAACCCTAAGGAAGCCTTACTAATTTTTGAAATCAATTAGGGATAAGGTTTTACATACCTTTTGTTTGTTATAGTAAATAATCAAATCAATTTCATTCTTCAAATGCCCTGGAAAGCAAGCAACAAAATCTTGATGTCTTCAATGGTTTTTACCCAAACCCTAGTAAGACGAAGACTTGAGGAGAGAGGTGAACTTTTAGCTATCCATTCTTGGATTAATAGTGGACAAAAACTAGTAGGAAAAGGGTCCTATTTATAACTGCACTAAGTAACCCTGTAAACCCTAATTTGAATATAATATTGTTATTTCAAATTAAGTAATTATCCAAGTCCTTAATTATATTTAAGTATTAATCTAGAACCCTTAAAAGCCTCTCCAAAACCGTCTATGGCCCATGGAGGGTTCTAGAATCCCTCTTGTTCAACTATTGAACAATTATAGCTTAAGTGTAATACCCCCAAACCGAGATGGCGGAAATATTCGGGGGTGGAGGACGTCATGTAAAGTATCATAACAATGCATAATAGTAAAACAAGCAACAACATCCATTGCATTAATAATATAGTTAATACATGTGTATTCTTTGCATAGCTGTATGACACCAAAAATGTATAGCAAAAATAAAAGACGAGTCTTGAACATGCTCCGTCATCTCAAAAATTGTGCTCTTGTACTTGTCTACTGGTTCCCGGAGAATACAAGTTATTTTGAAAGAGAGTGTCAACATTTAAGTTGGTGAGTTCATAAGTATTTTAGTGTCAAATGTTTGTATTTGTTTCGTGAAAATGTTTGTATATTTCTCAGAAAATCTTATATTTTCTTCTTAAAATGAAAAGTAGTCTTTTACCCGAGACCCAACTGTTTGTATGTTCTGTTCTCTTGAAATATTGTAAAATGTATGTTTGTACTTGAAATAGTATAAAATGTATGTTTTCCATATTTATAAACTATCTTTACTAGAAAAGTAGTATGCATTGCTCATGTGGGAATATCACTGTATGTAATGGAGAATAAAGAATTACAGTAGTATTGTTTAAAATACACTACTGATAAATTAATTGCCTAGTAACCGAATTGATTAATTAAGGTTTTAATGTGATTAAGGTTATAACCATGCTTGATTGACTAGTATAAAACACGACATTCTTCAGGCATCGAAAATGATATGACATTTGTCATCCGTACACCTGCAGGTCCCACTGTAGCTAGCAGCAAGGTGTGGGATGGTCAGTCTCGTATAGATCTATACACAAACTCACGCTCTCCCTCCAGGAGACTCTGGTTACAAAACATGACTTAACAAGAATGTTGCTATGTTTCATGAAATAGAATTTCACATTCTAGTTAACTTGTTCTTATATAGTATGTAATTAAGTTCCTTTTTGTTCTTGTAAATGAATAGTATATTTTGTAATGAAATGTAGTAGTATGTATGTATTGATTCGTGTATTGTTTCTCTGGTCTAGAAAATAGTATGAATTGATTCTCTAAATTATACCTATTATAGTTTACTAGTACGTTTTGTTTGAACTGTAAATGATTTGGAGAAAAGACTCAATTGCCCAACATATGCAACTGATTTAAGTATGTCCTTGAAAATGAGGTTTAATATTCATGTATATACTTAGCATGTATAATTATGATTTAGCCGACAGTCGGCTAGTGATCCTACCCTAAGCCCACAACCAAACAACGAACAGGAGTTACAATATTTAGCACTAGTCCTAATTTCGTTGAAGCATAATTATACATAAATATACAAACGAATATGATTTTGAAATAAACAGAAATCTAACATAGTTTAAAAGAGTTTTGAAATGATTTTTACAATATTTATAAGCATAAGAAATACTTCATTTTTTTGTTTTCACATGTAAGAGTTAGCACAATTAAATTGTGTTTACTTCTATCCCCCCCCCCCCCCCCTTAAAAAACATTGAAAAAGGTAAATTGTAGGGGTATGGACTCATTTTATGTGAGTGATTAGTTTGAAGGTTCGATATAGGATGTTTGTTTCCACAAGTTAGATCCAGAGACAAAATCGAGTCCTAAAAGCATTTCACATAATATATATGTATACAATTAGTGAATATAATTGCAATTATGATAAGGAATTAGACTAATTTGTAAGTTTCACTTACAAATAAGAGTGTTAAAAGCGATTTCGTAAGGCTACCATGAGTTTTCGGCCAACCTCTTGGGTTTTTGGCTACATGAAGATCTTGGTGTTCTTGGTGAAACCAAGGAGATTCAAGGGTTTTTGATTGAGGATCTTCATGAAATGAAGAACTCTTGATGTTCTTGGCAAGATCCTAAGGAGATACAAAGGATTTTTGATGATACTTGAGAGAGATTAAGGGGTTTTCGGTTGGTGTTCTTGAGACTAAAAAGTGTGTTTTCGGTTAGAAGTGTAGAAGTGAGGAAATGTTTTTGGTTTGGTCTCCATATGGGGTCAAAATTGATGGGACATATACGTTGGTTCTCGCACTGAGAGTATAAGACCGAAGTTTGCAGTCAGAAGGGAGTTCTCGGCTACGAACCGAGGTTTGCGGTTCCTGCGAGACTTGTCGGATTTTTGGGTGTTTTTTCTTCTTAGCTACTAAACAATGTAAAACATGGTTTATACACTTAGAATTTATTATTCTAACAATAATAAGTTAAATCAAAACCAAATTTTGACTTTTATTTGACATGTTTGACTTTCGTTGACCTAAGTTTGACTTTTACATGATTGAAATTAATGGGTTGCCACATTAAGTCCCTACACTTTTAATTAATCTAATTAGTCCCAAAATTAATTCCTATTAATTTATTATTAATTATTAATTAAAGAATACTATTTCTATTTAATATATGAATCTCATAATATATTAACAAATTATTTATTCCTATATATTAATCACATAATAAGTCAATAAATCAACATCTCTCTCCAAATGTCATTCTACTCAACTACTAGCTTTGAGGGCAACCCAAAAAGGACTTTGCTTTTAATTCAAGTATACACCAATTCAGTTATTGGCTTAGACACCTTAATCCAACGAACATATTTAGGTCATCAGTGACCCTAAGTCGTCAGCAACTCAGATAAAACATAGAAACATACAACAATATACAAGTTTCTACTAGTACAACTACATATGCAGTCCAACCACATCAACTATAACATAAGTAATATAGTGACAAAACTCACTTGAGCTAAATAGTAGAAGCTCAACAGCAACCTCAACAACAGAATGGCTAACACAAGCCATATAATATCAAAAAGAGACCATTCATTAGTTGATTACTCAATTCTACCCTAGCTTGACCAAAAGTCAAATTAGTTAAAAAGTCAATGGTCAACCATCACTAAAAACCTCACGGCGACCAAACCCTTTAATCGCACTGTCTTCACAAAATGACAAAACAGTTGAGCATTCTCACTAATAGGAATGCATCTAAAATCCTAGGAACTGTGTAGTGTCCCCTAAACAACCACGTTGTGGTTACCCTGTTCTAACAAATCCAAGATGACTTAATCCGTTATGTACAAGCTTCTAACTTCTAGATTTTGATCCAAACGATGTTATAATGGATAAATTTTCCAACTTTATACATTAAAACATCCCAAACCAACAAGATATTTAGTATGTATTACGTCTATATTTCTATTTTATAGTCAAAATTACATTCTCGAAGAAAAGGAGCTAACACACAAGCTGGAAGCTAAGGACTAGAAGCTCTAATCAAAAAAGAAGAAACATATGTAAAAGTATCAGCCACATCATGGCCATACTTTTGCCACAATGTGGTAAGGTGTCAACATTAGAAGCTTCCTTGATGATCTGCATTGGAAATCTTGGTGCCTATGTAAGGAAAGTGTCCACCACGACGTGGTGAGCATTATGACACGACATGACGACTAAGTTTTGGGTACATATTTAAACAATCATTATGTCAGATTTCTAGAGAGAACTTCTTTTACCTGCGACTAATTACGACCAAAACCCTCTTAGAAATCCTAAAAAGGTTAGAGATTGATTAGAGATTTAAACACAAAAAAGGCAATACTCATTCGATTTGCTTACCTAAACATTTTTAGTGAAGTTTCTATTGATTTTAGTTGGTTTTCTGATTTGTTTATGGGCCAATACCCTTTTACTTTCGTTTAGCATTGATGAGCCTTGATATTATGCATTTATTTCGACTTTTATGGAGTTGTTTATGTTGGTTTTACCTTTGTTTGATTGATCAAAATCCTATCATGTTAAAGTTCTAGTTTTTATCACTTATCTTCAACTTTTGTATAGTTAGATGAGCATTCCAATTGAATAAACTTGATATTTAGTTATTTATGATCATTGAATAGTTAGATCTAGAGATACAAAAAATCGTAGGGTTTGGTGGTAATAGTTAGTAATATTAATTGTGTTAGAGAGCATTAACTATCCATACTATATTTCTTATTCATTCTCTTGATCATAGATAAGAAAATCACTAGATCTTTTCATTCATAATCTAAATAAATATTTTAATGAATATGGTGCTTACTTGTTGCATGACCATTGTAATAGTACGTCATAGATTGGTAAAAGCTTGGAAACTAGACCAAGGTAACTAGCAATATCAAAACTTGGTAACCAACTAAATAATCCATTACATAAGAAATCAACCATAAGGTAAAGGTGATTCGAAGCTAAATGGAAGTGTTTTTTTAATCTTGATTTAAAATCATTTATGTTTTGTTTACTTTAGTCTAGGTAAGTTTATATTAAGTGTTAGTTGATAAGTTAAGTTTTTTTGAACAAGCAAAGTCAGATAAAAAAACCCCATTTACAGTATTTTTATTAGTTTAATTAGTAACAGTGGTTTTTTTTTGGGTAAAATCATACCTGTTTCCCTTGTGTTCGACACTTTTTTTAGCTTTACTATACTACTATGTGACTAGATATATTTCCTATTGTGTTTTAGTTGGTTTACATTTCATGGGATTATAAATATTAAAAATAGTGAAGATAAAACCAACATCAAACACCACCCAAAGATCATGGAGTTGTCCAAACTCCATAGATCAAACCATTCAAGGGACCAAAACATCAAGTAAAGCAATAAAATTCAAATTACTCTTACATCAAAAAGTGATAATTAATAAAGCTTGAATATTTATGACATACGGAGGACCAGGAGATTGATGGGGCTGATTTCTTTAGTTGCAAAGCTTCAAAGATCAATCTTGCAAGAATACAACACTCCAAGACCATAAAGCACCAAAACGGTTGAGTGGATATAGAAGAGGCTTAAAGTTATGAAATGGATGCTAGAGTTTTCTCTCAAGGAGCTCTTGATGTGATGGAGACTAAAACATGAGCTAAAACATATAACAATGCCTTTAAATATGGGTTAAACCTAATTTTAAGGGCTTAGGCTACACAACTCACCGTGCCGTGGTGCCCTTCCCGCCGCTCCGTAGTATCGGATTTTTTATAGATTTTATTTTAGATTCAAATAAACATAAATTCTTCGTTTTTAACTTGTTTTCAGTGATTGTTATACGCACACAAAGTTATTAACAAGCCCCACAATTATATCTAATTACTTTTGATTTAAAACATACATAACTTTATTCATTAATACATGAAAAAGTTTACAATATCAGTTTTAATTTGCATTTTACCCCTTTGGCCCCAATACACGATTCAGGGGCTTAAATCACTTCACAAATTATTAACATCTAATAACATCCAAACCTCATCCCTTGAAGCTATATAGCTTTACTTGATCAAATTACAATCCGATGTCCCGAAATAAGGAACATCCTGAAACTAGATGTTATAGTTTATATTATAGTTCCAGCTGAAGTGATGATACGAACTATAAAGTGATTCCAAGACAATATAAATAGCCAACTCTTTTAGAAACTTGACACCTAAATTCCCTAGTTTGTCAATGTAGGACTTTGTCTTCTGAACTTGCACACACAGAGTTCCCATCTATATGTTTACAAGCCATCAAGGATTTGATGATCTTGAATCTTTCTTTCCGAACTTGATCTTGGAATGTTTCCTTGAGATGACCATTTATTTCAAATTCCTCAAGACTCTCAAAACTCTTTTGAAGCTCAGGATACATGGTCGCTAACATAACGCAAGCAACTTTTGTAGATTCATCATCATATTTGTTATATGTAGTTATATCTTCTTCAGAGGACTCTTCATCAACGTAAGAGAAGATTCTATTTGAGGATATAATCTTTACCCTTGTACCTCAAGGTTATCCTTAGGTTATGAATCCATTCGAAATAGTTTTAACTGGTAAGTTTCTCCTTGTCTAGGATCGAGATGAGAGAGAAGTCCAATTTTGTAAAAGGAGGAGGAGGTGGTGGATAAGGATTGTTGTTTCTGTTCATCATCTATAATTTGAAAGGAAGTTCAGTTAGCTCACATTTATCCTTAAAATAATTTTTACCCATAAGTGAATTACTAACAAGGCTAGGATCTATATTTGGTTTTACGATGTGTAAAGGGATGTCGTAAACACACAATAAAGTTATTTAGGTAAGAAATGAAACTTGCTAGTTTCAAACTCTTGAAACTCCTAAATTATTTGAGATCCATTAACATGCAATGGCATGTTAATCTCGATTGTGATCATCTCAAATTTCATGATGGCGATATCACCGACCATTAAATAGATGGTGAACCAACCATGCAAAACCGCTCGATCATCAATGAAAAAATTATTCTAACATTGACGTGTCGGTCAAACTTACACGCTCTATCAATAAAATAACTTCCCGAGCGACTCTTATTTTAATGTATATTCTCGCAATGTTGTGTCAGTTAGCCACACATGCTCCATCATCAAAATATAAACAAAATGTGTATTTTTATGCGTAGAACATGACTCATGCTTTTGACTTATATAAAACATAAACTTTTTTATTACTTTAATAATATTTTAATCTTCATACAAAATCTGATCGAACCCTTTCAGTGAATCCACTCTCAAAAAACAAAAAGGCGGTGAGGGTTGTAAGTGAAGCATTTAGAAAACTGATCCCATAATGAATCATAAAGACCTTTTAAACATTTCTTAGAGTATAAGAGTGGGTGAACCTAGTCTTGGTTCGACGATAATGTTTTCTTAAAATGTGAGGAAACATGTGGTATAAGTGTTATAAGTATAGTAATAATATATCATATATTAAATTTAAACATTATAAATTTATAATATTGTCTTTCTAATTTAATCCTCTTATTAATAATTGAGATAAGTATAAAATTTTAATTCAAGTTTAAATAATATTCAAATTTAATTAGTTAAATTTTGAAATTTAAATTCCAGTTGAATAATATTTCAATATCATTACCAAATTCAGATATTTAGATTTAAACAATTAAAATAATATTTTAATCAAGAGGCTTATTCAAAACAATCGAAATATTAGAAAAATCCCGAAATCTGTCCAACTTGCCTGACTTACCACAGCCAACAGACAGTCGCATCGCATCTGTGGCTAGATAGGTTTCTTTTGTTTTTCGATTTTACAAAGTTCGTACTATTAACTAAAACCAATTAGGCTTTTATGTCACTGTTGGGGATTATTAGGAAAATGAAGAAACCTAAAACTAGGATTTATACGAAAGTAACCAACCCTTAGGAGAGAGGTGGCGAGTTCACCCAAAGAGAGTAAGGACGATTTTATCAAGGAACAAGTTGCTCTAGGGTTTACCCCTAGAAGTCTATTTATAACTTGCGATAGAATCCTAAAAGGATTCAAACTCTGGGACTATTCCTTAGCTAATTCAAATCAGTCATATCCTTATCCAAGGGCATACTAAAATTGTCCTATACACACTCTTTAAAGGCTTTTGGAACGTTCTAATTAATCATTTTGATTAATAATATTCAAGTTGTTTAATTAATTAAAATTTAATTAATTACCAAAAAATTCTAATTTACTTATTATTCCCATAATAAATGAAAAACTTATTTATCTCCATTTCTTATTGCTATGTGGGTCATGAGTTCAACCCAAAAGAACTCTGCTATTATTAGAAATGTTACTAAAATAGTTAATGACCTTAAACACTATTTTCACCATACATATCCCTTCCATTTCATTTATTTTAACAAAAAAAATGAATCCCAATAACCCACCCCCAAAATCTAGTATAAAAAAAATCATGTATTTCTAGTTCAGCCATGCCAACAAGATACATTTAGGGATGAGCATATGGACCGGGGAACCGGCCGGAACCGGTACCGGAACCGGAACCGGCACCGGAACCGGAACCCGATGGAACCGGTCGGGCCGGGACCGGGACGTTATTTTTGTGGATTTTTGGAACCGGGAACCGGTAAGAACCGGAACCGATTTAACCGGAACCGGTAGAACCGGAAAAAACCGGTAGAACCGGCAAAAACCGGTACCTTATGATGCTATTTTGCAAGGAGCGGTTCCAACATTTGAAGACACGACAAGAACCGGTAGGAACCGGGAACCGGTAGAACCGCCGGGCCGGTTTGGTTCTTGATTTTGGCCGAAGCCGGTTCCCCGGTCCGGTCCGGTTCGGGCCGGTTCCGGCCGGTTCGGTCCTTTTGCTCATCCCTAGATAGATTTTCACTTTCGATCCATCGATCTTGGTTTATCGGCCCCAACTTGATGCTACCATTAAATCCCTTCTACAATTTCAATACCAAAATGCTCAACAATACTACCCCATTTAAGTGTCAAATGTTAACCCCAACATGCTCAACAACTTTTTCTCTTTTCCTGATCAACTATAACCAAATCAACCACAAAGCCTAACCCTACCCTACCACCCTTAAACACACAATTGAATCCCACTCTACCACCCTAAAACTCAAATTCTCAATGACTTGGATGAAGAAGTCATATGGGAAACTCAACCCCCTTCATGCCGCAAAGGAAAAAAATTGTCGACAAAAAATAAAAATGCCATTCCAATAGGGTGGACACTGACAGAAGATTTAGTTTTGACACCACCTTTGGTTGATATTTCACAGGCGATTCAACGTTAGGAAATGCAAAATCAATTTATCATTTTTGGCTACATAGTACCATCATTTCGTAAAGAATTGGGTGTTGGTGATACCTATTGTAATAAACACGAACTACATTCAATGTTTTGAGGAATCTCGAAGTTTGTTTCGATGATGAACGAGATGTACAACAACCTAGAAACCCAAAGTAGAAGCAATCAAGGTGAAAAAGAAATTCTTCAAGTGACCTTGCATTTATATGGTGAGGAAACTACAAAGTCGTTGAAGTATATGACCCTTGGAAAAGGGTTATCTTCTTGTCCAACATGGAAAGAATTGGAAGACACTATCATGTAACATCTGATTAGCAGTTATTTTAAATTTTTAGCCCTTTACCTAATCAATGCTTGCACATTTGGTCCCTTATGGTGTAAGTTCCACCTTTCAGCCTGTATGATGGGCATACGTGAGGGTTCGCACAATGTACTCGTGAGAAGCCCGGAATCATGGAAGCCATGCTAGTACGTTGGGCGTACATATGGTACGTCGGGCATACTATCCCAGTCTCTAAACCCTAAATTTCAGGGTTTTGCTATTGAGAATTAATGGCCACATCGAACAATTTCTCAATCAATTCAATACAATCTCATATTGACAGAATGACGATAAAGATAAGAACTTGCCTGGTGGAGAAAGATGTTGATCACACAGTCTTCACTGCCTTATGATCAACGATTCGTCAAGATAATGCACTCTTATGATGGAGAAGATTAGACGGTCGATTAAAGATTATGAGTGTGCTGTTATGGGGAGAAAGATGTTGAACCCCATTTTAGTTAAACCAATCGTATATATGTAATGTATAATGCATCTCTTGGGAAAATCCATGTTAGGCCCCTTATGTCTATGTTATTACAATTAATCCCATCAATTAATGTAAGTCATAAACATGGGACCTAATTAGTCATTTAGGCAAACCTTGAGGTATACATATTAATTATACCTTGTGAACTTAATTAATTACATTAATGGTCCAAGGGCATATATAATTGCTGTAACATCCCGAAATTCAGGTAAAGCTATTTAGCCCTTCTCTTTTGTCAAGTTGTCAAGTTTGTCCCTTGAGTGAATTTTGTGAAAAATGAGTACGCGAGGCATACTAGGGAGTACGCTGTGCGTACTCATACGCTTAATTTGGACGCGTACCCACCTGGGTACGCTGGGCGTAGAGGGTCCAGATGCAAACCCTAATATTTGTCTTGTGCACTATATAAGGGATGCTAAGGCTCATTTCTCAGCCACCATATCAGAGAGTAAAACCCTAAGAGAGCCTTCCTTCATCCCTAAGTGTGTGTGTGTGTGAGTGTTTTGAGCTAAAAGTGCCTTGGTGTGTTAGTGAAGAAGAAGGAGAGGAGCTTGTGGAGGCTAGAGCTTGAAGTGCAAGTTTGGATCTGAGATCCTCAGAGGAAGGAGCTTCATCTAGAGGTATAAAGTTCAAAACTGTCCTCTTTATTTTGTTTTGATGTTGCATGGACCATTTCTACAGTTAAAAGTCCCAAAGGTGGAGACTTTATGAGTGTAATGGACTCATTGGACCTAGATCTGTCCCATTTCAGTGATATTTGTGTTATAGATCCATAAAAATCCCAAATTGGTCGTTGTTATGAGGGCATGCTTGAGTTATGAGCTTTCTATGGTTGGAAATGGAATGTTATGGGTGTTAGTGACTTGTCCAGCCATGTAAAGGCTTAAAGCAACCAACTTTATGGATTAAGAGGCTTGGAAATGGTCAGATCTAGAAGTTGGACGTGTGTCTTAACTATTTAAGACCCCAAGAGCAAGGAGTCTGAAACTAGGAGTTACACGGGGCGTAATCCTAGTACGCGCGGCGTAGGGGGTCGCGTTCCCCGTTTCTGTGAGGTCTCTAGGTACGCCCAGTGTACATGTTTGGTACGCGCAGCGTAACCCGGGGAGTTGACTTTTGTTGACTTTTAGGGTTTGGTCAACTTTAGGGTCTTTGAGCCATGAGAGGGGTAAAATGGTCTTTTACCCTTTTGAGAGTACTAAGAGAGGGAATAGCCTAGCCTTGAGAGATGTATTGATTAAGAGTGTTTATTTCATATGATTAGGCAGAGGCTAGACTAGATTTTTACCGAGTTCGAGATTACCAAGTTACCCGAGGTGAGTCTTCTCACTATACTTTACCTAGAGTGGTAATTAGAGTTATATAACAGAGTATTTTGTATGCTTTTGCATGATGTGATTTCTATGTGATTTATGTTATGTATGTTACAGAGTTTATAGAGTTAGGACCGGAAGGTCCACAGAGTTAGGGCCAGAGGGTCCACAGAGTTATGGGACTGGAGGGTCTCACTGAGACACATTGACCAGAGGGTATTTTGGGAACTCACTAAGCATTTATGCTTACAGTGTTGTGTTATGTGTTTCAGGTACTAGTGAGGAGCGCGGGAAGGTGCCGACATGATCAGTACACACATGAGGAGCTTTTACATATTATGATATTGGGATGTGCTGTTATGGATTGTTATGTGATACAACGACATTTTTATAACAATTATGAATGAAAGTGTGTTTTAAAATGTGAAAAATTATTTGAAAATTTTGGGTGTTAGAATTGGATTATTTTCCAACATTCTCCCACTTAGCCTTGTGAATAGTTATGTATAATTTCTAATTATTTTACTTGTCCAACTTAGCTTCATCTAAAAACCCCATAATCATATCAAAGCAAATAGTTACAGCCTAGTAAGTCATTTTTGACTCGGGACCCTCATCAATCATACTTTGATACTTCTAAGGAGTAAAAGGATTAAATTAAGCCAAAATGACATTTAACTTGTGGATTTTTCGTTTGTCTATAAGATAACTTAGTGTGCACAAAATTCTAATAATAGTGAAACTAATCGTTATGGGAACACATATTAGGGAGAATCTTATTCATCGAAGCTGATGATGAAAACATTATGCTACATGTAATATTATGTAAGCTCTTCTCTTAAACCAATTATGACGACATTTTGGTATAAGACTTTATGTAAACGGATCTGCTAGCATGTATTAGAAATTTAGGTGTCCGATACAAACACTTTATTCCCCCAAAATTCCCATATAAGTAATCAATATGGATCGTTGTAAAGCTTATCATAGTCGAATTGTTACTACTCGAAAAGCTCAAAATCAGGTAATTATCATAGTCATTTCTTCATGACCTTTAGGTAGAGTTTTCAGTTATGAGTTGTTTAAATAGTTTCATCAACAACATTATATGACATGTATTATAATCTATTGTAGCATGTTCTATCATGATTGTTGAAATTGTCGTCAATTATCATTATGACTCGTCCACAAGATTGGCCTTATTGATAACATAAAAGTATATCCCAACTTTAACTTCATATTAATATCAAAACCATTATAATTGTCGGTATGAGTAAGGAAGGTTATTGTTGCAAGCATTATTAATTCCTCCCACTCAAATTGAGGTATATTAGTCTACCAAATTTATGATGAAATTGTCGTACTCATAACTTCATCTAATTTAGATACCATAGACGAGATAATATTTGATTTCTCTCTAAATATTGGGAGCTACAACGAGAGTGACAACGATTTATGAAATTTTCTTTCTTTAGGTATATCATGAATACATTTCCCAAAATAAGAATCACTCTCATTCATAAACATTAAAGGAAATAATTATATTTAGTTGACCATCTGAACCATCTTAAATTACTTAACATCCATTAAGTTTGTTGAGTTTCAATATCAATTTCTTAGGTGGGAAACCTAATGTGATATTTTATTTCCCTCTAAGCTGCTTACACTTATCATTATGAGTTGTTAATCATTTATTTAAGTCTTTAAGTGGCATGTGAGTCAAAATGGGCACAATTATTTGAAATGTGTCTTTATGAACTTCTTGACTTTGATCCTTATTATTTTAATCACTCCCATTGCTGTTAGGCTTCTTAATAAGTAGCCACATCTTATCTATCTTATCTTAATTATACGGGTATGAAAAATAGATAATTAAATTCGATCTTACAACCAAATACTTTACAAAATTAATGTTCCTATAAGAGATGTAGAGAGTCGACATTAATATCATTATCCATAAATTTAGAGACTGATACGTTCATACTCAGTGTATTTGACAACAACCTAATTTTCATTACAATAATTAATGAAAGAACATAGATGTTGACCACTACTTGTATGTCAATCTCAGTATTTACCTACCTTATTTATGTAGTCACTCTTGTCTTTTGTTAAAGTCAAGATTTTGATTTTATCATTGACAAACATAAACAAGAACTTCATATTAATTAGGTTTAATTACAAGTACTTGAATAATCATAAGGGTAATTATTAGTTCTAGACTATTAACATCCTTATGAAAAGGACAAAGATTAAAAAGGCTTAGTTATGTAATCCGTTACAATGTGTGCGATTTTCTCATTCCTTTGGATATTTTTCCTTTCAATACACTTTATATATTTAAGAAAACATATTTTGTTGAAATTTTAACTTAGATGATTTTCATATCGTATGTTAGATGAAGTCTATGTATATTGTTTTCTCCAAAAAAATTAATTTGCATCATGAAGAAAACTTTATAATAATAGTGATTCCATAATTTGGTTATCTATTCATAAATAAAAATGTCCCCCTTAGATATCCATTGTTAGAATTTGAAATATCAAGTCGAGAATAATCTTATTGTATCCAAAAGTATATAACAACATATCGTCATTTAGTTTTAGATACATATCAAGATTCCGAGTTATATGGTAACTTCATAATAAAATGGAAATGTTTATCATAGATGAAAATTCATCAACCATTTATTAGCAGAAAATCTAATTTTATGTCTCAACATTACCACTGTTCAAAAGCTTATTTCCTTAGCCTTCAAGTAGTCTATTCACAAGACATCTTCTAATAGTCAAATGAGAATTTTTGACTTCCTTTAAATAAGTTAGTACTCGTACCACCTATTTGTACTATTTTGTTTTATCTTTATTACGACATTTGTTTCTTTATATATCATATTCACATGATAAAGAGTTAACTTATTTCAACTTCTTATCTTGCGTATTAAGGTAGATTGTTAAAATATCAAACCACGCTAAGAGAACGTTAAAATAGATAAATTAAAACTTAGCAAATTTGATAGTATACATGTATTACGTTATGGTAGACATTAGAATGACTTTTAAACTAAAGGTATTAATGAATTAGTTTGTGCTTACTCTTAATGTAAGGCTCATGAGTGAATTCGTTAGACCTAATACCAAAACCAAAATAATAGGCAAAGTAGTTAAAACATCCACCAATTAGCTTCGCGTTGGCTAAGGCTAATTATTGAACATGTTAACTTTCTAAGAATTAAATTATGGCGCAATAGCGTTGCATAACACCTTTGCGCAGAAATGCAATACTATGTGATAATGCTTTAACTTCATTTGGTTGTAAGTAGTCACCAAATGTTTAAGCCATCCTTAAGCTATATTATGCTACATAGATACTACACATCAGTGTTGGGCACAAGTACAATATATATGCAATTTATGCTATATTTTATTGTATGAGTTATTATCTAATTAGCCGTTGGGTTCACTAGATAAAAACTCGCACAAGTTCAAAATGTGGTGTTTAATAAACCCAAATGTTTAACTCAAGTAACATTTCTTTGGTCCAGCCACTTAAGTTCAACATGTTAGGTTACCACTTATCTACTAATTCGGATGCCTTCAAACTTATTTCCAAATAGATACTACAATTATTTAGAGAACATGTTTTTGATATGTGTGTTCGCCGTTTCATAAATTAAAGGGAGAATAAAATTCGGCAATAAATCGACTCTTCTAAAAGAATTTTACTGCTACTGACATTTGCATCTCAATTATCCACAAACATAATATGCGTTTTAATAACATCAATAACTATTTAAAAACAAGTGTGTCAAAGTCTTTTGGTGTTGGCAATATGGCAACACCAAAATTTATACCACTGAGTTTTCCATGTCAATTTGCAATACTTACACAAATAATTGATCTTTTACTAAATTGGTCTTCAAAATACATTAGTGGTCGTCAAAATTGATGGCTTTGACCAATTAGTAATTCATAAAAATTAATGTGCTACTGTATGTTATGTTGGGTACGATAGAAAAAGAAAACACAAGGCTCAGGTATTTTCTGATTACGATCATGCCTTTGAAGATATCAACAACAAATTTTGGGACCATTGAGTTTGCAATATCTAATTGCCACATGCCTATACATAGAATTTCTAATTGCATCAATATAATAATTATCAATTTCAAAATTTGGCAAAGAAACTTACGCACCAAAATTGATAATGCAGAAAATTGAAATTATGGGTTTCGTTTATGGTGGGATTCAGCAATTAACAAATCAAAATGCCCCAATTATTCTAATTGATAATCTAATCAATAACACACCGTATTTATGTAGGCAGAAGTGTAACATTTATGCATGTTATGCTATTAATTTATCAAATATACTATCAAACAATTAGTCGTTGGGTCTAATGAATGATCTTGCATATGATTGTATAACATGGTATCACTAAAATCTTCAATACCAAATATAATGATTAACTGTTCAACTTGTCACCAACGAATTTAGCAACTTAGTATAAAAAATGATTATGCCCCTAATTAAGTCATCATATGTTGCTAGACTCAAAATTTTCGAGCTTTCGATAGTAAGAGATGATGTTTAGTAAACCAAAACAAATTCATAAAATTTGGTTAACAAAGGTTTGGTGAAGAAAGCTACAACATACATTTTTTGTTTAAAAATTACCAGTCATATAGGAAAATTTGATGACATATGTGGAAAACGCAAAAAACCATTAAAATAATCAAAATTGTAGATCAAATTATCTATACATCAATTAATTAATTGGCTGGTGTAAAAGGCACAGTACATACATGTTGCAGTATAACACCATAACATCAAAGAAGGGTTACTGCCAAAGTGATTTTCTATCTACAATTATTTCGATTTATTCGCTGAAGAAATTATCGGTGCATGATAACGATGAACTGCACATGTAATTTCACAATGAAATCTTAAAATTATTATTATTATTATTATTTGCAAAACTATAATATTGAAACCTTTTAAATCCGCACAATCATGAGATAATAATCCTCTTAATTTCAAGATTAATTATTGTTGTCAAGAAGATTAGTGAGATGGTATTAAAACATAGAAATCGTATTAAGCAGATCATCAAAGATCGTGATATTTGATCAATAACAAATTTTGATGCGTAAAATTCTTATTAGGTTACCAAATTCTAAGCTTGGTAATTGGTATGAAAATAAAGGAAAACATGATTAAAATTTACGCACCAAAATTGAAGATGAAAAACTTACGTAAGGAAAAACTAAATCCAAAATTAGGGTTCTTAAACATAAAATTCATCGAACAAATTGAGAAAACACCGCTCTGATACCACATGTCGAGAATTAATGGCCACATCGAACGATTTTTCAATCAATTAAATACAATCTCATATTGACAAATGATGATAAAGATAAGAACTTACCTGACGGAGAAAGATGTTAATCTCACGATCTTCACTGCCTTATGATCAACGATTCGTCAAGACGATGCACTCTTATGATGGAGAAGATTAGGCGATCAGTTAAAGAATATTAGTGTGTTGTTATGGGGAGAAAGATGATGAACCCCGTATTACTTAGGGCATGTTCGGCATAGAGCGTTTTGGAGAGTTTGAGAGAGCTTCTAGCTTCTAGTGTTTGACAAAACACTCCGTTTTGAACAGAAAGCTTCGTTTTGCACTATAAGCTTCTATCGTTTAGGTTAAACAAAACGCTCCAAACCCAAATGCTACTTCTTGTAGCGTTTAACAAAACACTACAAAGCTACAAGCTACCTGCTAGCAGCTAGTTTTGACGAACACACCCTTAAACTGACCGTATATATGTAACTTATAATGCATCTCTTGGGAAATCCATGTTAGGCCCCTTATTTCTATGTTATTACACTTAATCCCATCAATTAATGTAAGACATAACTATGGGACCTAATTAGTCATTTAAGCAAACCTTGAGGTATAAATAATAATTATACCACTTGAACTTAATTAATTACATAAATGGTCCAAGGGCATATATACTTGGATTATTTTCCAACATTCACCTCTATTTAAAAACATTAACTCACCCTTAGACCTCCCATAATTGGCCTTCACTCCTTCCAAACCCTAATCTCGAGTGTACTCCTTGTGAGTGAAGATCTTGAAGCTTGGTGGTGATTTTGGTGGCCCTTTGTTGAAGAAGAAGAATAAGACAATGAAGAAGGCGGTATTGCTTGCAAACTTGTGGATCCATAAACTACTTCACCATATGCATCTTTTGAAGGTATAAAGTTTATACCTTGACATGTTTCCTCATAAATCTCCATAGATGAGTTTTTATGAGCTCTTTGTCCCAAAGATTGGACCTTTATGAGTATGGAGAGCTCCAAAGCATATTAGTTGTCCTTTCATGCATTTTAGGTCTTGTAGATTTGTAAAAATGGTTTCTTGATGGTCCTTTTCTATCCATGCAAGAGTTTTGTAGTGTTGAGTATGGATTAAGTTAGAGTTTTAAGGTTTAAGCTCTTTTCAACCATGCAAACGCTTAAAGTTTTGGACTTTATGAATTAAGATGTTCTAAGAAGGTCAAATATGTGTTTGGATGCATGTATTAATGAATAAGACCATTTTATAGTGATATTTGGGGTCAGATGATGTACACCCCACATACTAATGGCTACGCCCAAAACCCGCTTGATTTTCAAGTACGTCATGCGTAGGAGGAGAGTATGTTTATCGTATGCATTGGGCGGTTGACTTTTGCTGAGTTTTGACCCTTGGTCAAGAAATTAGGGTTTTAGACCATGGGAGGGGCAAAATGGTCTTTTGCCATTAAGGGGATTAGTTGTGGGATTTGGACTCGCGAGTTGAATTGTGGACCTTGATTGTTAATTATGGTTAATTATTTTGTTAGTAGGCGGAGTCTAGTTCCGATAGTTTTGGTGTGAGATTTATCTGTCATCAGTATCAAGTGAGTCCCTCACTTATTCTTACCTGTGTAGTAGAAAAGTTGTAATTATGATGACCAACTAGGTCTAACTGTTATTTTGTATTATGTTGTTTATGTGTGACTGAGAGTGTGGATAGTCTCCAGGGTTGCTGATAACCCATAAGGTATGATGTTGCCCACTGGGACTGTTGATAGTCCCCAGGGTTGCTAATAACCCATAGTTGTTTATTTATGTTGTGTTTTATGTGGTATCTAGGGGGACTCATTAAGCTTCGTACTTATATTTTTTGGTATATGTGTTTCAAGTACTTTTGAGGATCGTGGGAAGATGAAGGTCTGATTGTACACATTCGCTGGGAGATTTGTTACTAGGGCATTCTGTGACACTCTGATATTTTGTGATGATGATTTGTTTTTGACACTTATGTTTTTGATGACTTGGTTTATGAACAATATTTGGTAATTTATAAATGAAAATTTTTTGTTTAAAATTTGAGGTGTTACAATTTGGTATCAGAGCCTTGGTTTGAGGGATTTGGATGAACTCTAGGGTAATTCCAAATTCAAGATAAGGATCTGAAGATTTTCATAAAAACTTTTCAAAGAAATGAAGATTTTACAAGAGAAAAACCCAGTGAAGTATTGTGTACAATCAACCAGAGCTCGAGCGCTAGTTTCCCAAAATACCTCAATTTATATTATGAGTCGTGTAAGCTGATATTTTATGAGCTGATATAACTGCATCCTAGTTAGTGGTAGCCTAAGGATCCTACAGGAATGGTATGATAGTTTTTCATGATTCGAGATGGCTTTAGAATAGGAGTTCGTGCTAATGATATTGAATTCAGCATTGCTATTTGTTTGATGTACGTTGTATAATTGTACATAGTTATGATTTTATAGCCTTATAATGTCTGATTTATCCTTTGTCTTGTTCCTCGTTTGGTTGTGGATTTGAGGTAGAATCATTTATTTGAATGTCTATCGAGTCGCATATTGTGTACGATAGGCATGCACGAATAAAATGGTGAGGACAATGGAGATCTTGTGAGGCAGAGCAATGTTGGGGAGCAGTCTAGAGTTAGTGTCTAGATGCTTAGTCGTCGTTCTACGGAACTAGCAGGACAAGTGTATAGTTGATCTGGGAAAGTAGAGTCCTTGTGACTTAGGGTCTTGAGGGGACGAATTGAGACAAATATGAGTTAGTGTGGAAGGTACTATTAGGCCCGTACTACTAAAAGCACCAGATCCATATGCAACTCAAGAAGGAATATTAAGGAACTAAGGAACTTGTAGGAGTGTGTGGGTGTTTGTGTATGCACTTTAGTCTGATTCTTATGGTTTTATTGTATGTTTCAGTATAGTGGTTACCTGAGGTTCAGGCTCCTGCAACCCCGAGAGGCCAAGTGCCAGTGATGATGAGATCCGCAAGATTGTTGCCACCGAGGTGGCCACAACAATCAGAGGGGATATTCTAGAGATGTTTGGGTCTATCAAGAACATGTTGATTCAGAATTTTGGCGAGCGCTCCACCACCATCACTGAGGCTATTATTAACGTATCCACTATAGTTGTTACTACTCCAAGACCGCATGGGGTGATTTGTTGTGGTACAAGGAGTTCAAAAACACGAAGCCACTCGAGTTTGATGGGACTCGGGATCCAATTATTGCGATGAAATGGATTTCTGATGTTAAGGGTTGTTTTTACACTTGCTCCTTCGCAGAGAATTCGATAGTTCTTTCGCGCTGAACCTGCTTCACTTGTGAGCGAAGGATTAGTGGAAGTTTGTGATAGCTGATTATACCCTTGTAGAGCGTTCTTCGGTGACCTGGGAGAGTTTTACTCAGATTTTTAGAGATAAGTTTATACTAGTGGTTGAGAGATAGAGAGAGAAAGAGAGGTTGGCCCAGAAGTTATTGTCTCTTAAACAGAAGACAGAGATGGTGACTGAGATCATCAGGATGTTTCATTAGAGGGCCTTGTTTTGTCCTGAGTGCGTGTCTACTGAGCAGGCACGTGTGAGTCGGTATCTGATTATTTTGAAGAGGGATATCCGTGAGTTTTTGTCAAACACTTCATATCGGAAATTGGCTGAGCTACAAACCAATTCTAAGAGGAGAGTGATTGAGCTAGAGACCTTGGCTAGAGAGGAGAGGGAGACCCATCTGAGAGATAGGATGTTAGTACATACTAATCAGCCTAAGCCCGTTGACTCGAGAGCTGGAGGCTAGAAGGACCGCACTTGTGGTAAGTGTGACAAAGGGCACGAGGGACCTTGTCTGTTAGGGATGGCTTGCTACTAGTATGGCAAGAATGGACATTTGGCTAGGGATTTCCCCAAGGGATTTCGAGTTTGCTTCAAATTGCAACCAGACAGTACATATGAGGGTCAAGTGTCCTCAACGTGCATTTAGGGAAGTTCAGACACCGGCCCCCGCGACCCTATGTATTATTGATGGCCGACAGGGGAAGGCCGAGACACTAAGGGCTTGAGGGAGAGCAATTAAGTTGACAATAGAGGAGGCTCGAGTAGCTCCACACATCATGGCTGGTATGTGCTTTTTTTTATTTTGCTGATTTATTTATGTTGCTTATGTTATTTATCGTGTAGGTACTTTTCTTGTGAATTATGTACCCGTGCTTGTGCTGTTTGACTTGGGTGCAAGTCGGTCTTTTGTGTCATCATCTTTTTGTCGTGGTTTCAGTATTGCATATGAGTCCTTGAGCAGGCCCTTGAGAATCTCTATACCTAATGAGTGTCTGGTCTCCGATACTGATATCTATCGAGGTTGTGTTTTAAAGGTTTTTGGTGTTGGTTATCTGATAGATCTTATCCCTACTGCCATAGGAGATGTCTGTGTGATCGTGGGTATGGATTGGTTGAGCCGGTTTAGGGCTCTGATTGACTATGAGCGTCAGATAGCGACAGTTCTACACCATAGTGGGGGAGCGTTGACCATCTACGGTGAGGATACTAGGTCGGGATCACCCTTCTGTTTTGCCAACAGGGCAAGACAGAGTTTGAAGCATGGGTGTATAGGTTATCTGGCATATTTAATGGATACTCAGGTTGAGGAAAAGGGATCAATTTCCATTTCTGATGTTTCTGTTGTATGCGATTTTCCCGATATTTTTTCCCAGGAGTTACCAAGTGCGCCTCCTGAGAGGCAAGTGGAGTTTCAGATTGATTTGATCCTAGGTGCGGTGCTGATTGCCAAGGCACCCTACCATCTTGAACCTCCAAAGGGGCAGGGTTTATCCTCTCAGCTTCAAGATCTATTAGGAAAAGGGTTTATTCATGTGAGAAGTTCTTTTTGGGGAGCACCGATACTTTTTGTCAAAAAGAAGGATGGTTCACATTGGATGTGTATTGATTATCGGGAGTTGAACAAGCTGATAGTGAAGAACCGTTATCTATTGCTGAAGATTGATGATCACTTTGATTAGTTGCAGGTGGCATCTTGGTTTTCCAAAATCGATGTGAGGTCCGGCTACCATCAAATAAGGGTGTCAGAGGAAGATATTTAGAAGACAGCCTTCTGAAATCACTATGGGCATTACGACTTCGTATTGATGTCTTCTTAGGCACACCAATGCACTGACGGTGTTCATGGATCTCATGAACCGGGTGTACTATCCCATGTTGGATCGATCGGTGATCGTCTTCATCAATGACATTCTGGTTTATTCAAAGACCATAAAGCAGCACGAGGAGCATTTGTGCAAGATTCTTGGAGTTTCTGGGACACCTCATCAACCACAATGGTATCTTGGTTGAGCCAGCCCAGATAGAGGTGGCAATGTGGTGGGAAGTGTCGAGATCTCCATCTGAGATTCGGAGCTTCCTCGGTTTGGTAGGATTTTACCGGAGATTCATTCAATACTTTTCTAATATTGTTGTTGCTCTCACTAAGTTGAAGAGGAAAGATGTTGTGTTTAATTAGGGGCTTGAGCAGCATGCATCATTCGAGACTCTTTGCTAGAGAGTGTGTGAGGCACCGGTACTTGCCCTTTCTGAGGGAGTTGAGGATTTCTTAGTCTATTGTGATGCTTCCATCACAGGGTTGGGTGTTGTGCTAATGTAGAGGGGGCATGTGATTGCATACGCTTCGAGGTAGCTAAAAGCCTCACGAAGCGAACTATCCCACTCATGATTTGTAGCTGGGCAGTGGTTTTCGCTCTCTATATTTTCCATTGCTATCTTTATGGTGTTCGGTGTACCATCTACACGGACCATAAGAGCATGAGATATATAATGAATCATCCTAACTTGAACATGAGGCAAAGGAAGAGGTTGGATGTAGTGAAAGATAACGATTGTCAGATTTTGCATCATCTAGGAAAGGCCAATGTGGTGGCCAACGCCTTGAGCCGTAGGGCGGTTAGTGCCCAAATTCGAGATGTATGTATGAGGATGACAGTGATGACCCCAGTTTTGGAGATTATCAAAGAAGAGCAATCGAAGGCCATAAAGGAAGAGAATCATAAAAGTGAGTGGTTGATTGGTCAGATTTCAGCATTTTATATCAATAGTAGGGGCTTTTGACAATTCATGGACGGATTTGGGTACCTTATGCAGGTGGGGCTCGACGGATATTGATGGAGGAGGCCCACAAGTCAAGATTTTCCTTTCATCCAGGGGCTACCAAGATGTATCTCGACCTAAAGCATAGTTACTGGTGCTCATGTATGAAGAGAGATGAGGCAAGGTTTGTAAAGAGACGTTTGACCTGCCGAAAGGTCAAGGCCGAGCACCAGTGCCCTCATGGAAAGTTGCAGCCCTTAGAGGTTCCACTATGGAACTGGGAGCAGATCACCATGGATTTAATTACACAATTTTCGAAGCTACAAGGGATTTTGATGTTATTGAAGGGTTTTAAGCACTCTAACAACCTTATGGTGCACATGCAACCCTAGATGCTTTGGATCTATGTTTTCTCTAACTATACATGCAATTTGATTTTCCAAAGCATACATCCTAACTAGCATATGATTTGACAATTGAACAACATAACTAGTTAGATAACTTACCTCTTAGTAGGACATGTAGTTCTTGGCCTTCAAAAGCTTTATCACCTCAAATGTGATGCATGTAATGTGTCACAAACACACAGTGCAAAAGGAGGCTTGAGAGAATAAGTTGCTTAGCACAAAATTGATTCACACTCTCCAAGAATGTATGTCGAAACTAATTTTAGCTATAGGGAGTTCCTTTTATAGTGTGACAAGTGCTAGGCTTACATCCTTCCAAACCCTAATGCACCATGACTCTTCATATTACTTAGGTTCCATGGGTTAAACCTCCATGGACCATCCATGTTGGTTTAGCCCATCCTAAATAACCATGGAGCATTGGCCCACACTATAACAATCATTGATTTACCAAATCAGTCCCCGTATATTTAATTAGTCTCTTTTGATCACTAAATTTATTCCAAATTAATTCTTGATCAATATTAATTAAATAATATGATTTCACATTAATATATTATACTTGTAATATATTATCAAATCACAAATAAGCTTATTCTCAAAAGCCTATCCTATCAAGTTGCAGTGGTGAAGGCAACCCAAAAGGACCATGCTACTCTCGGGTCAAATACATACCAATTATGGTTATGGGCTTAGACACCTAATCCAACAGTCTCCTACTTGGATAAGTATAATAACTATAACTGCAAGTACGTCTTAAAACCGACTAGCAATTATAGCTCTTAAAAGCCACTGTTGAACTCTAACCCAGTCAGTGACGCATCCTTTGGATAAGTGATCATATTATCCTCTGTTCTTCAAGATATCAGCCAGACAAATACATGGAACAATGTCATACTTATTGTCCAGCAGTTTGTTTCTCGATTTTCAATTTGTTTGATAGAGAACTTAATTGAACACATCAATTTAGTCTCGACCGGGCCCGACACATAAGTCAAAACAAAATCATCGAGGGGACTAAGATATCACTTTTAATCCTCCATGAATTAAAAGGAATAGATAAACTTCGACATCATATGCTTCTACTAACTATTTGTTAAATCATACACGACAGTGCGTTTTATAACGTCAAGTTACTGATGCATTTTCGCACTATCAATGTACAACCAACTCATAGTTAACAACTCATATATCTTGTTTTGAAGACTTATATGATATTATTGTCTCACGATTACTCGTGATAAATTCCATGAAATGATTCAAGTGAGCAAGACCTTATGAGCACTCATCAATGTTGCAGCAATATCTTGTTGTGTCTAAAACACTTCAGACAATCTACAAGCCAAATTCATAATAGTCTTGCCTCAATACCTACTTCCAAAGTATGATCAGCTGTGGATAGTTTGAATAATATAATTATTCTGGAAGTCAAAACATGCAAAATGAAACAATAGTAAACAATTGACACAAGATAGTAACTTTACTCAAAAATAAAACACCTTCTATTTAATCATCAAATGTCAATTACATTTGATGATTAAATATAAGGTGTTTTATTTTTAAGTAAAGTTACAATCATGTGAAAATTGTTTATTATTGTTTCATTTTGCATGTTTTGACTTCCAGAAGAATTATATCATTCACATTTTATGTATTACAAGTTTCAAAATAGCTATCTAATCATTAAAACTAATATCATCCTTCAGCCCAATGCTCCTCACATGCTGCAAATGCTTAACCCTACTTAGTCCCTTCATAAGGGGATCTGCTAGGTTCTCATCTGATGTAACGCCCGGTTCCCTGGTACACATTTAATTTAATTATTTATTTATTTTGAGAGAAGGACTCGACGAGTTGGTAGCCCTAACTCGTCGAGTAGAAGGCAAACTATGCGTGGAGTTTAAGTTGTCTACTCAGTGAGTATCTCAGTCAGGGTGAAACCCTAATTTCAGGGTTTTGCACCCTATTTAAACACCTTATGCCCTTTATGCCCTTAGAGTCCTCATGCAAGTGCTAAAGAAGTATTTATTCTCTTTTGAGCCCAAAAAGGCCATGCATGGAAGAAAGCTTGAGACTTTTGTTGGGTTTTGAGCTTTCTAACACTCCTAAGGTGTACATGTAGCCCTAAATACCTTGGGTCTATGTTTTCTCTAATATACATGCATGCTTGAACTTTCCAAGGTGTTACCCTAACTAGCATACAAAAATTTATACATGGGTAATAAAACAAGTTAGACAACATACCTTTTGTTGTAGTTGGAAGCCTTGGACCATTAAGAACTTAGTGCCCCAAGTGTTGCACCTCAAATGGAATCACACAACACCACCAACAATTGGAATAACTTGAGAGAAGAACACTTGCACTTCATGAAATCGGCTAGCCCTCCTTGCCAAGACTATAGGTCACATTTCATGTGCTATTAGGCGTCTTATATAGTGTGCACATTAGGATTACACCATATAACTCATGAATTTCCACATTCCTCATGATCAATGAGTTTTAACCTCCATGGAGTATCCATGGGTCACCACATGGGTTTAGCCCAACATGAAGAACTATGTATCATAACCCCACTTTATAAGAATGAATGATATACCAAATCAATCCCCATTTATTTAATTAGTCTCTTTTTGATCACAAAATTAATTCAAAACTAATTCTTGATCAATACTAATTAAATAATATGATTTCATATTAATATATTAGAACTTATAATATATTATTACATCATAAGTATCCTCTTCTCACAAAAGTCTATCAACATTGTTTCGATGCCATGGAACCCAAATAGCCCATGCTACTCTTGGGTCAAGTACATACCAATAATATTTATGGGCTTAGACATCTAATCCAATAGTCTCCCACTTGGATAAAGCTAATAACTTTTATTGCAAGCATGACTCCAACCCGACTAGCAATCGTAGCTCTTAAAAGCCATTGTCGAACTCTAATCTAGTCAATGACCTGTCCATTAGATAAGGGATCATATATTCCTTCATTCTAGATATCATATGGACTGAGACATGGATTATAATCATTATCTCTATCCATCTGTTGTTTCCTGATTTTCGATTTATGAAGACTGACTAATTGAACGAATCAAATCATTTCAGGCCTGATATCATCACTAAATCATCGAGGGGCCCACAAATACCACTTTTATCCACATGGGGTAAAAGGAACGGATAAAGGTCGACCCAAATGCTCGCTTGTACTTACATATCAAATTTCACACAACAATATGTTTTATAACATCCAAGTTAGTGGTGCGTATACATATATCAATGTGCAACCGACTTGTAATTACAACTCACACGTCTCCATTTGAAGAATATAAGATATTATCGTCTCATGATCACTCATGATAAAATCCATGAAGTGATCCAAATGAGTGTGGGTTGAATCCAATACTCGAATCTTATTCCAAGAATACTTATGAACACTACAACCACTTTGTCCTAGACAAAATACAGACCCATTCATGATAGTCTTTACTTAATACCTACTTCTAAAGTATGATCGACTGTGGATGGTTTTAATAACCTAGTTATTCAGGAAGTCAAAACATCCAAAGTGAAACACAATAATAATAATAATCCTATATGGCCCAAAAACTTTTGAGTCATACTGATTACTCATTATTCATTGTATAATGTTTCGAATAATCAACTCAATACTTGAATTAAAACAATAGTTATGCCATGCTCCAAGCATGCACACTATGTTTATCTAAACAATAGTTATGCCATGCACCAAGAATACACACTATGTTTGTCTATGGTCCTTAATTTGTGAAACATTTCAATGAAGCTCATTTCAAAATTCCAAATCCTCATTGCAAGTGTAAGAATTCCAAATTCTTATCACTGCTAGAAAGTGTTAGATTCTAAACTATCATGCAATGACTCTTTTGTAATGTCTAGGTGCCAAAAGTCATAGAGACTTGAGCAATGATATTACAAAATATTCCTTTGGAGATTGTTACAAGACAATTCCTTGGAATGAAGTCTCAAATTCAAAGTACATTCCTTTGAACATCCTTCTTGCATAAAAGTTTCTAACTTTCTCATCTATTCTTCAACTCCCAATATGGAAACATTCCATATTTTTCATACTACAACTCATTATTAATAGACTCATGTCTATCCATAATAATGTCAATATGGTCCTTCTGTTACTATACTTCCAACTGTCCTTAGATTATCCTTAACAGTTGTTTAACCACTTTAGTCATATCCAGTTATATACTCTTCCCTCTTAATGCCGTAGGCATTTGGAAAATTTAAAACACGAGAATATTATATCATATGCAATCGATCCTATACCCGAAGCATATGGGACACGATTCATAATGTCTAACATAAAGATATGATACTTGATAAGTCTTTTGCTACAATATTTCTGTTTGCCATGTTCTCATAATTTTGATTATAAAGAGGGATGTCGTAATCATAATCAAATTTTTTGAGAATGCAATTAACATTTCCATATATAGAATTTCCTTATGTTGAACCATTCCAACATAACATTCATATATATATATATATATATATATATATATATATATATATATATATATATATATTTGACTAAAATTGATTAAAATCTCAATCTAAGATTTTAGATTTGAAATGAAGTATGAATTCCTCTCCCTTAATTATAGCAAAACAACTTTTCAAACTCTGCAACTTGCAAATTGAAACTTTTGTGTTCTATAATTAACATTGCCAACTTGCAACATTCACCAAAATTGATTATGCTCCCACTAGCATAATAATTACATCCTTATTAGCATAACACTTATGCTTCCACTAGCTTTGACACGTAGTCAGAAATCAGTTGGACTTCTAGAAATCAACACTTTGTTGACTTTCTTACCAAATTTCAGATTTATGATATGAGATGCTTTGATAAGACTTTATCTAGGATTTCCAAACTCATACACCTTTCCTTAGATAGCTCACATGTGTGTCTAAACAATTTAAGAACTTACAGCAATAAGTCACAAATGTTTAGACCTTTTGACATTTCTCACAATTCGAAATATGAAAAGGGATGTCGTAATCATAATCAAATTTCTAAATGCAAATATCACAACTGCTATCTCCTTAAAATCTACTTAGTGAAAGTGTTTCCTCACCATCATTTTCATTAATCAAAGAGAAACCTTGTGACACTTAAATTTTATGGTGTATGTATTCCTATCTATGTGAATTTGTCATAACCATAATCATAAGACAAGGTTAGTGATAAATCCAAACTCATATGGACTGAACTTGTTCAATCTTAATTTCTTGCCACTTGGCAACTCAAGGGCTTACCATTGCTTCAAAGTAGTTATGCAAACACCTGAGAACTCATAGAACTCACATGCATAGTCAACTTTAACTAGAATGGGCACAAAATAAGAATATATCAACAACATAGGTTACAAACCTCAAGTTGTGTGCTAGTGTTTAACAATAGGTTTATTCTTGATCAGTTCTTGAAACTTGTCAAGATCTTTAAGACTCCCATTGACCTCTTGACATATATGATTCTTTTGTCGTGAACCATTCCTTGACAAATCAAATACTCAAGAGTTAGTGTGGATTCTTATCAAGACAAACACTTCACACAATTGGTCTTATTTGGTCTTTGTTTTATCCAAAACATCACAACTCACCAATTTCAAATGTACATGAGTAGAAAACTTTTACTCTACATTTGATAAGTGTTATAAACATTTCTTAAGATTATGTCACTCAAGGTTACAGTCCTGGAGTATAACTCTAAGACTTGTTTTGGGAACGAAGTATGACTCATCTTTTTTATTTAAACTATTTCAACAGTTCACAGTTCACAGTTCCTCTTCTTAGCCATATAAATGCACTAAGATGCCTTTAGAGAACCAATTGTGATATGGTTGTAAGCATAATCATCTTTTCAGATTGGTGAAACTTTTATCTTTTTGCCTAATTTGATTCTTCTCATTCGTTCTGCCATACATTGAACCTTTTCCAATGTTTCATAATTATACTTAAACTTGTAAGCATAACCATGTTTATTAAACTTTAGTGAATCATGACAAATAGTCTTATTGATCTTTGTGGTGGATCTTGACCAGCGCACACCCAGTGTACCTAATCCCCTAGTCCTTCACTTAACTCACATATACATGTGAACAAGGAATTAGTCTTAATTTACCAAAGATGAAAATTCTCATTCATCATACAATACAACTTGCATGATTCCATGTCTGTCCAATTGAAACTTGGGTGACAAGAATCTTTCCTTATTTGGAAAATTTTGACACTACCACAAACGAAAGAATCAAATCCATATTGCTAACATAGAAACATACAAACATTAATTTTCACTAATGCCATTGCAAAGGAGATATAATAAAATAAAACAAAATTTTATTTATTTATAAAATGCGGAAAAAAATTACCTTACAATGCAATTACAAATGAAAACTATGTTATTACATATTTCCTAGAAATCTATCATAACCCCTAAGCAGCAGCTCAAAAAACCGATCTTCGAACCATGCGATTTCAAATCCATATTCGCGATCAGATTCAACATACTCTTCCTTTAAGATTCATTTCCTTTGCATGATCCTACAAAACATCAAAATGCAACCTTGTCACATCATGTGTTAAGAATCAACAATTAGGAACTTAATAGAGTTAGATAGTAGACTTACCTGAAGCAGAGTCAAACTTTTCGATTCTACCTTTTCTCAGATCTTTCAGGTAGTCAGGGAAACTGCGTAACGAATGCCCCTTTCCTTGGCAACAGAAACGTATAGACTCTTTGGGAATGGTACACTAGACAATCTTAGACTTAGCCTTTCTCTTTCCCTTGGAAAGAGAAATATTTTCTGGATTTCCAATGTTTCCATTGTCAATGTCCATGGAAGTTTGGAGAGTAGATCTTCCCATCAAAATTTTCTTTTCCAGTGTGCCACATCATTGCTGATTCATCAGCAACAAGCAAATAGGTAAGATCAACCAGGGTCATGGTGTGGTCTATCACATAGTAGTCCTTAATGAACTCACTATATGACTTAGGAAGTGACTGAAGAACCCAGTCAATAGCCAACTTCCTTGAGACTTCGACACCCAATACTTTCAACCTGTCAATATGTGACTTCATCTCCAATATGTGAGTACACACATGCCTTCCATCTTGATGTTTCATTGCAAGTAGGGCTTGAGTGACCTTGAATTTTTAATGTCTTTGAACCGGTGGGTTATGGAGAATTATTAGAGGAGGTAGAGGAAGTGAAGTATGACTTCCACGATCCAACCACGGGACAAAATCTTCAAGAGGAAAGCTTGTTCCAAAGGATTTTGGAAGATCATAGTTGCCTAAACTAGAAATCTACAAAATTCAATTTAGTTGATTTAGTCCTTAATATAACACCCAAATGAAATATTAAGGCTAGGACCCAACACAATATTTTCCAATTTGGAAGAGTGATGCCGTAATCCAAACTGCAAAATATTTGAAGGTAGGTAAATGACGATTTACCAATTTCCACCATGAAAAACAAAAAAAAAATTAGGTTTTAAGCGATCCTTTGAGACTCATTAAATAATTCAATGTCATGTCTAAATCTCGAGTGCACCCTTCAAGTTTGTGACTGGGATGCCAAGGATCACAAACAAGGTGTGAATAACCATGCAAAATAGCTTGGTACACCCGATGTTACAACCACCTAATCAGTGTGCCAGTTAACCACACATGCTCCATTGATCTATGATTAACATCAAGCTACCCTTTTTCACGCATTTTCAGTCCCGATTAGTGTGTCGGTTAACCACACACACTCCACTAACGGCTTAACAAGGTGCAAAGTGCAATTTCATGGGTTAGCACCATATTCACACTTTCCTAAGTAACTAAGATTGGGAATTTATAAGTGTTTAGTTACTTGATATTTATCATTATACTTTTAACGAAGGGATAATTAGAGTCCTATCCTACCCGTTTGGCTAACGACCCTCCACCAGTCAAGGAAGCGGTGGGTGAGAGTGAACACCCATTAAACTGCCATTTTATAGGCAGTAAGCTTATACCCCCTTATAGACCGGATTCGTGAATTAGGCCTACTAACGGTAAGACCGGCTTTACTCTTACACATATAGATAAATATTAAATCTATAATATTATAATAGTATAAGGGTTGAATTTTAAACTTTTAAAATTCTAGGGTTTGGAATTAAATGTTTCAAAAGTTATACTTTTACATTTAAAAATTTCAAAACTTGAAGGCAAGTTTTGATCTATTCAAAAACTATTAGAATCCATAACTTATGAGTTTAATATAGGCTTTAATGAAAAGACTTTTGGCATTTCATAACTTGAGGACAAGTTATGGAGTTTATAAAACCATTTATGGGCAGGACTCTTCATTTTCTATAACCTATGACTTTTTAATGATCCATGTAAATGAAAAACTTTTCATTTTCCATAACTTGAGGACACGTTAAGGAATTTATCAAAATCATTTAGATCAAAAATTCTAACAAGAAAATCAAACAATATGATTATGATCTAAATTAAACTGATAAGAACAAGTCAATTCATATTAAACATATTTCATGTAATTAATCATATAAACAATTACAAAAAATGAAACTTTGACAGTTATCTTTTAATTGGACAAGCATGAACATTACCCTACTGAAAAACAGGTTTCTAGGTTCAAAAAACAGTTTAGGGTAATGATCCTCATCCAATAGCAAGCCAAAACATGAAATTCTGCTCACAGGTGCATCATCATATTGTGGTAAAAGCTGTCACGTCGTGGTGAGCAGTCAGATGCGAAAATGGCACATTTACAACTTTGGAAAAACAAGAAACATCAATTATATGAGAAAGCAATCCTAGGAACTGATACCACTGTTGGGTTTTGAGCATTCTAACACTTCTAAGGTGTACATGCAACCCTAAATACCTTGGATCTATGTTTTCTCTAATATACATGAAACCTTGAACTTTCCTAAGTATTACCCTAACTAGCATACAAAAATTTATACATGGGTAATAAAACAACTTAGACAACATACCTTTTGTTGTAGTTGGAAGCCTTGGACCTTTAAGAACCTAGTGCCCCAAGTGTTGCACCTCAAATGCAATCACACAACACCACCAACAATTGGAATAACTTGAGAGAAGAACACGTGCACTTCATGAAATTAGCTAGCCCTCCTTGCCAAGACTCTAGGTCACATTTCATGAGATATGAGGCATCTTATATAGTGTGAACATTAGGATTACACCATATAACTCATGACTTTCCACATTCCTCATGATCAATGGGTTTTAACCTCCATGGAGTATCCATGGGTCACCACATGGGTTTAGCCCAACATGAAAAACTATGGATCATAAGCACACTTTATAAGAATGAAGGATTTACCAAATCAATCCCCATTTATTTAATTAGTCTTTTTTTATCACAAAATTAATTCCAAACTAATTCTTGATCGATACTAATTAAATAATATGATTTCATATTAATATATTAGAACTTATAATATATTAATAAATCATAAATATCCTCTTCTCACAAAATTATATCAAAACTGTTCCGATGCCATGCAACCTAAATAGCTATGGGCTTAGACATCTAATCCAACAACTTTTAGTGATCATCTAATAGGTAGACCCTAGATCTAGGTTTGCATGCGTGGATTTAATATCCTAAGGATTTTTGGACAAGATCCATGTCCTTATGTTTTTGTCTAAACCCTTTAAGAAGAGTTATGAACGGGTAAAGTTGGAAACTTTACCCTTAGAAAGGCCATTCCAATGAGCAAACAAACTAAGAACCTTAGATCCAAAAGATAGGGGTTAATCTATTAAGATGGCTCAATCAGACAGGGGAACTCGGCGAGTCCAGGAAAGGACTCGATGAGTTGAAGCGAGCTATCCCGATCTTTATGACAAGAAGAACTCGACAAGTTTGTTAAGGGACTCGATGAGTTGAATTAGTTGACCACATGTTTGAGTTGTTCATGAACTCGCCGAGTAGGGAGATGACTCGACGAGTTGGGGTTGAATGCGATTTGAACTTGACTTTGACTTTGACCATGGGTAAAATGGTCATTTTACCCTAAGAAGGATTATCAGATTTTGATTAAGTGTTGTTATAGAATTGATAGCCAAAGAGTCGCCAGAGCAGCAGACAGGGATTCCTCACTCGAGTTTTCAGCAGTCAGTCTTGTAAGGTGAGTTCCCTTTCAGTAGGAATGGGTCAAAGGCACCAACGTCGGCCGTATATGTGATATGATAATAGCTATGTGAGGGTGGGGCCCGAATCTCATAGGAGTAGAGTGTGGGCGGGGCCCAAATATTATAGTATTATTTGAGTATAGTTATGTGATTGCTTGATAGATATACTTGTTGTGTGTGTGATACTTGTATGGATGTTAGTAGCGGAGTGTGGGCGGTGCCTGAATCTCCTAGACAGCAGAGTATGGGCATGGCCCGAATCTCCTAGACAACAGAGTGTGGGTGGGGCCCGAATCTCCTAGAAAATAGAGTGTGGGCAGGGCCTGAATCTCTTAGACTACGGAGTGTGGGCGGGGCCCGAATCTCCATGAGAGTGTGCGGGGCCCATATATTCTAGTTGTATGTTATTTGTATGGTATATGGTAGTTTCGAGGAGCTCATTAAGCTTCGTGCTTACGGTTTTCAATTTTGGTTTCAGGTACTTCCACTAGCAAAGGGAAGGCCTTGGGATGATCGCATGGCACACACCACAGTTTTTAGCCTGGGAGATTTACTCTGATATTTGGTATGTGATTTTGATATGTTGATAGATATTACGATATTTTGAGACACATGGTTTATTATTTCTGTTGGATTAGTGTCTAAGTCCATAACTATAATTGGTATGTACTTGACCCGATTTTGGCATGGTCCATTTGGGTTGCATAGCATCGGAACAATTGGATAGACAAAATGAGAAAAAAGATAATTATGATTTATATTAATATATTATAAGTTCTAATATATTAATATGGAATTATATTATTTAATTAGTATTGATCAACAATTAATTTAGTGATAAAAAAGGAACTAATAAAATATGGATTCTTATATATATATATATATATATATATATATATATATATATATATATATATATATATATATATATATATATACTACATTATAAAGGAAATCTTACTATTTCTAAAAATAGATTCAATATAATAATAATATTTTTTAAGACGTTCAAGTCAGTAAGCTAACAGTACAAGTAACCATCAATAAAATAATAATATATTTTAAGTAGTACAAATATATAAGCTTAAAGTACAATTATCTCTTATTAAAATAATATAAAAAATAAACTAATTTTATTTTGAAATCTTATCTATCTTTGACTAACTCATCTCACATTATCATCTACTGACCTGACTTATTAATTCTCCATGTATCTTGGCAAATCCCTTTTTTTAGTTGAACGTCATTTAAAGTGGGAGACTCCTTCAGAAACCCTGGAACCAACGATTTTTTTTTCTCTACAAGAAAAATGAAGGTGACTTGCACCCTTTTACTCATTTACTCATTAACGCCACCATGTCGTTGCCACTAACCCTTGACCCATCATCATCTTTATTCCATGTACTAACAATTCTTCTTTGCTCCATGATAGATCATGGTGAATTCTCACCACCATCTATGGTCGCCACCACCATAGGTCTCGCACCACCAGACCGTCGACGGTTGTCACCACCAGCACACCACTCACCTCTCTTTCTTGCTATGTAAAAGGAAGAAAGAAAAGCATTCTATCTCTTATAGATTAAATCTTAATATCATTTGGGTATGTTGTTTTTACGGTTTTAACATTTGTAAGCACACTTTCTTTTTCTTTTTTTGAAAGTGAAAACTAGGGCTATTACAACACGAATCGAAAATCAGAAGATAAAGGGGTATATTATAGATGTCATTTTTCATATTTTTGTAGTTTTTATTCCTTACTAGGTGTGAGACCCATGTATTACATGGGTTTAATTAAAAAAATAAATATAAAATTTTAACAATTTGAAAAGTTTGAATGTATAAGAAAAATAAGAAAAATTTGAATTATTAAAATTAGTTAGACTTTAATGTATTGAATACATTACATATATAAACTTTTTTCTAATAAATACTTTACATATATATTACCTTACACATTAAATATGGAATTTTAATTTAATAAAATGAAAAATACAATAAAATGACAAGTGGAAAATAGAAAATTTAAAAATTCTAGAAAATGCCATGTGTCCAAATGAATGAGAAGAGGACATATGGCAAAAAAAAACCTTCATTTATTATAATAGATGTTTATTTGTTATTAACATTTCCAAAGTACAGATCTCGAGCCGATGTCCAGATCTCAGCCCTCTTTCCTTATCCACTCAAATATAAGTAAGAAGAAAGTGCATCCCTTTGTGTTTCTGTGTTTGTATGATGTGTGCATCTCTTTGATTTTAGTTTTGCAGGCTCGATTGTTCTTATTATCATTTTTCGTTTTAGAGTTTTGTGAAATTGCTGAGCTTTTTTTGTTTAAAACCATCCCACTTTTTTGTACAGGTTTATTTATTTATTTATTTTATTTCATAGATTCCATGTTTCTAACTTTATAGGTTGTCTTTGAACCCATATAGGCATTGGTCGAGATGAAAATGGAATATTGATTTATGTGATGAGATATTTGCTGAAAGTATGATTATAATCTCCTTTATATGTAACTATGAGGAGTAATACAAATATTAGGTGGTTTTATGGTTCTAATGGATTGTAAAATCATTTTGTAATGTATATGAGAAGACGAATAGGTCTAGACCATATAAACATTTGAATCCTGGTGCGAGGAGGAGTGGGCTATAGTTGGCTGTCGGAACATATAATAATTTATCAACACTCGTATGACTTCAAGATATAAAGTCGATAATTCAATCAGATCATTTGTACTACTATGGTAAAACTTCAATGATCCCTTCACATTCCTTTCAATTCTACTTCTTTAATTCAAGAATGTTTGAGAATTAATACTTCCTTTTTCTAATCTAATGTTCATTTTCGTTAACCTTTTTGACCCAAGTTTTCATTATTAATTATTGTTTTATTTTTTGACACACTACTGGAAAACAGGCTATACAGTACACCCACATCTAATACGGTTGTAAATAAAAACCGTATTAGAAAGGGCTAAATAAATATAATACGCCCAATTACAACATCTAATACGGTTAATGTGCTGTACTAGAAACAAGATCAAATACCTAAATAAAATACGCCACATTTTGGAATAAAGTACAGCTCAATACCTAAATTGAATACGCTGAATAAGTACTCAGCTTCCTCAACTTACAACATCTAGTACTCAGCTTCCTCCTCCTACACTTCTCCGCCCAACCCAACACCTTAACACCACCCTTCCTCCATCTCTACACCACTAATCGGTCCTTTATCTCTATCTCCCCTGTCGCAACACCATCATCACCGGCTAGCCTCGCCTCGCACCTCCAATAATTCAACCAACCCACCACCGGACCATCATCATCATACGGCAAGAGCTTTGATTTCTGTTTTTGCAACAGACAAACACAGGCAAAAATACAAGGAACTACAACTATTTCTCGATGGATAAGGGAGCGTCTGTGATCGAGATGCAAAATCAAATGGTAGGATCTCTATTTTGAAAACTTATTGTTTAATTTTAACCAAATGACTTTGGAATCCTAAAATTCAAACACCCACTTGTTAAAATCAATTGTAATTAACATGAACATTGTAACTAACAGAGACCACATTCCCTTTTTCATCAAGCCTGTCAAAATATCTGAATAAATGAATAAAACACTACATTCATAAAATTTGTTTCTATTTTTATGAAAATAAACCCAATTTACCCTACGTCTATAAATGAAAAGAATGTACTTATAATCATAAATATAAAATTAAGGACTTATCTTAAACATAATATCTAGTTTGAAGTTAAGAACTAAACATACATTGAGCAAAACCACATGATTCAATCCAAATGAAAAAACCAGAATCTAAACATATATGATACAATATATAACTTAAACACATGACACCCATCCAAATCAAAATACCAAATCAAGAAACCAAATCAAATTATCACAATTGAAAAAAAAAAACAAACATTTATCTTTTCATATATTTTCACAGTTCACTATAACAGTTGAGACCCAATACCCTAACAATATAAAATAAGAAGAAAAAAATAACACTTTACCATTTGATATAAGATTTTCCTTTTTTTCTTTTTTCTTTTTCTAAACAACATGAGCAAGCAAACCTATAAACACTAGTTAATATCTCTTGCTTAACTTCCCCTACCATGACAGTTTTGTCCCTCCTTCCCCATTTACACCTTTTACCAATTTTGCCCTTGTCTCCTTTAATCGATTCTTGTACTCTTTCTTCCATATTTCAAATCTATCTTTGACCTTCTTAAACTTTTCCATTTGTTTGAGATAAGGCATCTGTTGTTGTTGTTGTCCAATAATGGTTTTAGCATCATCATCAAAATCATGTGTTTTTTGATCCAACTCCTTTGATAGATGATCCGCCACCACCCCACCACCATTGTATTCCACAAGAGTTTGAGTTCCTAAAGAAATGCTGCTAATGCCACCCCCCCCCCCCCCCCTGAATCCCCTCCCCCAAAACTCTTCTTGGCTGCAACCAAACTCTTCTGCACCATTCAACAACAAACCATATGGTAAGTAAACTCACTTATTTGTAAAAGGGTATAAAGGTAAAATCACTTGTAAAAAAAGGATAATAATGTAAATTCATTGGTAAAAGGGTAAGAAATTAAACTCAATTGTAGAAGGGTAAAGTCACTAGCCTAAACCAACTAAGGTTAATCACAAGACAAAATTCCAAATTGTAAAAGGGTAAAATGGTAAAGTGACCTGTAAAGAAGCAATCTGTTTTTGCCAAGTTTCCTCCACAGACTTCATTTTAATTTCATGTTTAGACCAATGTGTTTCAAATTGTTTAATTTGGTCCCTCAAAGCTGTATTTTCTTGCTCCTTTTGAGTCAGGGACATGTCTCCCTTGATGATCAGCCTCTGCAGCTCTATAACATCCGAGGGCATAATCGGAAGATTATCTTGCAACATACCCTATATACAAAAAAACAACCATTTTGTTATTATAATTATATTTAGTTTCTAAAATAAAATAAAATTACCTTTGTAGACATCTTCCAGCTGCAGACATGGCTAAAATATCTTCCTTCTTGAATTTTCACCATGAATAACTGCAAACAGGTGTAACAAAAATTCAAATTTGGACAAAATAAAAAAATAAAAACGCATTTTTTACTTGATTGCAATGTGACAACTCCCGCCATTAGTTCACGGAAATCACAAACAATTCCAATTCTGATTCCAATTCCAGAAAAGCCCTTCCCCACCTTATTTTCCGTAACTTGTTTTCTTAATTTCTCCAAAACCAAAAACTGTTCTTGTCGGAAATATATTTTGATGTACCAAAAACTGCATTAAGGCCGCTTTTATGATACCTGAAAAAGATATCCTCCATTCTGAAATTATGCTAAAAAGAATCTAAAAAAAAGTAGTTAATCAAAAAAAGGAAAAGGAAAATGAAAAAAAATAAAATAAAAGTGTTAGATATTAATATCAAACCTAGTTGAACTAATTTAGAAGTAAGTATTACTCCCTCCCCAAAATTATTGTCCCCAAACAAAATTATTGGAATCTTAAAATTCAAACACCCTCTTGTTAAAATCAATTGTAATTAACATGAACATTGGAATGAAAAATACTACTTGACAGTCCTTGAGTATTGCACGCTCTTGGAGCTGTACGTTACTGAGAACAACCGACCCATTGATAGAACAGATAGTTAATATTTATATTTTATATTATATTATACCTTTTACAATTTTATTATTTTGTGGGATGACTCTAATCCTTTCTTTTTGTGGTATTTTATTACACAGGTGTATCATGAAACTTGGATGTATGGACTACCATGGGCTAGCAGTGAATATGTACATAACCTCAAGAAGTTTCTTAAAGTTGTTGAGGATCGTTGGGTGCATAGAGGAGAATGTTACATTTGGTGTCCTTGTAAAATGTACCAAAATTGTAAAAAGGTCTATGATTTGGATGTAATAGAAGAATATATGATATTTGAAGGATTTATGAATCGATATACGTGTTGATCACAACATGGCGAGTTATTGATTGATCACAACACAATTGATGTCGAATCTAATTATGATGATACAGATGATTCAGAGGATGACATCCATGATAACCTACCTCCATTTTCTATCGGTATTCCATCTATGAATGTTGATATTAATGACGCTGCTTACTTAAGATCGGATCATAACGAAGGATCATATGTTGAAGAAAGGTAATAAACCCTTTGTTTGATCTAAAAATAAAAAATATAATTTAATGTAAATTTGAAACATATGAAGATAGTATTATGTATGTATTTAATACATTTTTGTTTGCAGCAACACAGACGACACGACACTGGAGGACAATAACAGTGATAATTGTAGTTGAGGTTCTTCATGGGGAGATTTACTATGATTGCATTATGAAAAACTTGTGTAGTATCAACATGATGCGAGGATAAAAACTATGTTGAGTTTTTAATGTTTATGTCACATGTAATATGTTCTATATTATACAAAGTCATGTTTTAGTGATGAACATTAATCTTTGTTCATCACTAAATGCTCAATTGCTCATCACCTTCATTTCCCCTTCTTCCTTTTATGAATTCAGAGAGAAAAATATAATATTGATATAATTATTTGATAAATATATTTAATTATTTTACTTTTTAATATGTTCATTTTAATTTTTAATATGTTCATTTTGGTTCGGCATCAATTTTTTTCACATGATATTAATATATTGAAATTGCAATTACATTCCCTTTTATTAAACAAGAAACAAAAGAAAAAAAAATAGAATTTTTTTTGTCCTTTTTACATATATATGAACGTGAATCCCATTTTTCTTTTATATGGATTTGTATATTGAAGGGGCCCATCAGTAGCCCATATGAGCACATATTCAATTCATCATCGGTCAAAAGTAAAAATTGCAAACTTAACAAAATTGACCCAAAAGTCAAAATTGCAATTAGGTTCCCTTTTGCGTGTACTTGTTTGATTATCACGAGAACGACGAAGCCTTCGCCTTCAGCCGACGACGCCTCCGCATCCGCCTCTAGCCAACGACGCCTCTACCTCCGGTCTTCGGTCGAAGACACAGACGAAGTCTCCTACTCCGCCCTACAGCTGCTTCCGCCTCCTCCTTTCACGTTGTTTACAGGTACGATCGGCCTTCTTTGATTAATGTTCTGTTTATGACAATGTTTTCTTTGATTAATGTTGTGTTTATGCAATGCTGCTTGTTGGCTAGGAGTCGATAATGGTTATACTGTGTAAAAGTATAAATGCTACTCAGTTGTTGGTTTATTAGACCATAATCAGTAAAATTTCTAGTAATCGACAATTTCAACTGGTCTATGATATCATAATCATATTAATTTCTAGTAACCTACTTTTGGAGGGTAGATTTAAACTACTGTATGATTTAGTAAGCACACGAGTATTTACACATGATTCCATTGGGTCACTAGCAGTAAAGTCTCCATTTTGTTTCTTTACATTTACTCCCTCGGTCTGTATTTCAGCTATACTGTTAAACAACTTAAAATTACATAAATCTCCCTCCATTTTATCTACATTCTTGCCTTTACATGGTTCAAACTTCACATTAGTTTTCACATCAGAAACATGTTCCAAACTAGAATCATTATCAGAATGTGGTGATTCTTTATGGAGGGTAATCTGGTCTTTTTGTTCTGGACTGGTGATTGAAGTAGAACTTTCACTCTCCTGTGATAACTTGTCAGCTATGAATGCCAACAAGTCAAAGAAACAAAAAAATGTGTCAATATGAATTTCAAAAATGTATTTGTTTTCCATCAGTGAAACAAAACTTTTGCATAGTTTTATCCCAATTTATTTTATATGGTTTACAATCTTGATTGCATCAATAGTTGATAGAAAACAAACAAATGGATGGAGATATTTAATATTACCTTTCCAGTTTCATCTCTGATCTTATTTAGGACACCAAACACACACACACACACACACTATATATATATAGTTATAAACACATCAAGATTACAACAGGCATTACCTCAAGCATTCCGCTTTTAACGGAATATATTGACAAAACCCTTTGTAAGCTCAGGATGTTGATCTAAATCAATTCTTTTTCCGGTGGCAACCAAATGGGCAAAATAGTCATTTTGCACTGTACATTATAATACAAATTGATTAGCATGACCATATTAGGGACCTCAGATAACAAAAGGGAACTTGTTAGTCTCGCTGTTATGATGTTAGATTTGATGATGCCATGTTGGTAGTTTAGGCTGTCAGTTTGAGCAGCACTGCAACCAGGTTGGCACTTGAGGTTTCCTTTATTAAATCGGGTATGAAATTATCACATTTTTTATTCCCTTGTGAAATGATTCTGTTTGTGTTATGATACAAATTATCCCCAGGTTGAACATCATCAATTCCAATTGAGAATCCACCGAGTACTGCATCAAAATAATCTCATCATACACTTTCACCAAACATCTATTCAGAGCTCACAACTTCTCCTATAACAGCAGCCTCACTTGGGCAGGAACTTAGGATTGGCTCTTCGACGTTTTCCTCAGGTAACATTTGTCAAAATTCAGTTCCACATAACATGCATTGTTTTTCTTGATTATCTGAGGCTAGAAAACAAGTGGTTAATGTTATTTGATAATTAGTAAACTCTTTCTATCTATTTTTCATATCTTCTTTGCATGACATGATTTCTCCTTAATGTCTCATCAGATATCATTCTTTCAGAAAAATATTCAAGTAACTGATTCACAAATACAAGATATAATCATATAATATCAACTTTCTTAATGTGAGTAAATGAGTAAATGACCATTTTACCCTTCTGTAAGTAAAAAAGAAAAGTGAATAGGAGAAAAGATTTCTATATCTTTGCACAAGATTCCAATTTCAATTCATCTTCTGTGTAATCTTCAATCACATTGATCCTTTCAAAATTTTCTGTCCAGGACCAACAGATTCAGAGACTATTCCAATCTCATACGTATATAATCCTTTTAGTGCAATCAACAATTGTCTGATTGGAGTGTGGTTACTACGTTATGAACTGGATGCATGAGTTTGTACTTTTTCGACAACATGGATTTCCGAATGTAAGTATATTGTTAGATATTTTTTTGCATTTTTGTTTATTGTACTAGTGGGTCACCTTTGTTAAATAACAAATTTTTTATCTTAATTTGTTTGTAGAACATTTGGAAGGACAAAAAACCATTTTCTAGTGAGGAATTGGATGAACGTGTTAAAACATGGATGAGAACTTTTGGAGATAAAGTGAAGTCTTTTTCAAGTTAACGGTTAGTTGTTCTATATACATTGTTATAATTGGTTATGTTTTTCAAAAAACCATTTTCTAGTGAGGAATTGGACGAAAGTTTTTTTTATGGAAAATGTGATATATAAAAGTAGGATGCTATATTTTGTGTTTTATTGTGGAAGTTTGCAGATTTCAAGTTAAGGAGGTTGCTGTTATGGAGGTACACAAACATCCCTTGTATTTCATGTTGTATTTGCTCATATTTTTTATGTTGTGGAGAAGTTTTCACCCTTACATTGCTATAGATGAAGGTGTTAATGGCAGGAATGTCCAATAATTTGAGTTTTCTTCATTAAAAGTTATTTAAGATTTTGAATCCTAAGTTTTCTTGTTTTTGTAGGCATACACTGAATTAGCCACAAAGGGGAAAGAGAGGTCAGATGTGTGACATTAACAAATTTAAGAATGTTTTTATGTTTAATGAACTAGGTATACAACTTTTAGATTGTATAGATTGTAGTATGAAAGAATATTAATGTTTTTATGTTTAATGAACTAAATAGTTATTGTAATTTTTTTTTTCTGTTTTTTAAAATTAAAACATGATCAGTGATGCCCCACTTCTTATGGTTGGAATGGAATCATATAGTAGGTTTGTATTTTATGGAGATTGATCAATTGGTTACAATTCACATGCTAAAAGCTTTGCAGAAATTAAAGAGTTTCTTTTAGTTAGAATAGTTGGAATGGTGATCCATGTGTTCCACAGCATCCATGAAGTGGAATTGGTTGATTAATAAGGCTGGAATGCAAAGCCAGAATGGGCTGGAAAGTCTGGAATGCAAAGCTAGGAATAGGAATGAATAAGACATCAAGTACAGTTGTTTATTGGTGTATTAGATGTGTATATATGGCGTATTAGATGATACTTGAGACATCAAGTACGGTTGTTTTGGTGTATTAGATGTTTATATATGGTGTACTAGATGATTGTATGTAATGATTGTATGGGATGGTATAAGATACATATAATACGGTTAAATAGCCGTACTTTATTATGCATGTAATCTAATACACCCCTCTACTAGTACGCCTGCTATCTACGTACTATATTCATAATTTCAACCGTACTCTATTAACCTTTTTCTAGTAGTGACAGCAGAAAGTAAATCAACAATATCAAAATTTTGTTAATTGATTGGTACTGCATAAATGATGTTTGAAGGCTCTAGCATGTGAGTTTATGCGTGAAGGGATCTTGAACAATCACTTATCTAAAATTATCTAAAAGTATGTTGTCTACTGTCTCTTATAATTATATGCATAGTCTTAATAAAGGCATTAAGTCTCAGTATTTTGTTTATTATAAGCTTCTACTTTCATTTCTTTCTGTTATTGTAATGTACCTTTATTTTTTCCATATTATTGCATTATACTTCATCACACTGTGTTTTTTAGTTTTTCATGTTCTAATGATGAATGTTTTCCATTTAAACACTTATTTTACTTATTATTGTCCCTCCATGTAAGAGGAGATAAAACATCATGGAGAATGTAAAAATCTATTTTTTCTGTTGTTCAAAATGATGTTCATGTTTTGATCCTAAATATTTGTTAAAATGTATACCGGAAAAAGTTACTGAAGAACGATCAAGGATCACTTACAACTCTTGGTAAGACATCCATAAACATTTGTATATTATCCAACCAATTTAGCTACATAATAAAGGGGCAAATATATTGGTAGGTGTGGAATATGGTTCAAAAGTTCAATTGAAATATCGGAATTCAAAAGCTATTGTAGCACCATTTTCAACTATTAGTAACTCGAGTACTTTTGTTGGTTGTTCTAGCATATGATTCACTAGCATTTGGTAAGCCTTAATTATTTTTCTCTCTTTCTTATGTGATGAATATAGCTTTTTCTTGGAAAATTTGGTGGTAAAAAAGTGTTAAGGTTTGGAACTGTCATCTGTTGGCTAGCGAGGTGAATATGATGGTTTTCGATTGGCTTAAAAATAGAAATAACAATAGTATTTTCATTAATTGGCTTAAAAATTTAGTGACTAATGTAATCACCCTTCACCAGAATGCCTTAAATTATTGTGATGCTAGCATTTTGCTAGCTATTTTTTAATAAAATGTCTGTTGTCAAAAAACGTTGGCTTATAAGCTTCATTGTAATTAGAGATATGATAGTTTGTTCTCGGATTTTTTTGTGATGTATGGATTTGAGTTTGAAACTTCTTATTTGTAGGACGTAAGCTACATTGTCTTCTATTAATAAATATTAAATAATAACTAATGGTCAAGTAAAAAGATCAATTGGTTGGATTGAAGTACAACTGTGGGATCAACTTGTATTTTTCCCAAATAGCAATCTACTTATTTTATTTATTTATTTTTTGTTTCTTATCGTATCATACTATATTTATTTTCTTACAACCTGTAACATTTCATCCTTTTGTCCATTTGGTATTATCTTTTATATTAATTAACATTTTTCTTCTCTAATAACACAACTCATCTTAGAAATAGTTATACATTGATGAATTTAAATAGTTTTTTTCATTCTAACATCTTAAGTTAAATTTTTTTTATTATAATATTACATTGTTAATTATTAAACAAATATAAATAATGTAATTCTATATAAATAATGTACTACAACATGATTTGATAATATCATCTGTTAATGTATTAATCGGCAAAAATATCTTAATATATTAATTATCAATTGATTTTATCAAATTAAAATAATAATCTACTCAAATATCCTAAAATTTGATGCTTGTAGATAAATAAATCTTTAGCAACAAGTTTTTTTTTTCTTTTTTTATTATTATTTTTTTTATTTTTTTTATCATCTCATAACATTTCTAAAGATATAGCTTTTGGTGGTTTTGTTTTTTGGATTTCTCTCGTAGAATGTATAACTTTATCTTACTATTTTTCGTTTATAGATAGATTGTCTCATGTTGGTGATTAATTTTTATAGTATAATTTCCATCATTTTCTCTGTAACTACATAATTTTCTAATTGAGATCATTGAATATAAGAAAATATTTGTTGTCAGGAAGCTAATTGTCGTCTGGATATAATGTGATGCCGACACATTGCACAAAAATTGTTTACCGTCTATGGAAATAAAACCAATTGCCAAAATGAAACTACTACTATCGTCGTATACACCGTCCGTAGAATTAAGGGTACCCTATGTTTGAGTATGTACATTTTCTGGAAGCAAATAACAACTAAAATGATTTAGAAAATTAAAATCATTAACTATTTATCAAAATGCACCTTGCTGTATGATTTGCTTTAAAGTTGATTAAAATGTTCCTTTTATAAATTGAGTTCATAAATAACATAGATGCATTACTAGGAAACAATAAGTAACTATAAAAAATATGTGTTCGGTGCATAAGACTTTTCTATTAAGTTCGTTTATTTTTAAGAAAATAAGAAACAATAAATAACTAGAAAAAGCTAACGTCAATAAAATAGTGCAATAACATTGACTTTTTACTAGGGTTGTGCATGGGTCGGTTAACCCATAAGTGGTCGGTTTCTGGTTTTCAGAACCCAATAGGATCGGTTTCTAGTCGGTTCGGTTTCTCGGGTTCTAAGGTCGGTTTGGGCGGTTTTTCGGTTTCTTGGGTTCAACCCATACCTTCACGGGTTCTGGGTTTAAACCCATGGGTTTTGGATTTTAACTCATTTTCCATAAATAAAGCAACAAGTTAAATACTTTAAAAAACACCAAATTTAAGTTAAATACTTCAAAAAACATGAGTCTTACAACAAATAGTCTATTACAAGTTACAACCAAAGACCGAAAATAGTCTATTACAATCAAAAAACAATCAAGTATGGGTCGGTTTTTAGGGTTAGATGGGTCAGTTTCTTGGAGCGGTTTGTCGGTTTTAAGTAGGGGTCGGTTTCTCGGGTTGAATGGGTCGGTTTCTGAGTAAAAACCGAAACCGAACCCGATTTTTTGGTTTTTAAATAATTCAAATCCGAACCGTCGGTTTTGCTTCGGTTCGGTTTTTTCGGTTTCGGTTTCGTCGGTTTCTTGGTTTGGGTTTGCTCACCCCTACTTTTTACAAGGTTCTTTGATCGATTAATGCAAGATAATGTAGTTTTCTTACTTTTACACAAATTTCTATACACTATCTTATAATTCAATTAGCTTTTTATTTAAATTTGAATTAATATTAAAAAAATATTCTAATTAAATAAAATTTAAATTTTAAAACTATTATTGATAAAAAGGGGAGTTTCAAGATCTAATTAAAAAAATTTTATTTTAAAAAAATATTCTAATATTATGCTGGATTTTAAAATTATGGTTAAGAAATTTAAATTATTTTTTGTTTATAAAAAGGGGAGTTTCAAGATCTAAAAAGCAACTCAACAACATAGAATGGAAATAAAAAAACAATATCAATATTACAAACCCATAATCAAGCCGGCCAAAGTTTCCGAACAACTTAAAATGTTATAGTTATTTGAAGTTTACGTTATGAGTGATTAACTGAAATTTGCAAAGAAATGACATATAAATTGATTTATGACCGTTTGAAAATTGTAAGAACTAAAAAATTATAAATATGTTGTAACTTGGTTAACACTTAATGGTTTGATCTTATAGCCGCTATGAAACTATTTACCGAAATGAATTAATCACCACGAGAAAACTATTTTTCACCGCCGCATTATGCGGGTAAACGACTAGTGTGTGTGTGTGTATATATATATATATATATATATATATATATATATATATATATATATATATATATATATATATATATAAGATAGGCCAAGTTCATTTAGGTTGGGCTAAGTTTTCATGGATAGACCATGGAGTGTTAAACTCATTGATCCTATGGAAATGAAAGTTCATGGGTACTAGGGTTTACATGAATGTAACCCTAATCCTCCACACTATATAAAGAGGTCTCTAGTTCATAAAATGGGCACTAGTGTATAGTACACAAGAGGGCAAATCTGATTTCATAGGAGTGAACGTAAGTGTTCTTCTTCTCAAGTTATTCCAAGGATTTTTGGTGTTGGGTGAACTATTTAAGGTGCAACACTTGGGGCACTAAGCTCTTAAAGATTCAAGACTTCAAGCTCCATTAAGGTATGTCATTCTACTAGATTCTTGTATTGTATATACTTCATATTATGCTAGTTAGGAAGAAACCTTCGAATATTGAATATTTGCATGTATAATAGAGAAAATCCAAGGTTTATAGGGTTGCATGTACAACATAGAGTGTTAGAATGCACAAAACCCATCAGTGGTATCAGAGACTAAGCTTGTTTTCAATTATACTTGATGCAATTTGCTGAAAAAAGTTGGAAAAATCGATTTTTTTGCTGTCTGGATAGGGGACTCGACGAGTCCATGTGCAAATTCATCCAACTCGACGAGTTGGTTCATGCACTCGATGAGTTGGACCCCCTGACAGCATATATTCGAATTTTTTGGCTGGAATTTAACTAGGAACAGTACCCTAAGCTATTTTTGAACTTGTAAACCTATTTTTGATGTGGAAATGTTCATGCTAATCCAATTTCAAAGATAATTGTCAATAGATTCATGTTTTGTATTAGTTTAATGGTTAGGATAATTTAATGAAAATTGGTTGATTTGAATTATCTTGTTCTTATGAGTTAGTTTAGATTAATAGAAAATTATCGTTAGTAGGCCTCATTCACGAAGTCGGTCTATAAGGGGGGGGGGGGGTATAAGGTTACTGCCTATAAAATGACAGTTTAATGGGTGTCCACTCTCACCCACCGCTTCCTTGACTGGTGGAGGGTCGTTAGCTGAACGAATTTAATAGGACTCTAATTCTTCCTTCATTATAAGTATAATGATAAATATAAAGTAACTAAGCCTTTTATAAATTCCTAATCTTAGTTACTTTAGGAAAATGTGAATTTTGTGCTAACCCATGAAATTACACTTTGCACCTTGCTTAAGTCATTAGTGGAGCGCGTGTGGTTAACTGACACACTAACTTGGATTTAACAAGGTTGGCAAAGGGTGGCTTAAGGTTTATCATAGATCGGTGGAGCATATGTGCTTAACCGGCACATCGATTAGGTGATAAAAATTAAGAGTACTAAGTATATTTGCATGGTTATTCACACCTTGTTTTGTGATCCTCGGCGTCCCAGTCACAAAACTTGATAGGGCACAATCGAGATTGAAACATGTCATTGAAATGTTCAATGAATCTCAAAAGATCTAGGAGTTTCAAATCCAATTATAACCCAATAAATTATTTCGTTTGTCATGGTGGAAATTGGTGAATCGTCATTCACCTACCTTCAAATATTTTGTAGCTTGGATTACGGCATCCCTCTTCCAAGTTATAAAATATTGTGTTGGGTGCTAACCTTAATATTTCATATTGGGTGTTCTATTAAGGACTTAAATCAACTAACTTGAATTTCACCCATTGTAGATGTCTGGTCCAGACAACTATGATCTCCCAAATCTCTTGGAACAAGCTTTTCTAATGAAGATGATGAACTGTGATTGGATCATAATAATCATACTTCTCTTCCTCCACCTCTTCCAATATTCTCCCTGACCCAGAAGCTCGAAGACTTGAAAAGTTCAAGATCAATCAAGCCCTGCTTACAATGAAGCATAATGATGGAAGACATGTGTGCACTCATGTCTTAGGAATGAAGTCACACATCGACAGGTTGAGAATGTTAGGTGTTGTTGTCCCAAGGAAGTTGGCTATTGATTGCGTTCTTCAGTCACTTCCTGAGTCGTACAGTAAGTTCATTAAGGACTGCTATATGACAGATCACGACATGACCCTTATTGATCTTTCTTATTTACTTGTTGCAGCTGGATCATAAATGTTTTGGCGCACTGGAAAAGTAAATTGGGTGGAAGATATACTACTCAAACTTCCATGGGAATTGACAATGGAAACATTGGATGTCCAGAAAAACTTTCTCTTCCCAATGGAAAGGGAGTGGACATGGTCAAACCGGTTGACCAAATGGTAAAGGGAAAGGCTAAGTCTGTGGTAGTCCCATGTACCATTCCCAAAGAGTCTGTATGTCTTTACTGTCAAGAGAAGGAACATTGGAAGTGAAGCTGCCCTAACTACCTAAAGGATCTGAGAGAAGGAAGAATCAAAAAATTTTGACTCTCCTTCAAGTAAGTCCACTATCTAACTATGTTAAGTTTATAATTATTGATTCTTAGTATATGATGTGAGTAGGTTACATTTTGATGTATGGCAGGATCAAGCAAAGGGAAGGAACCTTAAAGGAAGTATATGTTGAATCTGATCGCGAAGATGGATTTTAATCATATGGATCAAAGATCAGATTCTTGAGCTACTACTTAAGAGTTATGATAGATTGCTAGGAAATATGTAATAGCATAGTTTTCATTTAAAGTTGCATTGTAAGGAAAAAGTTTTTTTTCCCACATTTTAATAAATAAATAAAGTTTTGTTTTGTTTTATTTTATATCTCCTTGCAATGACATTTATGGAAAATTGATGTTTGTATATTTCTAGAAATAATGGAAATATGAATTTGATTCTTTCATTTGTGGTAGTGTCTAAATTTACCAAAAAAGGAAATATTCTCATCACCCAAGTTTCAATTGGACTGAAACTTGGAATCATGCAAGTTGTATTGTATGATGAATGAGAATTTTCATCTTTGGAGAATTAAGACTAATTCCTTGTTCACATGTATATGTGAGTCAAGTGAAGGACAAAGGAATCGGGTACACTTGGTTGTGCGCTAGTCAGGTCCACCACAAAGATCGATAAGACTATTCGTCGTGATTTACTAAAGTTTAGTAAATATGCATATACTTACAAGTTCTAAGTATAAGTCTAAAACATTAGAAAAGCTTCAATGTATGGCAGAACGAATGAGAAGAATCAAATTAGATAGAAAGATAAAAAAAATTCAAATCTGAAAAGATGGGAGTATACTTTAGTATTATTTTTTGTGATCATCTTAATGATTAAGAAACCATATCACAATTGGTCCTCTAAGGACATCTTAGTGCATTCCTATGGATAAGAAGTGGAATCATGAATTGTGAAATGATTAAATCAAGAAGATAAGTCATACTTAGTTCCAAAACAATTCTTAGAGTCATACTCCAAGATTGTAACTTCAGTGATACATCTTAAAGAAGGTTTATAACACTTGTCAAATGTAAGAGTAAAATGTTTTCTACTCTAGAACTCCAGCTGATTTCTGAGTACATGTCAAAGCTAGTGGGAGCATAAGTGTTATGCTAATAATTATCATATTAGTGGGAGCATGATAATTATGATAAGTATTGCAAGTTATCAATGTTAATTGTAGAAAACAAAAGTTTCAATTGGTTAAGAGAGAAGAAATTATTCTTCATTTCAATTCTAAAAGCGTAAATTGAGATTTTAATAATCTTTAGTCAAGGATATATATATATATATATATATATATATATATATATATATATATATATATATATATATATTGCGTTCTCAAATTCGATTATGATTACGGCATCCCTCTTCATAGTCAAATTATGAAAACATGGCAAATAAAAAATATTGTAGCAAAAGACTGATCTAGGATCATGTCTTTATGTGAGACATCATGAATCGTGTCCCATATGCTTCGGGTATAGGATTGATAACATGTGCTATAATATTTATCCTTTCTAAATTTTCCAAATGCCTAGGGCATTAAGAGGGGAAAAGGTCTAGAATTGGATATGACTAAAATGATTAACCAATTTTTGAGGACAATATGAGGTTTTACCAAAGATTGGTTGCTCATGGACATTTGGAAGTATGGTGAAATTTTTTGGAAACAACCATATTGACATATTTTGAAAAGAGGCAACTCTTGTTCATAAGTGATAGTCAAAATGGGAATGTGGAAATGTTTCCATAGGAGGAAAATATTCATTAAATCTGTGTAAGATTAGAAAAACTAAATGTAAGAAGGATGTTCAAAGGAATGTACTTTGAATTTGAGACTTTGTTTCCATGGAATTGATCTCCATTGGAGTGCTTTGTAATGTTTGTTGCCAAGTCTTTGTGACTTTGTGCATAGTCATTACAAGAAGATCAATGTATACGAGTTTAGAATCTAACTGATTTTGGTAAATGGCAGGAATTTGGAATTCTTACATTTACGATAAGGATTTTGGATTGTGAAATGAGACTCATTGGAATTATGTTCAACTGATCTATTCCAAAAAGTAAGGATCATAGACAAACATAGTGTGTATACTTGGTGTATGGCATAACTATTGTTTGGACAAACATAGTGTGCATGCTTGGAGCATGGCATGACTAGTGTTTTAATTCAAGTATTAAGTTGATTATTTGAAACATTATGCAATGAATAATGTGTAATCAATATGGTGATAAACAAAAGGTGTTTTATTTATATTCATAAGTTCTGAGACCATATTGGATTCGATTATTCTTATGTTTTTCTTTGCATGTTGAGACTTCCCGAATACCTAAGTTATTGAAACCATCCACAGTCGATAATACGTTGGAAGTAGGTATTAAGCCAAGACTGTCATGAATTGGGTTTGTAGATGTCTAAAGTGTTTAGACATAGCAAAAGTTGCTGCAACATTCATGATTGCTCTTGGAATGAGATTCGAGTATTGGATTCAAGAATCACTTCATGGATTTTATCACGATTGAATCATGAGATGATAATATCTTATACATTGATTGTACGAAAACGCATTGGTAACTCGTTGTTATAAAACATGCCTTTATGTATGATTCAACAAGTAGTAGAACAAGCATATGAGTCGAAGTTTATCCATTCCATTTACCCTTGGAGGGATAAAAGCGATATCTATGGGCCCTTCGATGATTTAGTGATGACACCCCTAAGTGCTTGGCCAAGCCTGAACTGATTTGATTTGTTTAATTAGTCAGTCTTCATCAATCGGAAATCGGGAAACAACAAATGGACAGAGAGAATGATTATAATCCATGTCTCAGTCCATATGATATCTAGAATGGAGGAATATATGATCCCTTATCTAATTGACATGTCATTGACTAGATCAGAGTTTGATAGCGACTTTAAGAGCTATGATTGTTAGTCGGGTTTTGGAGTCATACGCAATAATATTTTTAGACTTATCCAAGTAGGGATGAGAATTTGGCCCGAAAACCCGAACCGAACCGGACCGAACCGAATTAGACCCAAATAAGCAATTCGATTCGGTTTTCGGGTATCTATATAAGGCTTATTCGGTTTTCGGGTTTTTCGGTTCGGGTTACCCGAATAAGGGCTTATTCGGTCCAAAAGGACCGAACCGAATATGAAAAGTCACATTTTTTTCCTAACATGATTGCTTATTCGATCTTCTTTTCTATCGATCGTTACCCAATAAAACCCACGTAATACACCAAAAAAATCAACACAATCGAATTTGTTCATCCGTATTACACCAAATTGACGAGTCAACGACATTACTTCTTTGATCGATTGAGGTTTTTCTCATCCTTGTGACATTACTCTTTGATCGACAGTTGCGGCTACTGCCCTTGCGACTTACGGTAACCTGGACTCATTGATCGATCATCACCGGTTCAAAGTTCAAACTTCAAAGTCTATTCATGATAAGAAAAAAAGTCGACCCTTGCGTCTGGAAAAAATAATCGTCTCATCATCGTTGTTTTCTAGTTTCTACTATGATCAAACTCCATTCAAGTCATACAAAATACAATATTTATAATCACATTGTAAATGTTATTTGTAAATGTTATTCGGTTTATTCGGGTTATTTGGCTCCTTAATCATCTTCTACATGTTATTTGGGTTATTCGGGTCGGAACCGAACCGAACCGAATAATACCCGAACCGAACCGTACCCGTATTGCTTATTTGGTTCGGTTTTCGGTTCATACAATTACCCTTATTCGCTTTTCGGTTTATTCGGGTTCGGGTCGGTTCGGTTCGGTTCCGACCCGAATAACATCCCTATATCCAAGTGGGAGATTGTTGGATTAGTGTCTAAGTCCATAACTATAATTGGTATGTACTTGACTCGATTCGGCATGGTTCATTTGGGTTGCATGGCATCGCAACAATTGGATAGACAAAATGAGAAAAAATATAATTATGATTTATATTAATATATTATAAGTTCTAATATATTAATATGGAATCATATTATTTAATTAGTATTGATCAAGAATTAATTTAGAATTAATTTAGTGATAAAAAAGGAGCTAATTAAATATGGACTCTTATATATATATATATATATATATATATATATATATATATATATATATATATATATATATATAGGATGGGCCAAGTTCATTTAGGTTGGGCTAAACTTTTATGGATAGTCCATGGAGTGTTTAACCCATGGATCATATGGAAATGAAAGGTCATGGGTATAGGGTTTACATGAATGTAACCCTAATCCTCCACACTATATAAAGATGTCTCTAGTTCATGAAATGGGCACTAGTGTATAGTACACAAGAGGCCAAATCCGATTTCATAAGAGTGAACTTACGTATTCTTCTTCTCGAGTTATTCCAAGGGTTTTTGGTGTTGTATGAACCATTTGAGGTGCAACACTTGAGACACTAAACTCTTAAAGATTCAAGACATCAAGCTTCAACAAAAGGTATGCCATTCTACTAGATTCTTGTATTGTAAATACTTCATATTATGCTAGTTAGGAAGAAACCTTGGAATATTGAATATTTTCATGTATAATAGAGAAAACATAGATCCAAGGTTTATAGGGTTGCATGTACACCATAGGAGTGTTAGAATGCTCAAAACCCATCAATTTTATATTGTGGCGATGATATTATGGTTTTAATAATGATTTAAAAATGAAAATTTTGGGTTGTATTTCTGGGACATTTAATCTGATGATACCCTCATTACCACGAGGAGTCCTTCTTCCACCCGATGTCTTATGAAGTGATATTTCCTGTCGATGTGCCTGGATCTGCCATGATCCCTTGGTTCCTTGGTTAAGGCAAGCGCACCCTCATTGTCATAGAAAATCTCCATAGGCTCCTGTATAGCTGATACAACTCCAAGGTCTCCGATGAAGTTCTTCAGTCATATCGCCTCCTTTGACGCTTCGCTTGCGGCTATGTACTCTGATTCGCACGTTAAATCAGTTACAGCCTCCTGTTTGGAACTTTTCCAATTTATTACTCCTCCATTCATGGTAAAAACCCAGCCCGACTGAGAGCGGAAATTATCTATGGCGGTCTGATAGCTGGCGTCACTATACCCTGTGACTCTTAAGTCATCACTCCCACCAAGATTAAGAACCCATTCCTATGTCCTGCATAGGTACTTAAGAATATTCTTTACCGCAGTCCAGTGAGCTTTATCAGGATTCTCTTGATATCTGCTAACCATGCTCAAAGCAAACGCCACATCAGGGCGAGTACAAGTCTTTACATACATGATCGAGCCAACTGTGGAAGCATATAGTACTCGACCCATCTTAGCTATCTCAGCCTTTGTACTCAGACATTGAGTCTTACTTAGTTTGGTATTGCCTTGGATGGGTATGTCACCTTTCATGGAATTCTCCATCTTGAACCATTTCAACACCTTGTCCAAGTAGGTACTTTGACTAAGTCTAATTAGTCTTTTACTCCTGTTTCTCAATATCCTTATCCCTAGGATGTAAGCAGCTTCTCCAAAGTCCTTCATAGCGAAACACTTCCCAAGCCAGGACTTAACCTCCTGCAAGGTTGGAATTTCATTTCCTGTGAATAGTATGTCATCCACATACAACACTAGAAAGCTAACTATACTCCCAATAGCCTTGACATACACACGAGACTCGTCCTTGCTTCTCGAAAATCCAAACTATTTGACTATATCATCGAAACAAAGATTCCATCTGCGAGATGTTTGTTTCAATCCATAAATAGATTTCTCAATCTTACACACTCTATTAGGGTACTTTGCATTGATAAACCCTCTGGCAGACTCATGTAAACATCTTTAGCCAACTTCCCATTACGGAAAGCGGTTTTCACATCCATTTCCTATATTTCATAGTCATGAAATGAAGCTATGGCTGACATAACCCTAAAATATTTAATCATTGCTACTGGTGAGAAGGTCTCATCATAGTCAACTCCAAGAGTTTGAGTGAAGCCCTACGCAACCAGTCGCGCCTTATACGTTTGTACTTTCCCATCCATGTCGGTTTTCTTCTTGAAGATCCATTTGCACCTAACTGTCTTACGACCCGATACATTGACAACCAAGTTCCAAACTCGATTATCATACATGGACTAAATCTCGCTATCCATAGCCTCTTTCCACTTTGCAGACTCGGGGCCTACCATGGCTTCCTTGTAGTTGTTATGTTTATCCAAATTTACTAGTGTGCTATCACTGATAAATGTATCACCCTCAGATGTTATATGGAAACCATATAACACAGGTGGAACATTAACTCTACTGGAGCACCTCAAAGGTACGAACTTGTCAACCGGTTCAAGCACTCTAACAACCTTATGGTGCACATGCAACCCTAGATGCTTTGGATCTATGTTTTCTCTAATTATACATGCAATTTGATTTTCCAAAGCATACATCCTAACTAGCATATAATTTGACAATTGAACAACATAACTAGTTAAATAACTTACCTCTTAGTAGGACTTCTAGTTCTTGGCCTTCAAAAGATTTAGCACCTCAAATGTGATGCGTCTAATGTGTCACAAACACCAAGTGCAAAAGGAGGTTTGAGAGAGTAAGTTGCTTAGCAAAAAATCGATTCACACTCTCCAAGAATGTATGTGGCAACCGATTTTAGCTCTAGGGAGTTCCTTTTATAGTGTGACAAGTGTTGTGGTTACATCCATGCAAACCCTAAGGCACCATGACTCTTCATATTACTTAGGCTCCATGGGTTAAACCTCCATGGACAATCCATGTTGGTTTAGCCCATCCTAAATAATCATGGATCATTGGCCCACACTATAAGAATCATTGATTTACCAAATCAGTCCCCGTATATTTAATTAGTATCTTTTGATCACTAAATTAATTCCAAAATCATTCTTGATCAATACTAATTAAATAATATAATTTCATATTAATATATTATATACTTGCAATATATTAACAAATCACAAATAACCTTATTCTCAAAAGTCCATCCTATCAAGTTACATTGGTGAAGGCAACCCAAAAGGAACATGCTACTCTCGGGTCAAATACATACCAATTATAGTTATGAGCTTAGACACCTATTCCAACAGTTATCTGGATGATAGTGGATCGTTTGACAAAGAGTGCTCACTTCCTAGCCATTAGTGAGGGCTCATCAGTAGAGAAGTTGGTTGAGATTTATGTTCGAGAGGTGGTGGCTCAGAATGGGGTGTCGAATTCAATTGTGTCAGACCAGGATGTTTGTTTCACTTCCAGGTTTTGGAACAGGTGTCACGAGGATTTCGATACCTGGTTACATTTCAGTACTGCATATCATCCGTAAACGGATGGGCAGAGAGAGCAGACTATTCAGATGCTCAAGGATATGTTGCATGCATGTATCATTGATATAGGTGGGATTTGGGACTCCTATCTCCCGGTGTTTGAGTTTTCTTATCACAACAACAATCATGTCAGTATTGGCATTCCTCCCTTTGAGATTCTGTATGGAAGGAGGTGTCAGACTCCTATTTTTTAGGGTGAGGTAGGACAGAGATTGATAAGGAGCACGGAGATAGTGCTCAAAATAACCGAGCTTATCTAACTAGTTAGACAGAGATTACTGACAACCCAGAGTCGCCAGAAGCGTTATGCAAATTGGCGACGCTTTGAGCTAGAGTTCCAGGTGGGGGATTTAGTGCTTCGGAAGGTATCACCTTGAAAGGGACTTATTCTCCTCATGAAGCGAGGCAAGATGGGCCTTAGGTTTATTGGCCCTTTTAGAATATTGGCATGTGTGGGCAAAGTGGCTTATCGGTTGGAGCTGCCAGAGGAGTTGACCAAGATTCATGATACCTTTCATGTTTCCCAGTCGAGGAAGTCTATGGCTGAAGAGAAATCGATGGTCCATTTGGAGGATATTCAGGACAATGATCGTCTGAATTACATCGAGAAGCCTGTGGCAATTCTGGATCGGAGAGTGAAGACCTTGAGGAACAACGTAGGGAACTTGGTCAAAGTTCAGTGGAACACTAAAAAGGCTCGTAGTGGACGTGGGAGCCTAAGTATGAGATGCATGAGCATTATCCTGATCTGTTTTTTGAGGATGACTTCGAGGGCGAAGTCTGATTCTAGGGAAGGAGAATTGTAACATCCAATTATCAAGTATTTTTATTTTTAGCCTTTGCCCTAATCAAAGTTTTCACATTTGGTCCCTTTTGGTATAAGTTCCACCTTTTAGCCTATACGTTAGGTGTACGCAAGGGTACGCCCAGTGTACTCATGAGAAGCCCAGGATCATGGAAGCCATGCTAGTATGTTCGGCGCATATGTTATATGTCCAGCGTACTAGCCCAATTTCTAAACCCTAAATTTTAGGGTTTCACCCCTATTTAAAGACATTAACTCACCCTTGGACCTCTCATAATCAGCCTTCACTCCTTCCAACCCTTAATCTCGAGTGTATTCCTTGTGAGTGAAGATCTTGAAGATTGGTGGTGATTTTGGTGGCCCTTTGTTGAAGAAGAAGGAAAGGACTAGTGAAGAAGGTGGAGTTGCTTGCAAGCTTGTGGATCCAGAAACTACTTCACCTTGTGCATCTTTTGAAGGTATAAAGTTTATACCTTGATATGTTTCCTGTTAGATCTTCATATATGAGTTTTTATGAGCTTTTTGTCCCAAAGCTTGGACCTTTGTGAGTATGGAGAACTCCAAAGCATATTAGTTGTCCTTTCATGCATTTTAGGTCTTTTATATTTGTAAAAATGGTTTCTTGATGGTCCCTTTCTATCCATGCAATAGTTTGGTAGTGTTGAGTATGGATTAAGTTAGAGTTTTAAGGTTTAAGCTCTTTTCAGCCATGCAAAGGCTTAACATTTTGGACTTTATGAATTAAGAAGTTCTAAGAAGGTTAGATATGTGTTTGGATGCATGTCTTAATGATTAAGACCATTTTGGAGTGATATTTTAAGTTATACGGCGTACACCCTTCATACTAATGGCTACGCCCAGCGTAGCCAAGTGTGACCCTGATCCCGCCTGATTTTCGAGTACGCCCCACGTAGGAGGAGAGTATGCCCAACATACGCGTTGGGCGGTTGACTTTTGCTAACTTTTGACCATTGGTAAAGATTTAAGGTTTTGGACCATGGGAGGGGCAAAATGGTATTTTTTGCTTAAGGGGCTTAGTTGTGGGATTTGGACTCACGATTTGAATTGTGTACCTTGATTATTAATTAGGGTTGATTATTATGTTATTAGGAAGAGTCTGATTCCTGCAGTTTTGGGTGTGAGATTTATCTGGTATCAGTATTAGGTGAGTCTCCTCACTATTCTTAACTATGTTGTAGAATAGTTGTATTTGTGATGACGAGCTAGGTCTAACTATTATTTTGTATTATGTTGTTTATATGTGACTGGGACTGCGGATAATCTCAAGGATTACTAATAACCCATAGGGCGTGTTGTTGCCCACTGGGACTGCTGATAGTCCCTAGGGTTGCTAATAACTCATAGCCTTTTGTTTATGATGTGATGTATGTGGTATCTTGTGGAACTCACTAAGCTTCGTGCTTATAGTTGTTAATATGTGTGTTTCAGGTATTTCCGAGGATCGCGGGAAGGCGAATGTCTGATTGTACACACTCGTTGGGAGATTTGTTACCGGGGCATTTTGTGGTACTCTGATATTTTGTGATGATGATTTGTACTTGACACTTATGTTTTTTATTAATTGGATTATGAACAATATTTTGCTAATTTAAAAATGAAAATTTTTGTTTTAAATCTGAGGTGTTACATATTAACGTAAAAGAGAAGAAAGAAAATGAACAAAAACGACATCAAGTGGATACACAGCTTCTTTCGATGCTCGTGTCGGATTAGATTTAAATGTTGACGACGAGCTCGAGCTAGAAAAATTGTTCGACTAATGAGTAGGGACAAAGTACAAAGGAAGGGGAATGATCTTCATCAAATGCATCAGTTTTCAGTAACGAAGCAAGGGAAATGAGGAAATGATGAAGACATTTGATCAGTACAACTTGAATTTCGTTCGATGTTTGGAATTTAAAAATGAAAATTTTGCCAAAAAAGAAAAGTCATATGAGGAAAAAAATAAAAGATCTTTAATTTTTGGTGTAAAAAATTGGTCATATTCTAGGACACCCCTTTGAGTTTGCTTTGAGGATGAGAGAGAAGATCACGAAAAAAATATTTTCCCTAAATTGTTCTATGTTTTTTTTAAATCATGGTTGTTTTTTTATTATATAATTTTTAATTATGTTTTATAGGTTGTAATACATAATTATTATTTTTGACTAATGAAATATTTTTATTTTTATTAATTTTTGTGTTTATCAATCATTATTAAATTAATTATATTTGTTTTTTAAATTATAGCTTTTAAAAATAAAATAAATCTATTGTGAAAAAAAAAAAGTAATTGAAATGTGACCATATTTTTTAGGTTTTAGTGAAAGAGAGTCAGGAAAAATAAGGTGACACTCGTATAGAAAAAGGAAAATGATTTGGGAAGGTAATTAACTTTTCAGTAAGTTCACATTTGGGTAACTATCTTTTTTTTATACACATCTATGTAACAAAGTTATTGGAAGTGTTCATATATGACCAATATGACCGGCTGTAGTAGGTTACATCCTAGATGTGAACACTTTCAACAAGTTCTTTACCTAGATGTGTAAAAAAAAAATAGTTACCTAAATATGAACAAAACAAAAAGTATGAGTAAATTACATGAATGGTCCCTATGGTTTGGGGAAATTTGTGTTTTTTGTCCCTAACTTATTTTTTTTAACTCGGATGGTCTCTACTGTTTATTTTTGTTGCGCGTTTGGTTCATGTCTTACCTAAAAAGACTATTGTGCCCTTATTAATTTATTTTTAATTAATTTTATTAATATGTATTTATTTTTTTATATATGTAAAAAAATTAATAGAGCTCACATATTTTATCTGGCGGTCCAGCCCAGACTCCGGTAAAGAACTTCGAAAATGAAAACTTTTATGAAATTTCATGAAATAGAAGGTTTTGACTCGTCCAAATTTGATGAATGTCAAATAGAATTTAATGTTCATGAATCGTGATAAACATAAATTCAACGTGACAGTATAATAACCTACATAATAAAATAGATATGCTCACGGATGACCTACGTAATAAAATAGATACGCTCACGGATGACCTCATTTGCACTTGAAAACAAATAAAGGACAACGAATATAGAAAGAAAAAGTGTTAACTAAAACCAACAAATAAATAAATAAATAAAAAATCACGTTATTGTTTTATTGAGATAACTTATTCATATCATAAAATTTAAAATAAATAAAACATTCATATTCATAAAGCCTTTCAAAAAAACATTATTTTTAAAGCAAAGATTTTTTTTTTTTAAATTTCTGCACAAAAAAACAAAGTTTACTAAGAGGGCATGTTGGAAATGGCCACTACAACATCAAAATAATTTTCATGTCTTTCATTTTTTTCCCTTTTTTCTCGAATTTTTTTTAATTATTTTAAAAACAAATATATTTTTTTAAAAACATACTACTTAAATAAATCATATTATTTAAATAAAAATAAAACAAAAATATATAATCCTTTTTTTTTCTAAATAACTACTCGTCATCATCATCATCGTAGGTATGATCCGTTAAGTCTTTTTGAAGTTGTATGTGTTTTTATATGTTACGGATATCAACGATTCTATACAAATATTTCGATGAACCTGATTAAAATTGCATGTGTCAGAGCTCCGTTGGCATATATTGTGCAATATTGCGTCATTTATCTTTTACCACCATGTTATACATTATGATACATACATACATAATATATTGTAAAGTTTCTAACTCACATGGTTGTGTTGCATGTTCTAATATGAGTTACTTTGACTTCAGAACTCCAAACCCACGTTTCACATCCTTATGTGCAACTTTTTGTCTTCTCTTGAAGATTTTTTCACTTGGTTCCACTAGGCGTCGAAATGTTTTCACGAGTGTGGAATACGCGAGATATATTCCATCCAGAAGGTAATAATCAAACTTATATTCATTTTCATTCGCTGTGAAAAGAGCATTTGGTGTCGTTCCTGACAAAATTTGTTGAATATTGTTGACTGATCAAGAATATTGATGTCGGTGTTGTAACTTGCAACCTCGAAATAAGCATGTGAAATCCATAAATCTTGGGATGCAACTGATAGGTTTTGAGCATAACAACATCCTTTGTGTTCATGCAACCCTAATTGCTGTGGATCTAAGTTTTTCACTAACTGAACATACAAAAGAAATTCCAAAGCAATAACCCTAGAACTAGCATATATAATTCGAAATTCATATATAAAGAGGGTTAAGAAGATTACCTTGCTTGTTATATAGCAATAACAAGAATTCCTTGATTGATCTTGACTCTTGAAAGCTTTAGTGCCTAAAATGTTGCACCTCTAATGGCTCACAAACACTTGTAGCAAGAGGATGAGAAGAGAGGAGGGAATATGTAGAAAATCGGCTAGGGTTTCTATGGTCTAAGCATTGGCCGAAAACCCTAAGTAAAGGGGTCTTTAAATAGTTGAGGCTGCTACGGTTTTAACATGGAAACCCTAATTTCCTGGTTAGGCCTTAAGCAGTCCATGAACCTCCTCTTCTAGAAGCCTTAGAGGAACTCTATAGGGCCTCAATATAGTCTTCGTCCACTCCATCCAAAAGGAGTCTAGTAGCCCAGTTTTGCAACTATGAATGATTTGCAAAACAGTCCTCATTCTTTTAATCAGTTCCTTTAATCCCAAAATTAATTCCAAATTAATTTATGATAAAATACTAATTATATAATATGATTTCTAATTAATATATTATTCTCATAATATATTAATAAATCATTTATTAACCTCTCTCTCCATAAGTCATCCTGTCAAGATGCTAAAGTGAAGGCAACCCAAAAGGACCATGCTACTATCAAATCAAGTTCATACCAATTACAATTATGAGCTTAGACACCTAATCCAACAGTATTCCACTTGGATAAGTCTAATAACTATAATTGCAAGTACGACTTCAAAATCTAATTAGCAATCGTAGCAGTCAAAAGCTGTTGTCGAACTCTGACCTAGTCAGTCGTGTCCTTAAGGTAATGGATCATATAATCATACGTTATGCAAGATATCATGTCGACAAAGACATGGAACAAAATCATTCTCATTATCCAACAGTTTATTCCCCTATTTCTGATTTGTATGACAAGGAACTTAATTGAACACATCAATTCAGTCCTGACCGGGTCCGATACCTAAGTCAACACAAAATCATCGAAGGGCCCAAGATATCGCTTTTACCCCTTGATATAAAAGGAATAGATAAACTTTGACTTATATGCTTGTACTATTTACTCATCAAATCATACACAACAATGCGTTTTATAACGTCAAGTTACTGTCACACCCCCAAACCGGAACGGCAGAAACGTTCGGAGGCGGAGGACGTCATGCTCAGTATCATAACCATAGTGAAGAAAGTAAACACAACCATCATAAATATAATTTAAAAGGTTACATTGTTACAAAATTACATGTTTCCAAATAAATTACATATGATGTTAAAATAGTTCAAAAGAAATTTGCACCTTAGCATTTTTCCTTAAAAAATCTTGTGGTTACCTGTGTTACTGAATACCTAAGAATACAAGTTGTTTTTGAAAGAGTATCAGCATAAAGCTGGTGAGTTCATAAGCAGTTTATGAATGAAAAATGAATGTTGTTCCTTAAAGTTTGTTACAAGTTTGTTACCAGAAAATCCAATATTTTCTAAAAGGTTTGTTGTAGTCTTAACTGGACCAAGAATTAGTGTATGTAAGTAAATCGTCATACTTATGTGTGTGGCTTTATATTTAGATAAAACTCCTTAACTCCCCGTGAACTGTGTGTTTTGTTAATTCCTCATGTGAGATGTTATAACCATACTTAAAACTCGAAGACCTCGTACTCAACGTTCTTCAGGCGTCGAAATGTTATGACACTTGTCACCCCAGACCTGTCAGTCTAGCTGTTGCAAGCAGCTTAGGTGCGGGTTTGTCAGACCCAATATAGATCTATATATAACTATCACGCTCTCCCTCCAGAAGATTCTGATTATAACTACAGGACTTTTATGTGGTACTTAAGAGTAACCCGAAGGAGAATGTCTCACAAATTTATTTATTAACAAGTTCACGTAATTTGTAATGAAATACATGTTTTGTAAATCAATTGTGTTACTGTTTTCTTTGTTAAACGAAGTGCTCAAACTTTACCTATTATAGTTTATCAAAAGTGTTGTGTGTTTGAATGAATCCTTGTTATGCATGTCTTTGTATTTCAATAAAATGACATTGAAAATACTAATTGTAGATCGTACACACCTTGCTCAGCATGTTACAAGGTGTGAATAACTCTTAAACTTGTGTTTGACAGTTTTACCCTAAACTGTCACTGTTTTTAAATATTTATAGAAAAATCATCGTAATTCGAAAACTGAATCCGTAAACTCAGAGAGTTTGGAAAAGAGTCTACTGTATTCATAAATTTTCCTATAATTTTTGGTGGTCTCAAACCAGTGTGAAAATGTTCATCTTCACAACCTGGTCCGACTTTGATGATGCAGTGATAGGCAGTTTTGTAAAAATCACAATAAATTGTAGAAAAATCGTATGAAGATGTGCAAGTAGTCATTTTAAAGGTATAAACCTGAAATATTTTTATATTTAATAGTTTTGAAAAATATTAAGTTTAAGATGGGTTAAATAGTTCGTGAACAGATCACAACTTTTCCAGTTGTAAGCTGTCAAGTTAAGTTTCAAATATGTTTTGGTGTTTTAGCATGTATTCCCCCTAAAAACTAAAGAAAACGGGAAAATGTAGGGCTATGAACTCACATTGAGTGATTTCTTGAAGAGTGGAAAGTCGAAGACGTGGAGTATCAAGTCAAGAACACTTGATGAACACGTGAAGTGTTGGATGATCCTAAGAATGATTTTTGGTGTTAAATGTTTGTAGATGATTCAAGGATTTATGAAAACATGGAATACCACTTGATTTTAAATGGAATACTTAACAAAAAGAAAAGTAATAGCTCAAGAACACTTCCAAAAAGTGGCTGGAAGTATAGAGAAAAAGAGGCTTTTTTGATGGTTTGAGAAATGTGTAAGTGAAGGAATTGATCAAAGAATTCAAGAAGTTACACCAGGGGTTTCTTTATATAGATGTTGCTGGAGCAACTTGTAAAATTGAAAGGATGTTTGCCTTGGTTTGTGTGATGTGCATAGGGTTCGACTAATGTGGAAGTGACACATGGAAGGCAAGTGGACACACTTGACCCACTTGTGGGGTAGAATATCCTTAGATATTTCTATTAATGAAATAATGATTTTTAATTAATAAACCCTTGAAAATGAATAAAATATGAGTTTAGGGGGTTTAAAATGGTAAAAATATGAATTTGGTGAAAATTCCCATCAAAAACGTCAAAAATAGGCTTAGGAAGCGAAAGTAGTCGAAAACAGGGAATTAGGAGCGAACCTGCGAGGTTCGGTCCTTAGGAGATGAGAACCGAGAGAAGGGAGAAGGGACCGAATGGAAGAGAGAAGGAACTGAAGGTGACAACAACAAGGAGCGAAATGGACGGAAGGTGGCAAGGAACCGAAATGGACTGAGGTCTCGGTCTATTTTGGGTGCGAGAGGGTTCGGTCCTTTATGCTCAGTTCGGTTCACAGGCTTCGGTTCGGATTGGGCAGTTCGGTCCTGAGGGACCTTCGGTCCTAATAGGAGGTTTCGGTTCTAAGAGGTTCGGTTCCTAAGAGGGGTTTCGGCCCTATTTAGCTGATTTTCATGTTAACTTCCCGTTTCAAGCGGTTTTTGGCCAAGTTAAGGGTCGGGATGATCCGGATGACTATAAAAAGTTGAGAGAGATTTGGGAGAGATTTCACATACTTGGAGAGATTTAATTTTAGCCATTATTATCATATAATCTCGTAATGCAAGGTTCGTGAACCTCATTATGCTTCGTTTATGATTGTTTTAAGTCCCTGAAAGGGTCCTTAGTCGTGTTTTGATGCGTTTAACTCCCTTTTAAGGGTTTTACATTGCTAAACACATAAATTCTCCGAGACACTTGGGTTCTTGACATACAAATGCAAATTTTTATACATAGACTAACTTTTATCATAGAAGTGCAAGTTAAGTTTGAGTGGTTTGACTTTTTGACTTTGACTTTGACTTATTGACTTTGACTTTGACTTGAATTTGACGGTTGCATGTCACAGTTATTGATACGTTTACGCACTATCAATGCACAACTAACTCTTAAACATTAACTCTTATATCTCGGTTTAAATACTATATGATATTATCGTCTGACAATTACTCGTGATAAATTCAATGAAGTAATTCAAATGAGCGTGGGTTTAATCCAATACTCAAATCCCCATTTCAGGAGTACTCATGAACATTACAACAAACCATTGATATATCTAACCACTTAGACAATCTACAAGCCAATTCATGACAATCTTGATTCACTACTTACTTCTAAAGTATGGTCAACTGTGGATAATTTGAATAATCAAATTATTCTGAAAGTAAAAAAAATGCAAAGTTGAAACACAAAATAAACAACTGAAAAAAGATAGTAAACAATACTTATATATAAATCTCCATTATATAATCACCAAATTTCAATTACATTTATCTATTACAAGTTTCTAAAATATCTACCTAATCACTAAAGCTAATATCGTCCTTCAGACCAATGCTCATCGCATGCTGAATTTGCTTAATCCTACTCAGACCCTTTGTGAGGGGATCTGCAGGATTCTCTTCTGACGATACCCTCTTGACGACGAGGAGTCCTTCTTCTACCTGATGTCTAATGAAGTGGTATTTTCTGTCGATATGTCTGGATCTTCCATGATCCCTTGGTTCCTTGGTCAAGGCAACCGCTCCTTCATTATCGCAGAAAATATCCATGGGATCCTTTACGGTTGGCACAACTCCAAGGTCTCCAATGAATTTCTTCAACCATATAGCCTCCTTTGACGCTTCGCTCATGGCTATATACTCTGACTCACACTTCGAATCAGCCACAGTCTCCTGCTTGGAACTTTTCCAAGTTACTGCTCCTCCATTGAGTGTAAACACCCAACCATATAGAGAACGGAAGTTGTCTCGGTCTATCTGAAACATGGCATCACTATAACCAGTAACTCTCAAGTCATTACTTACACCAAGAACTAGGACCCAGTCCTTAGTCCTTCGCAGATACTTAAGAATGTTCTTGACTGTTATCCAATGAGCTTTACCCAGGTTTCCTTGATATCGGCTGACCATGCTCAAAGGAAAAGCCACATCGGGGCGAGTACATGTCATAGCATACATGATCAAGCCAACTGCGGAAGCATATGGTACTCAACTCATTTCTGCTATCTCGACATCGGTAATCGGACTCTGAGTCTAACTCAGCTTGGTATTGCTCTGGATAGGCAATTATCCCTATTTGGAGTTCTCCATGCTAAAACGCTTTAACACTTTATCCAAGTAAGTACTTTGACTAAGTCCAATTAGTCTTCTACTCCTATTTCTCAAAATCCTTATTCCTAGAATATAGGCAACTTCTCCTAGATCCTTCATAGCGAAACACTTTCCAAACCAGGAATTAACTTCCTATAAGGTTGGAATGTTGTTTCATATTAGCATTATGTCATCAACATACAATACTAGAAAGATAACTATACTCCCACTGGCTTTGACATATACACATGAGTCATCCTCACTCCTAGAGAAGCCAAAATCTTTGACCTTCTCATCAAAGCAAAGATTCCATCTACGAAAAGCTTGCTTCAATCCATAGATTGATTTCTCAAGCTTACACATTCTCTTAGGGTATTTAACATCTACAAAACCCTCTGGTTGACTCATGTAAACATCTTAAACCAACTTTCCTTTAAGAAAAACGGTTTTAACATCCATTTGCCAGATTTCATAATCATGAAACACAGCTATGGCTAACATAACCCTAATAGGCTTGATCTTAGCCACTGGTGAGAATGTCTCATCATAGTCAACCCTCGGGGTTTGACTAAAGCCCTTTGAAACCAGTCGCGCCTTGAATGTATGCACCTTTCTATCCATGTCGGTCTTCTTCTTGAAGATCCATTTACACCGAACTATCATACGACCTGGTATGTTGTCAATTAAGTTCCAAACTTGATTTTCATACATGGACTGGATCTCACTATCCATTGCCTCTTTCTATTTAGCAAACTCAGGGCCCGCTATGGCTTCCTTGTAGTTAGTAGGTTCATCCAAATTTATCAGTGTAATATTACTGATAAACATATCACCTTCTTCTGTTTTATGGAAACCATACAACACAGACAGAACGCTAATCCTACTATACCCCTAAGAGGTAACGAATCATCAATTGGTTCAACATGAATTTCTTACTCGGGTTGAGTGACAGTGTTAGAGGTTCCTTCATCGCTTGACTCTTGAATTTCTTCAAGATCAATTATACTCCCACTATCCTCTTTGCATATGAGTTCCCTCTCGCAGAAAAATCCCCTTCGTGCTACGAAGACCACGTTCTCACTAGGTTTGTAGAACAAGTATCCAAAGGACTTCTTTGGATAGCCGACGAAAATACACGACTCACTTCGAGGTTCAAGCTTTTTGTGAGTCTCTCGTATAGTGAAAGCTTCACAACCCCAAACATTGATATGTGCCAACGAGGGAACCTTCCTTGTCCACATCTTGTAAGGTGTTTTTTCAACCATCTTTATTAGGATAAGATTAAGAATATGGGTGACATTCTCTAACGCATACCCCCAGAACGATATCGAAAGCTAAACTCGACTCATCATGGAACAAACCATGTCCAAAAAGGTTTGATTACGCCTCTCAGCCATACCATTAAGTTGTGGTGTCCTAGGAGGTGTTAATTGTGAAACAATTCCACATTCTTTGATATAGTCGTGGAAATCGTTAATAAGATACTCACCACCCATATCAGATCTGAGCATCTTGATCTTCCTGCCTAATTGATTCTCAACTTCATGTTTAAACTCTTTGAACTTTTCAAAGGTTTCTAACTTATGCTTGATTAAGTAATATATCCATATCTGCTATAATCATCAGTAGAAGTCACATAAATCGATTCGCATCCTTGTAGTGGATTTGAAGGGCCCACACACATCTGTGTATGAGATACAACAATCGCTACCCTCTTTAACACGAACCAGTGAAAGGTGATTTAGTCATCTTTCCAAGAAAACAAGATTCGCATGTATCATCCGACCTATGGTCAAATGATTCGAACACTCCATCCTTTTAGAGTTGGGCAATGCTCTTCTTGTTGACATGTCTAAGATGAAAATGTCACAAGCATGATTTGTCTAAACCATTAGACGAATCAATGTGCAACACACTATTTCCTAAATTGACTACAAGCATCACAGTTTCATATACACCATCACAAGGAAATGCTTCAAAATAAAATACACCATTATAATAAGCAATAATAGAACCAATTTAATTATTAAATGAATATCTAAAGTCTTTTATGTATAAACCATGAAAGGAAATAATATTTCTCGTCATTTCTGACGAGTAGCAACAATTATTCAAGTCTAAACATAACACACTACTAAGCTCTAAAGAATAAACACCGATCTTGGTAACATGTGACGATCTCCTATTGCTCATTATCAGGTTCATCTTCCCAAGCTCCACATTCCTATTTTCTCTTAGTCCCTGCAAGTCAAAGCAAATGTGAAAACCACATCCTATATCAAGGACCCAAGAATAAGAATGCGATGAATTTTAGACAAAATAGTGTATATACCTGCTGAGGTAGGCTTGATCTTGCCATCCTTGATGTCTTGCAGGTACTTAGGGCGGCTTCTCTTCCAATGCCCCTTGTTTTAGAGTAGAAGCACGTTGCATCCTTTGGATATAAAGCAGGGGGAGCATAATTGGTTTTTCCTTTGGGTCTACTACTATAAGACCAATCATGAGACTTTCCATTCAAAGTTTATTTGAGGGAGTTTTCCTCTTTTTCCTCTTTACTTTTCCAATAGCCAGGACAGGAGTAGCAGTAAGAGTGGATTCAACACCTTTTCCTTTCAATCCACTTTCAACGGTTCTCAGCAAGCCTTGAAGTTTAGTCAATGTAAGTTCCTTTTTGCTCAAATGATAAGTCATCTTGAACTGGTCAGAGTAAGGAGGCAATAAGTGCAAGACTATGTCAATAGCTAACTCCTTATCGAAGTTCACATTCAGCTTGATTAAACGATCCATATATTTCTGCATGTGTTGTAGGTGGCTCGTGACGGACTCTCCGTCCTTTATCTTGGTGGTGATGAGTGACCTGACTATCTCATACATTTCTTAACGCGCACTTTGATGGTACTTCTCCATCAAATCTTGGCACATCTCGTAAGGCCAACAGTCCTCATAGAACCGCTGCAGCTTAGGAGTCATAGTCGTCACCATAAAGCAAGACACCTTAGTAGCATCCTTGTATTGGGCCCTATACTCAGCCATTTCTTCCGGAGTAGCTTTGGTTTTGTCTATCTCTTTCAACTGCTTGTCGAGGACGAATTCCTCGTCCTCATAACAAAAGACCATTCGCATGTTTCGGATCCAATCATTAAAATTGGAACCATCGAATGTAGCCCTCTCGCAAATGTTCAAGAGCGAGAAAGAGTTAGCAGAGTTGTTGTTGTTGCAGGAGCCAGAAGCATTGTTTAAGGCTGACATCTACAAAAGAAGAAAGACAAGTTTTGATTAGATAGGAAATCCTTAATATAACACCCAAAAAGAAATATTAAGGTTAGGACCTAACACAATAATTCACAATTCGGAAGAGGGATGCCGTAATCCAATTGTAAATTATTTGAAGGTAGGTAAATGATGATTTACCAATTCCACCACAAATAATGAAAATTTTAAGTGAATTAGGTTTTAAATGAAATCAAATTCCTAGATCCTTTGAGATTCATTGAACTATTCAATGGCATGTTTAATCTCGATTATGCCCTTCAAGTTTGTGACTGGGATACCGAGGATCACAAACAAGGTGTGAATAACCATGCAAATTAGATTGGTACTCTAGATGTAATTTCCACCTAATCAATGTGCCAGTTAACCATGCACGCTCCATTGATCAATGATAATTTACGAGCTACCCATTGCCACTCTTTGTTAGTCCAAGTTAGTGTCTCAGTTAACCATACACGCTCCGCTAACGACTTGACAAAGTGCAATGTGCAATTTCATGGATTAGCATCAAATTCACATTTTCCTAAAGTAACTAAGATTGGGAATTTATAAAAGCGTTTAGTTTATATTTATCATTATACTTATTAATGAAGATTAATGTCCTATCCTACCCGTTCGGCTAACGATCCTCCAATAGTTAAGAGTGTGGTGGGTAAGAATGGATACCCAATGACGGTCATTTTATAGGTCGCTTCCTTGAACACCCCTTATACACCAGCTTTATGAATGAGGCCTACTAACGGTAAGATTGACTGTTCTTATACATATATAGTATTAGACTTTTAATTTTATATGGTATAAGGGTGTATTTTAAACTTTTAAAATACTAGGGTTTTAGAATTTAATATTTCAAAATTAAAGTTTTAATTAAATTTTAAATTCCAAAACTAAAGGGTGTAACTTGAAAATTTTTCAAAACTAGAACAAACTTTAAGTAACTAAATTAATAAAATAATTTTTCCATTATCATAAAGTTTGACTAGATCAATCTTATTTGATAAGGAAATCAGATTACCATTCAGAAAATTGAATTTAAGGAAATAAAAACGAATTATGGTAATTATCCTAATCCAAACAAGATATGAGAATCGAAAAAATCAGGCATCTGACGAGTCAACTCGTTGAGTGAGGCTATGAACTCATCGAGTCAACCCAACTCGCCGAGTTCCTCATTAAACTCGTTGAGTTCAGCAAACAGATTGTGAATGTGTTTTTCTTATGCTTTTGACATATCACAAAAGCATCAAATTCAATTGAAAAACATTCTAATCTCTGATACCACTAATGGGTTTTGAGCATAACCACATCCTATGTGTTCCTGCAACCCTAATTGCTTTGGATCTAAGTAATTTACTAATTGAACATGTAAAAGAAATTCCAAAGCAATAACATAAATCTAGCATATATAATTCGAAATTCATATATAAAGAGGGTTAAGAAGATTATCTTGCTTGTTATATAGCAATAACAAGAATTCCTTGATTGATCTTGACTCTTGAAAGCTTTAGCGCCTCAAATATTGCACCTCTAATGGCTCACAAACACTTGTAGCAAGAGGATAAAAGGAGAGAGGAGGGAGTATGTAGAAAATCGGCTAGGGTTTCTATACTCTAAGTATTGGCCGAAAACCCTGAGTAAAGGGGTCTTTAAATAGTTGAGGTTGCTAGGGTTTTAAGGTGGAAACTCTAATTTCCTGCTTAGGCCTTAAGCAGTCCATGAAACTCCTCTGCTTAGGCCTTAAGCAGTCCACTCCATCCAAAAGGAGTCCAGCAGCCTAGTTTTGCAACTATCAATGATTTGCAAAATAGTCTTCGTTCTTTTAATCAGTTTCTTTAATCCCAAGATTAATTCCAAACTAATTTCTGACCAAATACTAATTAAGTAATATGATTTCTAATTAATATATTATTCTCATAATATATTAATAAATCATTTATTAACCTCTCTATCCGTAAGTCGTCCTGTCAAGTTGCTAAAGTTAAGGCAACCCAAAAGTACTATGCTATTATCCAATCAAGTTCATACCAATTATAGTTATGGGCTTAGACACCTAATCCAACATCAACCACCTCTAATATCAGCGAAGGTGTTACATGATGACCACTTGCAAACTGCCATCTCCACGCATAGGTAAAATTTCTCCAATTCCAGTGTGTTCAACCAATACTTCCAATCACATTGGGAAAACCATGTATTTCTTCATGTAACACATATAGTGGTTGCATATCATTTAACGAAGGTTTTCGTAGAGAAACATAACTGAGCGTTTCAACAACACTTTTTAACAATCTATACAAACTTTCTCTTGCAATTGATTCAAATTTTTTTATATAATCGTTAATGGAATCAGGTGACTCCCTATAAGCCATCAAACAAATTTCCACAACACATGTCTATAACCCTGTGAATCCCCTCCTACATCTACCATCACATCTAGAAAAAATGATACCTAAACATACATTTAATAGGTAAAAATATATATTTATTTTTTATAAGGATAAATTTAATATGCATAAAATTGAAAGAAATTATACATGCTTTTCAAGGTGTTGGCTATTCGTTTAAACGCATTCCTACTCAAACGAAACCTTTGGTTGAAATCATTTGAGTTGTATAATCAATTATCCACAAAGTATATAGACGTTCGTGTCCTTCCTCGTGATTTGTGTTTAACAATGTTCTTCTTGTTAGTAGATGGGCTACATCTTCTTCTAGTAGTTCGTTAGTGTAATACTTGTGCATTATGGTGACGAACATAGCATCATTATCGAAGGACGAGTCAAACGAATCAATAAAAAAATTTGTTGGAAGTTTGTATCAAAATATAAGAAAGGTGAGATTTTTGTGTGAAAAAATGAATAGGGTTGAGTTATATTTATACAAAAAAAATATTTTTTTTCTAATTCTAATATGACCCTTTGGAATAGTTAAATGCACAACTACCCATTTAATTTATGCATTGAGATACGTTTTGGAGGTAATAGGGCCTAAAACGACATGAACCTGGAGTGGTGTTCCCTTAGCCTTAACGGCTTAACACAACTTGAACGTGGAGAATCGTCCTCTTCGTGGAGGACACTTACCATACAGCCTTACTAAAGTTGAAACAAAACCGAAAACTTTGACCTATAACTTTGTATATACCAAACCATCAGGTTTTTGGTTTCTGTTTTTAATTTATGTTTTGTTTTATCTTTTCATTGGTTTCTTTAAACAACGTTGCTAAACTTTTACAAAACAGGTTATTTTTTAAAAGATAATACAAAAATGTAGTAATAAAACATGTTTATTATTTTAATTTTGAAAAATGGTTAAAAACGACCAACAAAGTATTCAAATTTTCCAATTTTTAGTCGATAGACTTTTTTTTATCTACTTTTACATAACACACATCAAACACGTGATGAATCCCTACAAATTTAGGTAGTAACTCTAACAAATAGACTTGTTTATCAACTCTTTATAACACAATTAATGGTCAAGTGTACATTGTATTCAGTCTTCCTCCCTTTCCGTAATGAAATACTTATTTCCAAAGAAATACTTTTAAAAATACTTGATCACATTCTTTGAATTTTTTTTTTGATTCTTTAGGTTTTAATAATCTTTTGATGATCTGGAGCCGACAAAATGGTTTCTCTTATAATCTCCACCTTTTCTTCCATTTCATGAATTAACTTTGGCCTAATAAAATACTTTTTCTTCCTCTTGCAACCAACAAGATGAAGATCTACATTTTCTTGAATACAATAATCTATATACGTGTAACGTCAAGTGTCGAGTATGTTCCTTTTAAAGTAATTTGAATAAATTAAAAGTTGGATCTATGGTGGCCACGACATGGTGATGGATTCCCACGATGTGGCCAAGGCAAGAGTTTTCATGGCCTTTAAGTTAGCATCAAGGTGTGACATATATCACCACAGTGTGGCCGCCGTTTTATGGCAAACCCTAATTCGGGGTTTGAGCCCCATTTAAGGGAGTGTAATGGCTAGGGTTGCCACCCTCAACCTCATTCACTATCCCTCAACCTCCAAGAGAAAACCCTAGCCTCCATTGCTAACCCTTGAGCTTGTGTGTGTTTTGGTGGTGTTTAAAGAAGAAGAAGGAAACCTTGAGCTTATTTTCAGCAAGCAACTATCCTCATCTACCTTGACCATGTTTCTGGACTCTTGTAAGTCCTGAAACTCTAATGTTTATGCGATATATGTCTAGATCTAGCCATTTTGTCCCCATATCTTCATGATGAGAGAAATTGGAAGGTGGAATCTCATAAAGTTGGCAGCTTTATGGATCCATAGGATCATTCTTGTGTCATATATTCCAGATATGTGGGTATATGTAGCTTTTGGTTCCATTCTCAAGTTTATGTTCTTATTTCAATGTTTAGACCTAAAATGGAAAGGTCATGCATTGGACATGCATATCTATAAAGCCACGACTTTTAGGGCTTATTAGGAGTACGAAATCATTATGGAAACTTTGGGTGAACACTATGGAGAATTGGTGCTTAATGAGTGTCTTTATGCATTTTGGTCACCCTTAATGAATTAGGGTTGGGATCTTGACTTGTTGAGGAGTTTTAATGGATAAAGTTGGAAAATTTATCCATCAAGACCATGGGAAGGACCAGATCTGGGCTTTGGAGCTCTTCAAGTAATGGGATAATGGCTTAATGGATGAAGTTGTCCAGACCAGTCCCCACGACATGACCATAGCTTACCACGACATGGCGATTGGGTAGAAACCTGTCTTCTTTGTTGTTCAGCAGCCATGGCGTGGCCAAAGATGACCACGGTGTGGCAACCAATTGGAGTTGACTTTTGACTTTTGACCATTGATCGTTGACTTTGACCTGGTTTGACTTTATGTCATTAGGGGTATTTAGCTAGTAGATTCAAGCTTGGTCCATGTGTGTTGTACGGGTGACCTGTAGAGTTGGTATTTGGAGTAGCATTTAGTTTAGCTATCTTTTGAACAATGAGGTGAGTTTTGCTAACTATATTCGTGGATCGTAGGCACCAATGTCGGCCCACTAGGTTGTGTTATGTGCCCTGCTATATACGATGTTGCAATGCTATAGCGAGTTGTTATATTGGTAGATCTGTATGATTACCTATACCTTTTGACTGTTAAATGTTATTGTATATGTCGAGGTGTTATTGTTTGATTGGGTTGAGGTAGACCTGCTTTGTGTTGAAGTCCAAGATACGTGGGGCGGTCTAGATAAGTAGTAGGCCATGTGAGGCGGTTAAGTCATTTCGAAGTCCCAAAGAGTTGTCCAGATAGGATTTAGACCATGTAAGGTGGTGCGGTCAGGCTGAAGGCTCATATATGCATGATGTTATTTGTTTGGTTGTGTGTGGTATTTTGGCGGAACTTACTAAGCTTTGACTTATAGATTCATGTTTGGTTTCTGGTACTTCAGAGAACAGGGGCAAGGCGAAGGCTTGATTATATACATCATCATGGATTTTATATGACTTATGATTTTGGAATACTCTAATTCTTTTTTACGGTTTTGAAAAAATATGTTTTTATGTAACTTATGGATTTTGAAATGGTTTGAAAAATGAAAATTTTTTGTCATTATTTTGGGATGTTATAAGTTGGTATCAGAGCCCTGTTTTGAGAGAATTAGATGAACACTTGTGTGATTCCAGACTCAAACTAAGGATCTACAAAATATTTTTCAAAATTTGACCATAAAAGAATCAACAGGAGGATGCGATTATACAATCAGCCAGATCCAAGGAAAGTGATTCCCTAAGATACCCACATATGTTTTATGTATTTATAAAATACATGCTAGTATGTAGGTTATGGATCTTGTGAAATCACATGATAAAATTTTCGGATGTGTGATGCCTTATAGCCTAGAGACTTTCTTATTATGTTATATGGAACTGACATTATTACTGTAGTTGCTTAGTGTATGCATCATAATTGTACGTAACTAAGATTTTATAGCCTGAGAATGTTTGATTTAGCCTTATTTCCTATTCATTGTCTGGTTGTGGGCTTAGGGTAGAATTATGTAGTCAACTCTCTATCGAACTGAGTGTTATGTATGATTAGCATACACGAGCGGCTGCATGGTTAGTGGAAGTTTCATGAGTAGGTGTGGAGTGCAGTAGCACAACTTGAGGAATGAGGAATGGTTATCCACTCTCGAGAGAGCGAGTATAGGCTGTATGCGTAACCTATTTGTTGGGACTTGTAGTTGGGTGGTATGTGACGATCCCTTGAGACAAATACGGGTAGGTGTGGAAGGTAGTATGAGACCATACTACTGGAAGAACATGACCCGTATGTGTATCAAGGAAGCCCCAAACCATGAGGGTTGATTAGTTTTTAGATGATATGTTAGTTCAGATTATGAATCTTTTTCTGATATTTCCTCGGTTTATTCTTAGTATGTCGATCACTAGAGGCTCAGGATCTGGAGCGGGCGGCCCGGCGAGGCAAGGATTGACGAATGATGCATTCGAGAGATAATCACCACTTAGGTGACCATAGATTTTAAGGAGGCAATCTTGGATGTGTGTAGGTGTATCAAGATAGACATGATTGAGTTATTCGACGAGAAATACGCCAATGTGTCGAAGGATGCTGTTGCGGCAGCTACTACAACTGTTGTTAATGTGGGGGTTCAAGGGAGAGGGTCGTTTCAGTATCGGGACTTCAGGAACATGGAGCCCCCGAAGTTAGATGGGGTCAAGGACCCGATTGTTTCTATGAGGTGGTTATCTGATGTGGAGGGTTGTAATTTAATTGCTAATGTCCACATGACCAGAATGTCAGTTGTGCCTTGAACCTTCTTCATTTCGGGGCGAAGGAATGGTGGAAGTTGGTGACCAGTGCTTATTCTCCTGCAGAGAAAGCCGCAGTGACTTGGGATTAGTTTTTTTAGAGATGTTTTGTACAGAGTATGTGCTGCTGGTGGAGAGAGGGAGTTTAGCCTAGTAGTATATGCCGTTAAAACAGACGACATAATCAGTGACGGAGATGAGGTGGGTCATGTGAAGGCCTAGTGTCCCATGCTTGTTGCTAAGTGTATGCAAGCACTAGCCCCGACTACTTTGAGGATTACGGATGGACGACAAGGAAGAGCTGAGGCCCGAAAGGCCAGGGATCGTTCCTTTCAGCTCACAGCAGAAGAGGCCAGGGCGATGCCAGACGTCGTTACAAGTATGATCTCATTTATTATTATGTCAAGTTATTTTATAGTATGTTTGTGATTGTATTTCTAGTAGGTACATTCTTAGTGAATTCCTTATTTTCTCTTGTGCTTTTTGAATTGGGTGTGAGACCGTCTTTTGTGTCTTAGTCCTTCAATTGGAGTTTCAATGTGATTCTTGGAGAGTTGGAGTGTCCGTTGCGAGTCTCCATCGCCAACTAACATCAGGTTGCAGCCTCAAGTGTTTTCCGAGACAATACTTTGGAAATATTCAGGGTGTCTCACTTGATTGACTTGATTCCCATCCCTATAGGGATGTGTGCGTGATAGTGGGGACGGACTGGTTGAGCAATTTTTGAGCCATGTTCGACTGTGAGAGATAGCAGGTAATAGCTCAAACCCCAAGTAGGGGAGAACTAAATATTTATGGTGAGGGTACCAGGGTTGGTTAATCTTTTTTTTCTTTTAACTTCTAGGGCGCGATAATGTAGCACCTGGTTCCTGGTGCGTATGACCTATCTAAGTAATTTACATTTTTAGCCCTGGACTCGGCAAGTTGTAGGCCCGACTCGCCGAGTAGAGCCGGGAGATGTGAACACGTTTAAATTGGCGACTCGACGAGTCCATATTCTAGACTCGGCGAGTCCTCGTTGTCTGGATGAAACCCTAATTTCAAGGGTTTGCACCCTATTTAAACCAACCTTATGCGCCCCAAGCCCGACCCCTTCACCCTTAGAGCTCTCTATATCATCCCAACCCCTTTTCTTGTGAGATTAAATTGTTTTCGTGTGATTTCTTGAAGATTTTGAGAGAAGAAGGAGGGTAGAACAAGAGGAGAAGAAGGAGGCCAGATATCTTGGTGTTATTTAAAAGATTCCTTGAGGTATAACTCAGTTTCCTTCTGTTTTTATGCTAAGAGTCCCTTAGAGCACCATTAAAGTCCTTCTTGAGTCATTTCCAAGTTTGTTTATGGATTAGGTATGGTAATGAGTTGATTAACCTCTAGATCTAGGCATATTTGAGCTCCAGAAGCTCAGATCCATGGCCTTTATGGAAGTAAATTGCTTGAATGTCCTAGATCTACCATTTTAGCCTTTATTAAGCCTTAAATCCCCATCTTATCCATGTATACACGTAAAGTTGGAAACTTTACATGTAGAACCTACCCTAAGAGCCCAGATCTATGTAGTAATTGGCGTGAGCTGGATTCAAGCAAAATCGAGTGTGTAGTAATTGCATGTGAACGACTCGGCGAGTCGTTCATCGGACTCGGCGAGTCGAGTCGAGAGTCCCTGAGTTTTCCTCTTTTCGTGTTTGCTGGGTAAATTTGTGAGTTATGGGTGGACTCAGTGAGTCGGAAGTCCAAGGCAATCTTCTTACCTCAAGAACAGACTCGGTGAGTTGTTCATACAACTCGGCGAGTCTCAGCATAGAGTGTTCATCGGGTGAAGATAAACTCGACGAGTTGTTCATACAACTCGGCGAGTAGGATGAAGGACTTTTGTTCATCAGTTTAGAAGGAGAACTCGTCGATTCAATGCCTAACTCGACGAGTAGAGTCGGGATTAAGGACAATCGAATGGGACGGGACTCGACGAGTTGGCAAGCCAACTTGGCAAGTCGGGTCATCTGGAAGTTGACTTTGACTTGGACTTTGACCTGGGCAAGGGTAAAATGGTCATTTTACCCTAGGTACATCTAGCAGTGTTTGACTGAACGTTTTGTGGGAATTATAGCCGAAGGACTTCCGGAACAGCAGTAGACAGGCAGTTCCTACTCAAATCAGCAGCTACTCCGAGATGAGTTACCTTCCAGTAGCGGTGGGTCTACGACCACAATGCCGGCCCACCAGTAGGAGTTATATGTTAGATGATTGTCTCTGTGATATTCATCTAGAGTTGCTACTACCTGTGATATGTTTATGTGCTAGTATGATATGATGCCATGTGCTAGTGACAGTAGGGGAAGATAGTCCCCAGTTTACCGGTCGATAGGACCGAAGGGGCGGTCATGCCCAGCCATGCTAGATAGATAATGTGTTATGTGGTAGTAGTAGGGGGTGAAATAGTCCCCAACATCCGGTCGAGAGGACTGAAAGGGAGACCAGCACCTAGATATGCTAGTCAGTACCAGTCGAGAGGACCAAACGTGAGGTGACACCCAGATATGCTAGTCAGTACCCGGTCGAGAGGACCGAAGGGGTAGGTCGGGCACCCAGATATGCCTGACAATATATGTATGTTATGTGGTTATATGGTATACGGTACAGTGAGGGAACTCACTAAGCTTCGTGCTTACGGTTTCCAGCTGTTGTTTCAGGTACCTCTTCAGTCAAGGGGAAGGAGCAGGCGCGGTAGCGGCCCATCACACACACGCTCTTTGTTTTCCGCACTATGAGTCATTCTGGGATATGTACTCTGACATTATCATGTTTTACATTTTGGTTTACGGCCACAGGACATGTTTTATCAAATGTTATGATCGTATGATATTTTGTTACAAACGTTTTTACAAATCACTTAACCAAAAATTAAAATTTTGGCCCGTATTTTTGGGATGTTACAAGTTGGTATCAGAGCCCTGGTTTGAGGGATTCGGACACACCTTCGGGGGTGTCTGAACTCAAATTGAGGGATTAAAAGATTTTGAAGAAGAAAATGTTTTCTAAAAGGCTAAGTAAAGAGTTTTAAGAAGAAACAAAGTGTGTGATGTGCACGACCGGCCGAGCTCAAGTAAGTATTCCCCAAAGTACCCATACAAGCTTATGTTACGTTTATCAGTTTCAGTAGAACAGCATGCTAGAATAGGACTAAGGATCTAGGAGTGATGCCTTATGTACCTACCTTTTGTGCTTCAGTGTATGAAAATTGCATGCTAGAATTGAGTAGACAGCAGTAGGATAGCTTGTTTAGGTTATGCCTGATAGTATGAGTTTAGCATTGTATGCTAGTTCAGTTTCTCTCTATAAGGACGGGTTTGCCTGAGATTGTTCCCTTTTGTCTGAATGTTGCTTGCTTTTTGCTTCGTGGGACTCTGAGTGATGAGAGTTAGCCATTAGGTGAGTACGTCACGTCACATGTGATCAGGGTTGAATAATCTTAGAGTGTTGGATTTGGCCCTATTCCGCAGCTCTTGTCTGAGTCTAACCGTTGTAGAGCCGAGTCTGTTACTCGAAGGATTATCTGAGCCTGACCACATGTGATGGTATTTGGGTAATGGCTAATTGGCATTACAAGGAGGCCTTTACCTGCTGAGGACCGGGTAGGGTGGAGTCAGAGATTTTCCTAGGGCAAGCCTAAGATGCGTGTAGCAGTGATCAGTAGTAGTGAAAGGGATCTGGTGGAGTCAAGGCAGTCCTTGAAGAAGGTACAGATAGATGTGGAAAGTAGTATGGGCCCGTACTACTGAAAGCAGAGGATCCGTACCCGAACTGAGGAAGGCCAAGATAAGACCAGAGAACTTGTAGTAGGTGTGATCCCTCCAGAGGTATCAGTATCGCTAACGGTTGTTATTTATGTATTTCAAAATGGTGGTACTACGCTCAAGGCCAGCAGTTGGCAGTTCAGGAGAGGGATCGGGTTCAGGATTAGGTTCAGAGCCAATAGATGAGGAGCTACACGAGTTCATCGCATCAGAGATCACCAGAGGCATCCTTGAGTTGGCCCCCATTATCTTCGGGTCGATCAAGGAAGGGATAGTTGAGTTTATGGAGGATCGCCTCAGGGCATTCAGGAGCGACATGGCATCTGGCCAGTCGGGATCTCGCACACTGTCCTTTAAGGACTTCAGGGGCAGTGGTGAGAAGGACCCTATAGCTGCCAAGCGATGGATTGCAGACATTGAGTCTGCACAGTTGACTGGCTTCTGCCCCCAGGGGTCGAAGGTGAGATTTGCAGCAGGATGTTTGAGAGATCGAGCTAGGGATTGGTGGGAGTCCGTCGGTGACTCGTTGGGAGCCTCGGCTGTCGAGGCTATGACTTGGTCGGACTTAGTGACCAGGTTCAGGGCAGAGTTTGCGCCGGCTATCGAGCTTCAGCAGCTGGCCAGGGAGTTTTTGGATATGACGCAGACGACAGAGTCTATGGCGGAGATCACCACCAAGTTCCGGGAGAGGGTGTTGTTGGTGCCCCAGTACGCGGGTGATGAGGATATGAGGAGTACCTGCTATCATGACATGCTACGAGCTGATATTCAGGAGCATGTCAGTTTTTCAGCTTGCCCTACTCTGGAGTCGATGATTTCCAGGGCAAGGGAGAGGGAGATAGATCTGGAGCACATTCGAAAGAGGAAGGCGGAAGAGGGGCATGTTATGGGGCTTCGGGGAAGAAGCCCAAGGGACCAGATGCAGGGCCGCAAGGCCAACAGGGGCGAGGCCGCTGCAGGAAATGCAGGAAGACACACGAGGGAGCGTGCAAGTTGGGATCGTCAGGCTGCTATAAGTGCGGCAAGGCAGGGCACTTCAGCCGGGATTGTAGCGCCTCTACACCTGTGATACAGACGTCTGAGTTGCTATGTTTCCATTGCAACCAGAGGGGCCACAAGAAGGCCAATTGCCCCCAGTTGACAGCAGCAACGCCTGTGAAGGCACCAACTCTAGCTACACTGCGGATTACAGATGGCCGGCAGGGCAAGGCAGAGGCTCCGGTGGTGAGGAGTCGGGCATTTCAGCTGACTACCGAGGAGGCACGCGCCGCACCCGATGTGGTGACGGGTATGATTCTTTCCCTCTATTTTTATTTATATGATGTTATGTTATTGATATGCACTCTGTGTTTATGCGTTAGGATCGTTCCATGTGAACGGTATCCCGGTTCAGGTGTTGTTTGACTCGGGTGCCACCCGATCGTTTGTTTCTCTTGCGCTTAGCAAAAAGTTTACTGAGTCTTCACGCATGTTGGATTTCCCTTTAGAGGTAGAGATTTCCGATGATCGATCGGTGCGGGCATCAGCGGTGTTCAGAGATTGTGTTCTGAGGTTATTCGAGAAGCGCTACTTGGTGGATTTGGTTCCCATTCCGTTGCATGGGAACAAGGTGATTATAGGCATGGACTAGTTGAGTCCTAATGGGGCAGTGATAGATTGCACACAGCAGCTAGCGCGTATCAGGACCCCAAGTGGGGGAGAGTTGGTGATCCACGGTGAGGGGCCACCGCGTGGAGCCACAGTATGTTCAGCAGTGAGGGCTAGGCGCTACCTTCAGCAGGGTTGCGCGGGATATGTCGCGTATGTTATGGATACCTGGGAGGCGGGTAAGGCGACGGTGAGCGAGGTCCTGTTGGTGCGAGACTACACGGATGTGTTCCCAGAGGAGCTCCCTGGGATACCTCCGGAGCGACAGGTAGAGTTCAGGATCGACCTAATTCCTGATGCGGCTCCGATAGCCAAGGCACCTTATCGGTTGGCTCCTCCTGAGATGCAGGAGTTGTCTACATAGCTACAAGAGCTGTTAGAAAAGGGATTCATTCGACCGAGCAGTTCACCCTGGGGAGCCCCGATCCTGTTTGTGAAGAAGAAGGACGGGTCGCATCTTATGTGTATTGATTATCGGGAGTTGAATAAGGTAATGGTGAACAACCGTTACCCACTCCCAAGGATTGATGACCTCTTTGATCAATTTCAGGGAGCATCTTGGTTCTCCAAGATCGATTTGCGTTCAGGCTATCATCAGATGAGGGTCAGAGAGGAGGATGTGCAGAAGACCGCGTTTCGGACGCGTTATGGCCATTATGAGTTTGTGGTGATGCCGTTTGGGATCACCAATGCTCCTGCCACGTTCATGGACCTCATGAACCGCGTGTGCAGACCGATGCTGGATCAGTCTGTGATAGTTTTCATTGATGACATCTTGGTCTATTCCAAGATGCCGGGAGAGCACGAGGAGCATCTGAGAGAGGTTTTGGAGACTTTGAGGAGGGAGAGCTTGTACGCCAAGTTCTCCAAATGTGAGTTTTGGTTGTGTGAGGTGCAGTTTCTTGGGCACCTTGTCAACCAGAACGGGATTTCAGTAGACCCGGCCAAGGTGGAGGCTGTGATGATATGGGAGGTTCCGAAGTCTCCATCCGAGATTTGGAGTTTCCTGGGATTAGCGGGCTACTATCGGAGGTTTATTCAGGACTTCTCCAAGATAGTCGTACCCTTGACATGGTTGACCAAGAAAGCTGTGGTCTTTCGATGGGGGCCTGAGCAGCAGGCAGCGTTTGAGGTTCTGAGACAGCGATTGTGCGAGGCGCCAAGCTTAGCTCTGCCTTGAGGGCGTAAAGGATTTTGTGGTATACTGTGATGTGTCTATCTTAGGTTTAGGCGCGGTATTGATGCAGAGGGGGCACGTCATTACTTATGCCTCGAGGCAGCTGAAGCCTCACGAGGCGAACTACCCGACGCATGACTTAGAGTTGGGGTCGGTGGTCTTCGCCCTCATGATTTGGCGACATTACCTCTATGGAGTTCTGTGTACCATTTACACGGACCACAAGAGTTTGAGGTACCTCATGGATCAGCCGAATCTGAACATGAGACAGCGTCGGTGGTTGGACGTGGTGAAGGATTATGATTGCGAGATCCTTTATCACCCGGGGAAGGCCAATGTGGTGGCCGATGCGCTTAGCCGTAAGGCGGCGCCGACCAGGGATGTGTGTATGAGGATGAAGGTGGTGACTCCACTGTTAGAGCATATTCGGGAAGCTCAGCAGGAGGCTATGAAGGAGGAGCACCGGAAGAGCGAGCGGATAGTAGGTCAAGTCACCTCCTTCGATTATGATAGCCGAGGATTATTGACACTACACCGTAGGGTGTGGGTGCCGTATCACAGAGGCGTGCGCCATATTTTGATGGAGGAGGCCCATAAATCCCGATTCTCCATTCATCCAGGGGGCGACGAAGATGTATAAGGATCTTCGTCTAGACTATTGGTGGCCCTGCATGAAGCGGGATGTGGCTTGGTACATTGAGCGGTGCTTGACCTGCAGGAAGGTCAAGGCCGAGCATCAGAGACCGCACGGCAAGGTGCAACCGTTAGATATTTCGTTGTGGAAATGGGAAGATATTACGATGGATTTTATCACAAAGCTTCCCAGGACTGTGCGAGGGGTAGATTCGATTTGGGTCATCGTTGATCGATGGACCAAGAGTGCCCATTTTATTCTGATCCACGAGAGTATCTCGGCCGAAAAGTTGGCCGACATCTATATCAGGGAGATAGTGGTGCGGCACGGGGTGCCGGTATCAGTGATTTCAGATAGGGATGTGCGTTTCACTTCCAGGTTTTGGAAGAAGTTTCACGACAAGTTGGGCACTCGTCTGCATTTTAGCACTGCCTTCCACCCGCAAACGGATGGTCAGAGCAAGCGGACCATCCAGACTTTGGAGGATATGCTACGGGCATGCGTGTTAGACTTTGGTGGTAGCTGGGATACCTATCTTCCCTTGGTTGAGTTCTCGTACAACAACAGCTACCACGCGAGTATTGACCGTGATCCATTCGAGAAGTTGTACGGACGAAGGTGCAGGACCTCGATATGTTGGGGTGAAGTTGGCCAGTGGATCATGGGGAGCACAGAGGTGGTGCTCAAGACGTCCAAGAGGATCCAGTAGGTTCGAAGCAGGCTGCAGACTGCGCAGAGTCGGCAGAAAAGTTACGCCGACAAGCGCCGATCAGACCTGGAGTTCCAGGTCGGGGATATGGTTCTCCTGAAAGTGTCGCCTTGGAAGGGCATCATTCGATTCATGAATCGGGGCAAGTTGGGCCCGAGATACATTGGTCTGTTCAGGGTTATAGCCCGGGTGGGCAAGGTGGCATATAGCCTGGATCTGCCAGCCGAACTCAGTCAGATCCACAACACCTTCCATTTCTCCCAGTTGCGGAAGTGCCTAGTGGATGACTCAGCGGCAGTGCCGTTAAAAGATATTCAGGTTGATGGCAGTCTGAATTACATTGAGCACCCAGTTGCAATCCTCGACCGGAAGTCGAAGGATATGAGGAACAAGAGGGTGGAATTAGTGAAGGTGCAGTGGCAGCACTGGAAGGGTTCGGAGTGGACTTGGGAGCCGGTGGAAGAAATGATGGAACATTACCCCGAGCTGTTTCAGGATCGAGCAACAGACTTCGAGGACGAAGTCTAAAATAAGTGGGGGAGATTTGTAGCACCTGGTTCTTGGTGCGTATGACCTATCTAAGTAATTTAAATTTTTAGCCCTGGACTCGGCAAGTTGTAGGCCCGACTCGCCGAGTAGAGCCAAGACATTTAAACACATTTAAGTTGGCGACTCGGCGAGTCCCCGCTGTCTGGATGAAACCCTAATTTCAAGGGTTTGCACCCTATTTAAACCAACCTTATGCGCCCCAAGCCCGAACCCTTCACCCTCAGAGCTCTCTATATCGTCCCTACCCCGTTTCTTGTGAGATTAAAGTGTTTTGGTGTGAGTTCTTGAAGATTTTGAGAGAAGAAGGAGGGTAGATCAAGAGTAAAAGAAGGAGGCTAGATATCTTGGTGTTATTTCAGAGATTCCTTGAGGTATAACTCAGTTTCCTTCTGTTTTTATGCTAAGAGTCCCTTAGAGCACCATTAAAGTCCTTCTTGAGCCATTTCCAAGTTTGTTTATGGATTAGGAATGGTAATGAGTTGATTAACCTCTAGATCTAGGCATGTTTGAGCTCCAGAAGCTCATATCCATGGCCTTTATGGAAGTAAATTGCTTGAATGTCCTAGATCTACCATTTTAGCCTTTATTAAGCCTTAAATCCCAATCCTATGCATGTATACACGTAAAGTTGGAAACTTTACATGTAAAACCTACCCTAAGAGCCCAGATCTATGTATGGCATGAACTGGATTCAAGCAAAATCGAGTGTGTAGTAATTGCATGTGAACAATTTGGCGAGTCGTTCATTGGACTCGGCGAGTCGAGTCGCGAGTCCCCGAGTTTTCCCCTTTTCGTGTTTGCTGGGTAAAGTTGTGAGTCATGGGTGGACTCAGTGAGTCGGAAGTCCAAGGCAATCTTCTTACCTCAAGAACAGACTCGGCGAGTTGTTCATACAACTCGACGAGTCTCAGCATAGAGTGTTCATCGAGTGAAGATAAACTCGACGAGTTGTTCATACAACTCGGTGAGTAGGATGAAGGACTTTTGGTCATCAGTTTAGAAGGAGAACTCGTCGAGTCAATGCCTAACTCGACGAGTAGAGTCGGGATTAAGGACAATCGAATGGGACGGGACTCAACGAGTTGGCAAGCTAACCCGGCGAGTCGGGTCAACTGGAAGTTGACTTTAACTTGGACTTTGACCTGGTCAAGGGAAAAATGGTCATTTTATCCTAGGTACATCTAGCAATGTTTGATTGAACTTTTTGTGGGAATTATAGCCGGTGGACTTCCGGAACAGCAGCAGCAGTAGACAGGCAGTTCCCGCTCAAATCAGCAGCTACTCCAAGGTGAGTTACCTTCGAGAAGCGGTGGGTCTATGGCCACAATGTCGGCCCACCCGTAGGAGTTATATGTTAGATGATTGTCTTCGTGATATTCATCTAGGGTTGCTACTACATGTGATATGTTTATGTGCTAGTATGATATGATGCCATGTGCTAGTGACAGTAGGGGAAGATAGTCCCCAGTTTACCGGTCGATAGGACCGCAGGGGCGGTCATGCCCAGCCATGCTAGATAGATAATGTGATATGTGTTATGTGGTAGTAGTAGTACTAGTACTAAGGGGTGAAATAGTCCCCAGCATTCGGCCGAGAGGATCGAAGGGGAGACCAGCACCCAGATATGCTAGTCAGTATCCGGTCGAGAGGACCGAAAGGGAGGCCAGCACCCAGATATGCTAGTCAGTACCCGGTCGAGAGGACCGAAGGGGTAGATAGGGCACCCAAATATGTCTGACAATATATGTATGTTATATGGTTATATGGTATGCGGTACAGTGGGGGAACTCACTAAGCTTCCTGCTTCCGATTTCCAGTGTTTCAGGTACCTCGTCAGTCAAGGGGAAGGAGCAGGCGCGGTAGCGGCCCATCACACACACGCTATTTGTTTTCCGCACTATGAGTCATTCTAGGATTTGTACTCTGACATTATCATGTTTTACGTTTTGGTTTACGGCCACGGGACATGTTTTATCAAATGTTATTATCGTATGATATTTTGTTACAAACGTTTTTACAAATCACTTAACCAAAAATGAAATTTTTGGCCCGTATTTTTGGGATGTTACAGATAGTATCTTTAACATGGGTGATTGGGTTACCTTTTGTAAGTGGTTGACACTCGGGATGAGAGGAGGGTTTCGGGTTCAAGTATGCCAATGGTTAGGGAGTTTCCGGGTTGTATTCCTGAAGGAATTACTTGGTGTGCCTCCCGTGAGGCAGGTGGAGTTCATGATCAATCTGATCCCCAACACGACACCGATTGCCAAAGCATCGTACCGTCTCGTGCCACCCGAGATGCATGGGTTGTCCTCTCAGTTGCAGGAGTTGTTAGGCAAGCAGTTTATTAAACCAATCAGTTCACCCTAGGGAGCACCAATTCTGTTTGTGAAGAAAAAGGATGGGCTCATCACATGTGCATTGATTATCAGGAGTTGAACAAATTGATAGTGAAGAATTTTTACCCAGTCCCCATTATTGATGACCTTTTCGATCAGTTGCAGGGAGTATCTTGGTTCTCCAAGATTGACTTGAGATTGGGCTATTACTAAATGAGGGTTCGAGAGGAATACGTGGAGAAGACAATGTTTCGTACTCGTTACGGTCATTAATAGTTCGTGGTGATGCTATTTGGGCTCACCAACGCACTGATATCATTCATGGACCTAATAAACCGGATATGTAGGTCGATGCTTGATTATTTAGTCATTGTTTTCACTGATGATATTCTTTTCTAATCTAAGACTAGGGAGTAGCATGAGGATCATCTTAAAGAGTTGTTGGGAGTATTGAGACTGAAGAGGCATTATGCGAAGTTCTTAAAGTGTGAATTATGGTTACAAGAGGTCCAATTTCTAGGACACCTTGTCAATCAGAATGGGATTCTGGTCAATCCTGCCAAGATCGAGGCAGTGATGTTGTGGGAGATTCTGAAGTCCCCATATGATATTAGGATTTTTATGTGATTGGCTGGTTATTATCGGAGATTTATTCAGCAATTATCTAATATTGTTGTTCCCCTGACCTGCCTGACGAATAAGGGTGTGGATTTATGTTGGGGTTCTGAGCAGCATGATGCATTTGAGACCATGAGGAAGAAACTATATAAGGCCCCTATATAGAACCTCCCTAAGGGTGTCGAGGACTTTGTTGTATTTTGTGATGCGTCGATCACAGGCAGAGATTGTAGATAGCCCATAGTCGACTGAAGAGTTACGTCGACCGCAGATGATCTGAGATTTTACACCTTCCATGTTTCTTAGCTTCAGAAGTGTGTGGTCGATGCATCTGTTATGGTCCCCATGGGCGACATTTAGGTTGATGAGCGCTTGAATTATGTGGAGAGGTCGATAGCAATCTTAGCAAAGAAGACGAAGGCCTTGCGCAACAAGGTGGTACATGTGGTCAATATCTAATGACAACACCGAAAGAATTCCATGTGGACTTGGAAACCTAAAGCAGGGATACAGGAGCATTACCCAAAGTTATTTGCAGTTGAGGACTTCAAGGATGAAGTGGGATTCAAGTAGGGGATATATGTAATGCCAAGTCACGGGTATGTTCCTTTCCAAGTAATTTTAATAAATTGGAAGTTGGATCTCTGGTGGCCACGACGTGGTGACGGAGTCCAATGGCGTGGCCAAGGTAAGAGTTTGCGTGGCCTTTAACTTAGCGTCACAGCGTGGCATATATCGACACGGTGTGGCAGTTGTTTTATGACAAAATCTAATACAAGGTTTGAGCACTATTTAAAGGAATATGATGGCTAGGATGCCCACCCTTAGCCTCGTTCACTCTCCCTCAGCCTCCAAGAGAAAACCCTACAATCCATTTCTAACCCTTGAGCTTGTGTGTGTTTTGGTGGTGTTTTGAAGAAGAAGAAGAAGGTAACCTTGAGCTTAGGTTTAGCAAGCAACTCTCCTCATCTACCTTAAGCACATTTCTTGACTCTTGTAAGTCCTTAAAATATAATCTTTATGCTATATACGTCTAGATCTAGCTATTTTGTCCCCATATCTTCATGATGATAGAAACTGGAAGGTGAATCTCATAAATTTTGCAACTTTATGGATCCATTGGATCATTCTAGTGTCATATGTTCCAAATATAAGGATCTATGTAGTTTTTGGTTCCATGCTCAAGTTTATGTCTTTATTTCCATGTTTTGACCGAAAATGGAAGGGACATGCATTGTACATGCGTGTCCATAAACCCACGACTTTTAGGGCTTATTAGGAGTAAGAAATCACTATAGAAACTTTGGGTGAGAAACTCTTGAGAATTGGTGCTTAATGAGTGTCTTTATGCATTTGGTCACCCTTAAGGAATTAAGGTTTGGGATCTTGACTTGTTGAGGATTCATAATGGATAAAGTTGGAAACTTTATCCATCGAGACCTTGGGAAGGACTAGATCTGGGTTTTGGAGCTCTTGAAGTTGTGGGAAATTGGCTTAATGAATTAAGTTGTCCAAAACAGTCACCACGGCGTAACCTTAGGTTGCCACGGTTTGGCGACTGGGTAAAAACCCGTCTGCTTTGTCGTTTAGTGGCCACGGCGTGGCGACCAACTGGAGTTGACTTTTGAATTTTGACCATTAACCGTTGACTTTGAACTATTTTGACTTTAGGTTATTTGGGGTATTTCAGTAGTAGATTGAGGCTTGATCCTTACGTGTTTCACATGTGGCCCGTAGTGTCGGTATTTGGAGCAGTATTTAGTTCTTATAACTTTCGAACTATATAGTGAATGGTAACTTTCGACCCATTAAAGGATGGTGTTTTTCCTAAATTTCCTAAAATTTCTAAAACATACGCCTGAAGCATACCCTTCGTGGTTTGAATGGTCCTATCACTTTGAACATTTATTTGTGGATAACAAATTCTACTAAAACATAACTGACTTCCCAACTTGCTTTGTAGACCTCCCTAACACTGAGATATAAAATGACTATCCCAATCAAATATATTTCTTACGGATATTCCATGCCTTTTTAGCACTTCATTCATATACATTTTCACAAACTTTTCCATACTCAATATTTCTCTCTAGTATGAAGGAATAAAGCACTTTTGGGTAGTTGGAACACAATAACCCATATCCTATCATAACCATTATTTGTCTTTGGCAACTTTGTTATAATGTCTATATTGATGGTGTCTCATTTCCACCCCTACACTTCAAGTGATTCTAAATCACCATAAGATCATTGGTGTTGGTTTTCCCAACAAGTCAAAATTTTCCCATTATAAGTGGTTATGTCTACTTTCATCGTTGGCAACCAATAAAAGGGCTTCATATCCATGTACTTTTTATGCTTATGGATGGACATAATATATGGACTTATGTACTTCATCCAACAATATCTTCCTTGAATCTATTTTTATTAGAAACAACCATATATTGAGAGATAACTCAAGAAATAAACTGGAACAAGAAAAAAACAATTAGTGGTTTCACAGGTGACCCGTAGTGTCGGTATTTGGATCAGTATTTAGTTCTTATAACTTTTGAACTATATAGTGAATGGTAACTTTCGACCCATTAAAGGATGGTGTTTTTCCTAAATTTCCTAAAATTTCTAAAACATACGCCTGAAGCATACCCTTCGTGGTTTGAATGGTCCTGTCACTTGAACATTTATTTGTGGATAACAAATTCTACTAAAACATAACTGACTTCCCAACTTGCTTTGTAGACCTCCCTAACACTGAGATATAAACTGACTATCCCAATCAAATATATTTCTTAAGGATATTCCATGACTTTTTAGCACTTCATTCATATACATTTTCACAAACTTTTCCATACTCAATATTTTTCTCTAGTATGAAGGAATAAAGCACTTTTGGGTAGTTGGAACACAATAACCCATATCCTATCATAACCATTATTTGTCTTTGGCAACTTTGTTACAATGTCTATATTGATGGTGTCTCATTTCCACCCCTACACTTCAAGTGATTTTAAATCACCATAAGATCATTGGTGTTGGTTTTCCCAACAATTCAAAATTTTCCCATTATAAGTGGTTATGTCTACTTTCATTGTTGGCAACCAATAAAAGGGCTTAATATCCATGTACTTTTTATGCTTATGGATGGACATAATATATGGACTTATGTACTTCATCCAAAAATATATTCCTTGAATCTATTTTTATTAGAAACAACCATATATTGAGAGATAACTCAAGAAATAAACTGGAACAAGAAAAAAACAATTATAAATTGTCTAAAGAGTTATGCAGCCAGCAATCCCAATTTCTAGAGCATTTACTATTTCTATTACAATACCACAAAAAAGCTCTTTTATCTAATCGACTATTTCATCCATCCTGGCCTTATTACCTGCAAAAACTTGGTCGTTTCTAAACCACCCAAGCTACCAAATCCTACTATAGACCACTATTTCAATAGCAAACTTCTTTTTTGTAGTATAATGAAGATCATAAATCGAATTAAACATAGCTCTAGCCAAATTGTAATGGATAGCCCAAAATTCTAGCCAATTGATAACCACATCACATGTCTTAGAAGCCACCTCACACTTGAAGAACAAGTGATAATGGTGCTCCATTTCCAATGCAAAAGTATGGCAAAGAATAGAAAAAATAATAGTTCCAAGTTTATCTAATTTATTCATATAATAAGTTACTCCAGAAGAACATGCTAGACTAAAATGTTCACCTTTCTTGATACAAAACGGTTCCATCTAGTTTAAATGTCAATAAAAAAAAGAATATGATTTTAAATCCATCTTCTCTTGCCTGTTACTAAAAACTATCCTTAACCACCTATGAACCACCACCATTTTCATTCACTGTCCATCAAGTTGGAACTTTGAAGAGTTCTCAACATCTCATTTAATTGCACAATTTCTTCTCCACCTCAATACAGTCGATGTCACTACCACCTCTACCTATCCTCAATCATCCTCTCGAACACCGTACAATCAAGATTTGTATCTAGATGAAAAGGAAATGGAAAAGAAATCAAAAAAATATCATCATCCATCCACTTGTCACTCTAAAACTTGATCAACCTTCCATTTTGTAGTATTCTCTTCATAACCGAAGGAACCCAAATTCTACCTCAACTTTTTTAACCTATATCGATTTTTTTTCAAACATGATCGACATACTTAACTGCTCCTTCTTTATCTTATTTTCAACCATTTCTTCATCTTGAAGTCTCATCAACATTTCCATAATAGATGATTATAATACCTTGTTTTTACTTACAATAGAATTTAATATAAACGTTTGTTTATAAAATTCAAAGTAGAAACATATTAATTTTTAGCTAAAGTAATTATCATTAAAGTTGTAGTAAACATCAACACAAAACTTTGAGTATAAATAACACCTAAATCTGACATCGTATGAGCAAGTTATGATTTTCAAAGTTTCGCGTCGACACAGTATAGTAGTATACGACACAAAAATGAAAATGAAAATCAGTTGATTGTTATCCAAAACAATCTAAACGAAAGTCTATGTACTCGTAAATATGAATTATTCGATATAGAGAACATCGAGAATGGATCTCGTATTAATTAGTTATGAATCTTGCAAGTTCTTTTACAGTGTAACTCTTATAGACTGTAAAATAAAAATAGAATGCAAAATAGTCGACAAAGTCTAAATGAAAGTTGTAGTACTCGTCGATGCAGAATTGGGGATATAAAGAACATCAATAATAGAGCTCGTATGCAAAAGACATTATTTTTCGAAGATTTAAAATTTTACCTAGGCGAGGCAATGAAGCACCAGCCACATCGCGACACATGTCAGGCCAGAAAGCCAACTTTGGTGCCCAAGCCAACGCACGACACGCCCTTCATCCAGATCCTCTACAAATAGATGTCAAATGCTTCTTCCTTTCTTACTCTTTCTTACTCTTTCGCTCCTAACTCTCTCTTTCTCTCAAATATCTCCAGTTTCTTCGTGATCTGGTTCTTTGAGTCTTGTCTTGAGCATCTTAGTGAAGTTGTGGCATTGGAAATCCCAAAGAAAAATAAGTATTTTAATTAGAGGTTATGCCCTTTACTTCCCATAATTTCCCTAGAAAACCTATAAGTTCAGTTATACTTGTTATACTTTAAGTGTAACTTATATATATGTTTGTAGTCGTTATAATGAACTAATAAATAAGATTTACCAGTAATTCCAGTTATACTACTGATTGATCTACTTATAGTAGTGATGTTCTAGGCTAGAACTAGTGAGGTGTTTAAAGTGGATTTTCCAAACAATATACTCTATATACTATAACACTCATAATAAATGTCATTTACATTTATAACTCTTATGTGAGAAAATTGTTTGCAAATTGGCCCATAGTTGCATTTCTGTAAATTTTGGGCGAAGCACGTGTACATTGGGCGTACATGGAAGAATCCCAAACCCTAATTTTTTGGGTTTTGATCTTATTTAAACAACCTTAACTCTCAAGACTTCTTTATTTCATCAGCCTCTAAGCCCTATTTCGACCCCTTTGCAAACCCTAACCCTTTTGAAAGCATCTTGAGGCATTTGTATGTGTGTGTTGGTGATCTTGAAGGGGGAAGAAAGAAGAGGATACCCTCTTAGAAGAGTGGAAAACTTTGGATCCAGAATCACATCATCATTTGACACACATCATCATTTGACACCATTTTAAGGTAAAAGGATTAGAAGTTGATGAAGTATTGATTAGATCATGTTTTGCCATGGATTTGTGTTATTTTGGTCCCATGAGCATGGTATTATGAGTATGGTTAACACTAATTCATATAAGCTATCCTTTTAGACGTTTTGGTGTATTTAGAAGCATAAAAATGTGATCTTGATCATTAGTTTCCTTCCATGAATGAACTAGGATGTCTTAATGAGTTAAGAAGTTAGGGTTTTTGGTATTGAGCACTTAATAGCCATGCAAGACCATAAAGTTGGAAACTTTATGGTTAAGGACAACATTTGAGGACTAGATCCAGAATTTGGACGAAAGAGCTTAAAGGATTAAGCTCTTAATTGAAGCATAAAGAATTCGTCGCGTATACTGGGCGTACCAAATGGGACGTTGGGCATACGTAGTCAACACCCCATTTTCTGGTCAAGCTCGAGTATGCCCCGTGTAAAGGCTAAGTACACCTAGCATACTCAACTGGGTGGACTCGATTGACTTTTTGACTTTAGCCAGGGTTTGAACATGTTTGACATAAGGGTATTTTTGGTATTTTGATTATAAGTTATGTTTGGTCATGTTCCAATGAATAGGTGATCGATAGAGCTGATAGTCAGAGCGGTCACTTGTTCAACGATCTTTTCAAACTGAGGGGTGAGTTTTCCTCACTGTTCTAATGGTTCGAAGGAACCAATGTCGACTCATTTGATTATGTATCCTTGTATAGATGATGTTACTATACTATTGTGGTCTGTTAGATCTGTGTCCTGGTATATACAACGTTGCTATGCGGTAGTGATATGTAGAGTTGCCTGTTTGTATGTGATTTCGTTATATGCTAGTTGTTATGTATATGTTGACATGTTGTGGTTTGGGTTGAGGATTTATTTCTATGTGTATGAGCCAACAAACTAGCAGTAATCCAGGCCGAAGGCTGTGGACCCGACAACATTCCCGTCCGATGACTAAGTGGACTCATTATATATTGGCATTCTAGTTCGATGACTGATTGGGTCGCGGGGAATCTAGCCCGATGGCTACGGAGTCGAGGTTATTCCATTCCAATGGTTGATTGGACCCAACATGCAATGTTTGTATATGTTATGTTGTGTGGTGGTACTTTAGGGGAACTCACTAAGCTTTGGCTTATAGTTTCTGTTTATTATTTTAAGTACTTCAGATGACCGTGGCAAGGCGAAGGTGTGATCATGCACATCCTTCGGATTTTATTTTATTTGGATTTTGGGATACTCTAATTATTGATTATCACTTTTGAAACAGTGATTTTGAAAACAATAATTGTCTTAGGGTTGTTTTGGAAAAATAAAAAAATTTACTCTGATTTTGGGATGTTCCATACACCAAACAGATCCTACCTCGAATATGATCTTACCTGGTCATTCCTTATCAGATAAAACTTCAAGTAATCAATAATATTAGTGAAGGATCTAAATTATACTAGATTGCCATAAATATTAATAAGTTATAGTATTATAGGTTATTACTTGTTAGACGTATTACCCATTAGTTGAATCGTCAGTTGGAAAGTTGATAGTCGTCTGAGAAATTGTCCAACTAAGTTATCTCATTATACTTTATGTTATAGTATGTATCCTATGTATGTTAGGATGTAGATATGTTGTAGTATTTTGTTAAGTAAGTACGCTAGCTTAAGTAGATTGCATGTAGCATTGAGTTATATGCTATTGGGTAAATGTATATGTTGGTATATTATGTGGCAAGTTGAGGACGAATGATTTTTTTACTGAAGGTCAAGGGAGCGGACTAAATTTCTGCTAAAGGTCAATGGATCAGACCATCCTTAGGCTAAAGGTCATTATTTACATGTGTAGACTTGAATAGTATTATGTATGATTAATTGTTAGTTAATATGGTTTGGTTATATGTATATATGAGGAGTTGACGGCGGGACGGCGACATGTTGTGAGCCTAGTGACTCGTGTTTACGACGGAACGACGATAGGTCATGAGTCTAGATACACATGTTATTGGTCAGATGGCGAACGTTCGTGAATCACTATGTGTATGCATAGTATATGTATTGTGATATATTGTATCTTGGGAAACTCACTATACCTTGGTGTACCGTTGTTGATTAACTGTTTTTCAAATAGTCTTCAAACGTAGGAAGGGCAAGGCTTGACTGTGCACATGCATCGATACCATGTTTTAGTTTTCTGTTTGTTCTATATATACTTTGATTGTAATAATTGCCTTTTGATTGTCAAACCATGGTTTCCGTTATCAATAAATGAATGTTTGAAAGAAATTTTGTGTAATATCCCAAAAACACGCTAAAGTTTTTCATTTTTAATTTAAAGGAAATCATTTTTTCAAGCAAACCCATCTCAAAATCAACTATCCAAAAATATATATTTCCTAAGATCAATGTATCATAAATCTCTAAAACATAACACCGAAAGTTGTGTACGATCACACCTTCTTCTTGCCCCAATCATCATAAGTACCTAAAACATAAACTAAACATAACCATACAAATAACAACCTGCACACTTGCGCCTACAGCCGGACTAGACTACCGCATCGGGCTTATAGCCCATCTGGACCGCTCTCTGAGCCTTCAGCATGACTGGACCGCCGCATCGGTCCTACAACGTATCTGTACCACTGTCTGGGCCGTCAGCCTAACTGGACCGCCTCGTAGGTCTTCAGTCTATCTGGATTACCTTGGGTATCTTGGCCTTCAGCACAAAGTAGGACCACCTCAACCCAACTGACAATAACACATCAACATATATCATAACAATCAATATCCAGCAAGTATAGGTAGTCCTACAGATCTACCAATCCAACACATATCCAATAATACAGGTAGTGATATAGTTCTACTATTCTAACGCGTATCAGTAATCATCAGGTAATCATACAGATCTACCACATACTCATCATACATCTATCAATATACCAGGATATCAAATACAGTGGGTCGGCCTTGGTGCTTTCGAGCCACAAGTACAGTGAGGAAAACTCACGTCATATTCTGAAAAGATCACTGAATAGGACACTGCTTCGGATATCCTCTCTACCAGACACCTATTCATCAAATATTGGCCAATCTCAAATACAACTCAAAATACCCTTAGTTCAAACTTGGTCAAACCTTGGTCAAAGTAAAAAATCAATTGATGCATAAACAATTATGTACTACTTAAACCTACTAATGTAGCTAATTATTACTTCCAAAGGTAATGTACCTTGTTGAAAATAGAATAGCACAATAGTCGGGTATCGAACACATGGAACAGAATGTGTAGCTAATTTTATCTACTAACTACCAAATTACTATTTAATTAAGAAAAAAGGGGTTTTCTCTAGTCTTTCAAGACTAGAAACTTAATTTACCAAACTAACTATTATCAACTACAGAAACAAAACTAAAGTTAAAAACAAGAAACACAAAAAATGATTTTAACCAAGGTGATTGAGAGACTTTCGTTTAGCTTTGATATACTTGCTATTATGGTTGATTTATGGAAGTGCAATGGATAAATTTGTTGGTTACCGATTGCTAAGATGACCAATTTAATGTTCACTAACTTAATCCTTTAGCAAATAAGTTCATTCATATGGTGATCAGGCGAATAAACTAACAAATTCACTAGTGTTTGGTTCGAGTTAAATTAGACTTATAACTGATTAATTAATTTGGTTTATTAAATCAATTTAATATATGATAGGTCATCATATATTAGTTACCATAATTATTTACCCAGTTTTCTATTTAACCCTAGGTTTTGGTCAAAACTCTAGTCCTACAATTTTGCAATTCACAAAGATCATAAGATTCAAGTTCAATCAAGAATGATGGTCACGCAAACTTAATTAAGCTTAGAAATAAATAGAAAAGTAGTTCTCATAAGCATAAATGGTTCTTTAATAAGCTAAAGTAACAAATAACCAACTAGACATCATCCAAACCATAAATCAAATCATAAAAATTCAAGCAATCTAACTAAACAAAAGTCATAGGTTTTTAGCCCATGATTTCAGCAAGTAAACAATGAAAAACAAAATTCAACTTAATAGTCATGATTAAACTCAAGTAGAAAAATGTTGTAGGAAGTTGTATTGCCTTAAATCTCTCAAATCCAAGCTATGATCAACCTTCTGCAACTCCAAGCTTCAAAGGGTGTTCTTGGCCTTCAAAAGACGATAATAGCTCCAACAAAAAGTTGAATTTTTGGAGGATTATGAATTCTATATATAGTTTTCCCGAATCCTGATCACCACGACCTGGTAAGTCCACCACGTTGTGGCCTTCGTGTTTTCCTGTATTCAACAAGTCTTCTAGATCCATCGGGGAAATCCAAAACGCCACGTCATGGGAATGTCGCCACGACATGGGAAGTATATTTTTCTTCATTTTATCCTTGATCCAAATTCTTAGCTCCCAGATCCCAGCTTCCTTTTTGCTCAAAGCATGTATTTTACCCCTACAACATAATATACAATAGATTAAGTACCTTTTGTTCTATAATGGGCATAAAAATGGCTAGAGATATTAAGATATGATGTAAAATATATGTATAAATATGCATATATCATCAATCTACACCAAAAGTCCCTCAATCCACTAGTCACGTCGTGACCCCTAATGGTCACGCTGTGACCTAATAAGTCAAAATAGTCGAGGAATACCATCCTCACGTTGTGACACCCTTGTGCTCAGGTTGTGAGAACGCTCTGATTAGAAGTTCTTAATGACACTCTTAATCTATTTTTGGGCAAGCACCCAAATCCTTCATAGTGTCTTATTTACTCTAGAACATCATAAAAATAATGGCTTAATGGACATGCATGTCCCAATCACTAACTAGGTCACAAAAGAGGAAATGACACTAAAACTCATGAAAGAGTCTTAAAACTCAATCATATTCTAGATCTAGCATCTATACTACTTAAGGCATACTAGAGATCCATAAAGTTGACAACTTGATGGATTTCAACCACTATATCATCTTGAATATGAAGGATTAAGCATAAAAACCTAGATCTAATCTTATGGACTCATAAAGCAATGAACTTGAAACTCACAAAAGGTCTAGAAGATGTGAGAATGCTTGATGGATAGACTTCAATGCAGAAATGATGGACTAGATGCTCTTCCTCTTATTCTCATTGGCTAGAATTGCCACAAATAAGCTTAAGATCAAATATGGAGGCTAGGGTTTTAAAGGGGAGTGCAAGGAGGTGATAGAGTTTGAGGGTGGGCTAACCCTACATCTCATTTCCTTTAAATACGAAGTAATCCTCGCAAATTAGGGTTTCCTGTCAGGTTGGTCTCACTTCGTGAGCCATATGTGCGCACGGCGTGAGCCCAAAGGTGATGCACAATTGCACTCACCTCCTCACGACGTGACATACATATCTCACATCATGAGTAAGGTTAAAAACTTTGAATTTTTAAACTTGACAATTGCTCACATGAACTGGATGTTACATTTTGTCTCTTAAAAATATTTTTTTATGAAAATCGGGATGTCACATTGATATTAGGTCTATTTTCAATGGTTGAAGTCTGCTTTTATCACTAATATCTTTCTGGCTCAAGGAATCCATTTGCTTTACTCGGATAGAAAAGTACCTCATAATCATAGTCTTTGAATATTTTGATTGATTCTCTTTACCTCATATTTAAGTCTTTTTAGATATAAATATATTGCAAACTTTTATGATTGGTAAAAACTTTACATTTTGGGCTAAAGGGATAGTGTTTCAAAGCATTATATAAATTTTGCCAATTCTAGATCGTGTGTGGGATACTTTAACTCATGCACCTTTAATTGGCATGTTACATAAGCTATACCATTCCTAATCCCGAGCATGAGCCATCACTATACATCATGAAATCTTCCATTCCTTCTCCTAGAGTAAGGATAGATGCTTCGTACAAATTCTTCTTCAATGCTTCAAAAGATTTTTCTTGTACATCATCCATACATACTTAACATTCTTTTGAGTCAAAGTTGCCATTGGAGCCGCTATGCTTGAAATGGAATGAGAGAGATTTTTATAGACCAAACTAGTGTATGGGAAATTAAATGTATTACTATGAAGGTTATGTGTGGTAAGGCTTCATACACTTATTAATTTCTTGAAATGAGGGATTCATATTTCGTGTTTGTAATGCCTTTTGTGCATTCTCGCACATATATACAGAGGTCAACTTACTCATGCTTTGTTCGGTTCTAAGCATCAAGCAATGTTTGATACGTATGTGGTTGGATTTGTTGATCCTTTTCCATCGACCGTAAGTCTATGTCAAGGCGACCGGTTTAGCATTTTTTGGTGCATGTGGAACTTTCCTGATGTCTAGGTTCATTCTTTGGCTAATAGAGCTCGTAGTCTTTTGGTCGAGAAGACACATGCAGTGTCATGTATATGGGTCAATAGTGATAGAATAAATACTTGTAAAATAAGTTGGGTGGTGTTGTAAACCCTTCATTTTATACTTTTTATAGCTTCTTGTTAGTTGTTTTATAAAATTTTATATTCAGAAAAATAAAAACATAAAGAAAAGTTGGGTGGTGTTGTAAACCCTTCGTTTTATACTTTTTATAGCTTCTTGTTAGTTGTTTTATAAAATTTTATATTCAGTACACTCTTATATCCTATTTTAGTAAACAAACATCGGCAAGATGAAACATCCTAAAAAAGTTTCTTTCAAAAAAACTTAATATAGGAAATTATGACCTTCAATATTTAAAAACCAAATAAAAAGAAACACATTTGAAAATAATATATGAAAACCCATAACTTTCGATGTTAATCAAAAAATATTTCCAAAAGAAAGTATTCTTCATACCAAAAACATTAAAACATTTTTTCATTAAAATTTTCAAACATGTTATCAGAGTTACTAAAAATGTTTCATAACCAAAATAAGAAAGTCATAATCCTAAATTTACTTATCCAAACGTCACAAAATAATAATACTTAAAAATCCAAATGAATGTGAAATGTCGTCTACAGTCATGTTGGGTCCTTGCACATGTCTATCCCGGAGAGTTCTATAATGGATTAATAAACAACAGGTTATAGAAAACGCTTATTGAGCATACACAAAACTCCTATATTATATCAATTTTATACCTTCATAGGAACAACCCCTTTATTTTGCCTTCCGGGAATAAGATATATAACATCCCCGTTCAGGGAACACCCCCTTATTCATCCTTACAAGAACAAGATAACATTACATATATTTACATGTATATGCAAATTCAACATAATAAGTTAGTGCAACTCACTTGAAACAACAAAACATAAGCAAAACTACTGAAGTAGATAATATGAATTCCTAACTCTCTGAACACTTATATATATATATATATATATATATATATAATCTTTACCTAGCTCATATTTCAAGTATTACTTACTAATACTTCATAATATACTTTTATTCAGTTTTATTATTGTTTGAACAAGCATTTGTTGACCTATTTACCCCTCTTATCCCCATTTCTTTTAAACTTAATACTTTTTATTAAAGAACAACTCATTATCTTTTTAGGGATATAAAATACACATCATAATGATTTCTTTACATTAATCTATGATTTTTACAAGGTTAAAATAAAAATTGGTCAAAAATCCCGACCAACCTATAAAGATGGTCACCAACACCCAAGAAGAAGTAAGGATCATTCTTTGTAAAAAAATATATATGTTAAACTGGAATCCTTCATTAAAACTTAGTCGAAGAACTCATGCCAATTGAATGTTTCCATAATTATTTATGTATTTACAAGATGGCTATTGCAAATAACCATTTTCCTGGACCAGTTTGTAAAGAATGTCATACATTCAACTTGACAAAGGAACTAAAATAAGGCATTTTAATGAAAAAAACTAGAAATTATTACCAAGATCTAAGCAAATACCCTATACAATTTGGAATTACGTATGTTGAATTATGAATTTTACAAAATAGCCAAAGTTATTACAAAGTTTCCAGACCAGCATGTATTCATTACGATCACCACACACGTAGTTACATACACCATGTCATTTAGATGGATGAAACTAGAAATCCATAGATTTTTAGGACATATTTGTTATACAGTTTGGACATTCCAATGATTTTATATGATTTTCCAAAGATAAGGGGAAATATTGTGAAATCACAATACCACCAAGATTAAGTACCATTTTTGTCACGACTATATATTAAACACTTATCCATTAAGTTCTTATCCATCAATTAAGTGAAAGTTATGTAATAAGAACGCCTTAATGGATTAAGAACATGACAAAAACAAATCAACACGTAACTTCACTTCTTCACTTAAAGCTCATTATAAGGAAATTATGGGTTTAATCTGTAAACTAAGCCTATTAAGAACTTAATAACTACTAAAATGAGCTAAAAATTATAACAACATTTAACCACCATGAAGTGGTAGTGACATGGTAGAGTTATGGTGGTGATTGGATGCACAAAACCCTCATACCAAAGCTTATGTTCAAAGAAGATTAAGATGCTTTAAAGTTATACATTAAACTCATTCTAGCCGAGGATAAAGATAACACCATTGCCCTCACCACCACCTATGGAGCCAATATAATGATAGGAAGGACTTTTGATGGTTTCCATCACCGCAATCGATTGTGGTTGGTGGTGATGATATGTGGTGTTTGAAGCATAAAAGAAGAAATGAATCCAAGAGATAGCATCTTATACAAATTCTTTGAAATTCAAGACACTAGCAACACTCTTTATCCTTTTCCCTTGTTTCCGTGACAGATGTCTCCAACGAGGATTCCAAACGGCGATGGCGGTTTTCAGCGACAGTTGGTGGCTCTTCCTCTCTCACTCTCAGTTGTAAGAAAATCAACAAACATCACCCTTTTGTTCTCTAAATAACCATTTATTCACAAGTCAAAAGGTATAGGTTTGGTCCACTAGACAAAAGTATGAGATCTCATTGTTAAATGGTTCAAAGCCTTTTTCCTTGTTTTTACATTTTAGTCCTTTAGACTTTCCATTTTGACAAAAAGAACCCCTAAGGTGAAAATTTTAACAATTTAAGTTTCAGTTTCAACATTTTCAGTCCCTCATTGGATATGGACTCTTTATATTTTAAATAGTTATTTTTACTTAATTTTTATTAATTTTATTTATTATTAATTTAACTATTATTAGTTGTTAATCATTTTAAATTTATATATATAACATGTTTTATTTATTTAACTCGTTTATCCAATTATCTAAAATTATTTAATTATTTTTATTATCGTTTAAAATTTATTTCTAATGCTACATGGAGTCGGTATGGTAACCTCACTCGCTGAGCACTATAGAACACGCTAACACCGGCACCTAGCGCGCTAGGGGGGGAGGGGGGAGGGGGGTTATTTTGTTTCATCAACGAGAAGAGAAAAAGATAAAACTGATGGTAATTATCTATGATGGTCATTATCATTTTTTTCATTTCTTTTTTTCTCGGAAATTAATAGGGTTGTAGTTCGTTCTTTTTATTGATTTTTTTATTTTTATTCCGAAATCCAATCAGTTTTTTGAAAAAAAAAACTTAGATCACAGATAAAAATATGATGGGGCAATCTTAACACATGCCTACCATTCTTGGTACCCTAAATAATCAAATAAAAAACGAAACATTACACAATAATCCATCGACAACTTGAATGTAAAACTATTATTCGTAAAGGGCATACAAGTGCCTAAAACATTTCACAAAGGGGCAGTCCTGTATTTCACTGAAAAGCTGACTAGTTCAATAATACAAGCCATGATAGTGGACCTCTGGCTTGGACGTCCGGTCATGACTTGTTCAAGACCTGATGTCCTTGCCATCTTTTTCCATTTTCACTCGGTAACTGTCTCTTTCACCAACATTATAAATACCATGAAACAAACAAAGCTCAAATTAGTAGCAGCAACAATGGCAGAAGATGATGACGAGCTCCACCCACCGTCAGTCTATCGATTCTACCCAACAGAACAAGAACTCATTTCCTTCTATCTCTGGAACAAGCTACAAGGCTTAAGAACACAAGACCTTCATCGTGTCATCCCAGTCGTCCATGTCTACGAATACAATCCTTGCAACCTTCCAAGTAAGTATACATCACTTTACATTTAACGGGAGGCTTTATATATATCATGGCGTTTTGCTTAGCTAGCTCGTTGTGTGTTTCAATGTACATGTAGGGTTGGCTGGTGAGTTTTGTCGTCGGGACACTGAGCAGTGGTTCTTTTTTGTGCCGAGACAAGAAAGGGAAGCACAAGGAGGAAGGCCAAGCCGGACCACCGCCTATGGCTACTGGAAAGCCACCGGTTCGCCTACATATGTCTACTCGTCTGATAACAAAGTAATTGGATTGAAGAAGACAATGGTGTTTTATGAAGGGAGGTCTCGTACTGTGAAGAAAACCGAATGGAAAATGAACGAATATCGAGCAATCAGTGTAGACGTAGATGCTACCAACACTTTCTCCGTTCCACAGGTGCACTATTCATTAATCAATTTTTGAAACATGTATACTGTTTAAAACAACAACGTGTTGATTTAGTAATAGCATATATATGCTAATGGAGTTGGTTTTACTTTGAACAAATTTGTGCAGTTAAGGCATGAGCTAAGCCTGTGTAGAGTGTATGTGGTTTCAGGAACAACACGAGCATTCGATAGGCGACCTTTGGGGATAGAATGGACGGAGATGGTGACTCCTCAAGTGAATAGAGGTGGATCGTCTTTTGGTACGGTTGGTAACAATTGAGTTGTACCTCAATGGAAATTGGGAACGTCAATAAGCATATTTATCATATTTATAGAACAAATTCTATATTTGGAAACTTTTTAATATCAATTTCAATCTGTTAGAAAACTGATTATAAACATATATGTGGTGTTGTTAAGTGCTAATTTAGTATTATATTATTTGGAGTGGGACATAATGTAGCAAATGATAAAAAAAATCTTTGCAAGATAAGATTCAAATAAAATTGTCATTTTTCGAGGAAGACTTGGAGTAGGATTGAGATGTGAGTTAACCATTGTTATATTATTAAAGTTAATGGTGAAATCTTTGTATTATATGATGTATATTATTAAAACTAAGGGTGAAATCCGTGTATTATATAAGTTTATTAAAAATAAATTTTTTATACAAAGATGTAAATATAAAATACTTTTAATGTCTATATATTTTATTTTAACATTTAACAAAATATATTTTATTATATCTCAATTTTAACAATATTGTTCTATAATATTTCATTATTTTAGTTATATGTAACAAAAAAATCATAATAAATGGTTTTAGTGGTAGAAAAAAAACTATTTGTTATTATATATTTATTTTATGAAGAAAAAATATATTTACCTTAAATAATAAATGTTTCATTAATTATATTATTGATTTATACATTTAATATAATAAATATTTTACATATATAATAATAGTAATAGAGATGTTAATTAGTGGAATTGATTAATTTTTTATTAGTAAAAGATTGAAAATAACGTATAATAACATATTATATGAAATTTAAATAATTCAAAAATCTCTTATATAAAGACATGTGACATAAATATTAAGGAAATAACAAGTAGTAAAAACATTTTCATTTTCAGGATAAACAATAGAAAAAATTATTATTTTCCTGGAAATATAAAGATTTACATATTGACTCAAAGTTACTTTTACTTTATAATGGCACTAACACTAATTATGCTAAAACCGAAGGCCACCATTAAGATGATATTGGTTTTTAGTCCCTAACTAATAATTACTTTTATTATACAATCGTCTACGCACTAACGTTAAAAAGTATCTTAAAAAACCATTTGGTTTTAAGGTCAAATATTAGAAATAAACCGCATAAAATATGTGTTCTTATTATTATTAAAGTAAATTGTATTTTGGTTAATTCATCACCATTCCAATCCAAAAATCATTTGGGTCACTCATAAGGTACCGAGTTGCTTAACTTCAAGGACATCATGAAAAGGGACTCAAACCGACCCAAATGAAGCATAAACCTATATCTAAATAAGCAAAGGTCAAGACCTATATCTAGATAAGCAAAGGTCAAGGTTAGAACTTTATACATTCATAGAACCATAAACTTGATGAGAAAGTTAGACCACGAATGGGACTTCACTCCCTTGCACCAAGAGGGAACTTCTTCACTAAGCTTCACAAGAGCAAGGTCAAATACTCGAAACACATTAACGGAGGCTAGAGTTTAATTTTTAGACAAAATGAAATTATGAGTTTAATTTATGGTTTGAATTTAAGTATATTGGAGTTTAAACCAAATTATGAATATGGTTCATAGTTTTGAGTTTAGACAAAGTTTTGGTACAGTGGAGTTTAAACCAAATTATGAATATGGTTTATAGTTTGAGTTATGAATTACCATTATGCATGATGTAATCTCTATACTAATAAAAGAGTAGTTCTTTTGCCATGTGTCACCATTTTAAGCTTTATAATTAATATTATGCCACTTGTCAGTCTATTAATTCTCCTTTTAAATTTCAAAATTCAAAATTTAAACTTCTCATTTTAATTACATTAAATTAATAACATTTGAATAAAAAATAAAATAAAATTTATATAAATTATAATAAAATAAAATTTATACAAATTATAAGATGATATAATTTTTTACATATTTATTTGAATCGACGGTTCTAATTTTATATATAACTAAAAAGGTATATCTTAACTAATAAGTTATTTAAAATAATTAATTAATAGTTTTGAATTTTTACTTACAAAGTTTAATTAATTCCGTAACCGTGGTTCCCACGGGTTATCTCCCTATACTAATAAAAGAATAGTTTATTTGCCATGTGTCACCATATTAGGCATTGTAATTAATATCATGACACTTGTCATTCTATTGGCACTTGTAATTAATATCATGACACTTGTCAATCTAATAATTCTCCATTTCAAAATTCAAATTTCAAAATTTAAATTACATTTTAATTACATTAAATTAATAATATTAGAATAAAAATAAAATAAAATTTATACCAATTATAATAAAATATAATTTATACAAATTATAAGATAATATATTTTACGTATTTATTTGAATCAACGATTATAATTTTATATATAACTAAAAAAAATATATTTTAATTAATAAGTTATTTAAAATTATTAATTAATAGTTTTGAGTTTTTATTTAGAAAGTTTAATTAATTTTTTAACCGTAGTTCCCACGGGTTATAAATTAGTAAAGGAATAAAAAAAAATGGTCAAAGGCTAAGCATTATTATCGATCATAAACCCAACACCCCAATAAAATCGTTTTGTTAACCTATGATACATTCCATGTAGTTTTTTAATGAGGTCAAAATGTTAATAATCAAATCTTTTCGGATAAATAATAGATCAACAATGTCATTAGAGTGTTTAAAAATAAAAACTGCAAAGCATTTTTTAACTTAAAAAAAACAATGTATTAAGAAATAAATAAATTTTGATTTGAAAATTATTTCATTTCAAATAAAAAAATAAAAAATATGTTGCAGAGCGATCTATAAAATAGTTGATATCATTTTAACTACTGTTTTATATTTATAGTCCATTTTTAACTTTTGAATTTTTTATTTTTCAATCTTGATATTAAGTAGTTTTGCTTTTGATATATAATAGTTTATGTAAAATATATAAATGAATTGTGTTTTAAATGTTTTTTTTATTGTTATAAACAATGTTTTAAATAACGTGAGGCATGAGCTTGACGGCAATGTCAAAGTTAAGCCAAGGCGAGCCATGATATTTTTCAAGGTGTAACTATTCTATATAAATTAAGAAAGATAAATCATATAATTATTGAATTATATCAAATATATCGACTTTTTAGAAGTGTTATATTAATATTTAGTATTAAAAAAGTTAACAAAACTCAATTATTTTAAGGGCGATTAGAAAAAAAAATAAAAAAATAAAAGAAAATAAAACTCGCGCCTTGAAAAAAAACTCGCGCCATAACGCGATAAGGCGCGCATTGACACATTATTTTGGCATCACGCTTAACAAATCCGCTTTTGACGTTTTCGTAATGGCTAGGTCACGCATCGCACCATGACACGCCTTGAGGCGTAGCACCACACGCTTTTTAGAACCATAGTTATAAATTTCATGAAGTAATATATAACTTAAATAAAAATATTTAAGGTCAAACTTTATGAATAAAGATTTCAAAAATAAAAAATAAACAATAATTATGGGACGGATGGAATATTAATTTTTAACTCAAAATAACATGTCAAAAATAAATTAATCGTCGCCACATCATACAGGTAACCCACTAGTCTCTCTCTCTCTCTCTCTCTCTCTCTCTCTCTCTCTCTCTTTATATATATATATATATATATATATATATATATATATATATATATATATATACCGTTAAGGGTATATAAGCTTTGGTACCCAAACACACCATACTACGTCGTTTTGTATCATATATATACATTGTAATTGTGAAATGTTCTTATAATTTAACTTCTAACATGATTTACTTCCAAGATTTTATAAATTTCACATTTATCTTCCTCTTATATAATTGTCATTTTCAACTATAATATATATAGCCTACTAGGTGTTCGGCAAAAAGATGTGATGTAAGAGGAAGATAATAGTGAAATTTCAAAAATCTTAAAAGTAAATCAAGTCAATAGTTAAAGTTTAAGAACATTATAATGAATATATCAAACAAAATGACATATTATGGTGGGTTTGGGTACCTAAGCTTATGTACCCTTAAGGGTATATTCACTTTTCCCTATATATATATATATATATATATATATATATATATATATATATATATATATATATATATATATATATATATAGCAGATCCGATATCTTTGTAATGAGGATCTCATAGTATAGATAAGATACAATAGTATAGATAAGATACAATCCCTTCAATCAAGGGATATACTTGTATAGATTAGTATATACTCAACATTAGGGCAAAACCTTTATGTAACTCTACGGCTTGGTGTCCTAATCGTGTTGGTCACTGTATTTGTGGCAACTCCTTTTTTTAGTAAAAGACAATTTGGTGTATCTTCTATGTTATTTACTTTTCATTTCTTTAATCACTTTGTAATTTTATTCTTATTCATTATACTTGAAGTGTATCCGATCGACACAAACCTACATAACAAAAAAATGGTTATATTAACGTATTCATAAAATGGTATATATTAAGTTTACATATTCTGGTATTTTACTTTAAAAATCTGTAGTGGGGTTGTTTATTATGGCATGTGCGGAATAAGAAAAGATCTAGTGAATCATCATACAAATCATGAACACATGGAGTAAATAAATCTTTTAAGCTCTCATTAGTATGAATTAGAAAGAGTACAAATGGGTATGCTTGATTCTCTCTTTAAAACTAATGCTCTCCAAATGGTTCCTTACATAATGGGAGTCACTCACTTCCTAATTATAGGTAAGAGTCAACTCATTTACACATACAAGAGGGTAAGCCACATCCAAGGAGAACTTTACACCCTAACATTCTCCCCCTCAAAGTTAGGATCGGATGTCCCGGCTTCAATATCCAACTAGCTCGCGCGATCAAGACTAAACTCCCCCTCGAAATGATATCGGTCTTCAAATCCGCCAATGAATACCCGAAGCTTCGAATACCCACTCTTCATTCTCCCCCTTTTTATAATCAAAAAATGATTATAAAACTTATTACGGGTGAGAAGCGCCCGAGGATTAATCTTCATAAACTCCCCCTTGATGTGTGCTAAAAATGAAACCTTGAAAATCTTGCATGGAAAAACAATCACGAAAAGGCCTTGAAAATTTTCCAATTTATGAAAAATTTCGACTTTTTGGTGAAAGTTGTAAGATTTTCCAAAATTCAGGTAAGAACAGTCACTTTCTGAATTCTGCCGGGACCCGTTGCGCCAAAAACAGCTTAAGATGTGAAACTCTACCTTATTTGCGAAACTGGGCGTAAAGTGTAAGTTCGTACCAACTGCAAGGACTGAACTTGTAAATTCTTCAATTTCTCAGCTTTTGTTAGCCCAATTTTGAAGTTGGGTATTTTCTGCCAAAATTTCGAAACTGCAGAGGCTAAAAGAGAAATTCAGCCGTTCTTCACAATGTGTTACATCAATTTAGAATTTGGACCAATATTGCCATATCTTCCAAACTTCTGTTTTCTTCTTCAATTCATTTTGTTAGCAGGTAACGACCTTTCGCTTTTAGTAAACTACAATTCTTCGTTAACAAGCATTAGACCGTCGACAACGAAATTGAGGCAAACCATTCGACAGTAAGGCAAACCCATTCGACAATCGATTCCAATACTCAAACTTCGAAACATCGATGTTAAAGTCGACATCAACACAAAATTTCAATTCGACACATCATTAACGAATCCTTCAAAACTCATGCTTCGTATATCGACTTCAAATCATCAGTCGATATCAAAACATTTACTAACCCTTCGACTCCACACTAACGAATACAGACTCCAAGCCTTCGAAATTCCAGACCCTTTGCACATCAATTTCCAACCATAAATGATCGATGCAAATGATCTCAAACATCCTTCATTTTCATCATAGGTTCCCTCGACCAGTATGAACAATCAACATCAAAATCCAATTCTTCATCTCATAGCCTTCAACAAGCAATCTAAATCTTCGATTCCTACTCATCTTCAATTCGTTCCCAAATACAACCACTCAATCAACAAATCCATAGATCGACATCAAAACCAAAAGAAATTTGACTTCACGACTCCAAATCAAGCAGATTTCGTTGACAAAATCCATATCATCGACACCTACTCTTCACTTTTCATTAACAGACTTCAATTCTTACATAACCTTCGATCCTTAAATCCCAATCGATATTTGTTCATCCCTAAACCATCAATTTCCAGACTTCAATGTTAGATACAAAATCACGATGCTTAACTTGAACAATCATCTCCATCGAATTCGATTTTAATGTTCAATCCTCGACTCACAACCTGTAACCATTCGAAATTGATCCTCAATTCGTGATTTTCACAGCCTTCATTACTAATTACCAGACTTCAACCCTTCCATCTCGTTTCCAGCTTATTAAGAACTCGAATTTTGACTTTTCACGGTTGACTTTTGAAATACAAACAAGTCGATAATCATATACACCATTCTCTTCAGTCCTTCGATTTCCAAATCAAGATCAAAAGACGACACAAATCAAAAAACAAGAAAGAGTAAAACCACAAGGATTACAAATCAATAAAATCAAGAGTAAAATAGAATCGAACTCTGTTTTAAAACACAAATTCGAACATAATAATCTCAAACGATTTCAAGAACAATTTGAGTTTGCTTCGAAATTCAATCTTCATCCACAAGCCTCAAGAACAATTAAACCCAGATGACAAAGAGCTGAATAAAAGTGTAAAATAACGTCTAGTCTGGATTTGGACTTGATTAAAACAATCAATGAATAGTAGTGGATGACTTTGATTTGGACTCAAAAATATGAATAAACAAGATGGGCTTAAACATCGAATTGCATTTGTATTGGGCTTTGAAATCTGAACAATGAACAATGATCAGACATTGGTTTGGAAGTATAAAAAATATTACAATTGGGATTGAAACAAATTCGATCCAACCGAGACAAAACGATCAAAATTGAAAAACAAAAACGCACGAATCGAATTTATGAATGTTTTGGAATCCATTTGAGAATTTGAGATACCTTTTTGACGATCCGAGTTCCATTTGCAACAAACAAATCAAATTTAGAAGATCTTAGTTCTTTTGTTGGAACGAGAAAATCTTCAATTTGAACATTGTACCACCCACGATGCGTGTGTACAACTCGTTTTTCGTGTTCTTCAACGATCCAAGAACATCTTTATAAGAATCATCAACACTTTTAGGTTTTGACTTCAAATTCAATGCAACATTTGAAGATTGTTGCTTTCGAACCCAAATTTGCTTCATGGATTTCGGATTCACAACATTTGATGATTTTTGTGAATAAACTCATTTGTTCTTCCGTTTAATCTTCTTATTCTTTTTCTTTCTCATCTTTTTTCATCTTGAAGATTTGATTTCAAGAACCACTTCATTCTTGACAACTTCAACTTTACAAGTTTGAATCAAATCTTTTGGAGTTTGATATTTGTGAACTTCTTGGATTAACGACTTTCCATAAAGAATCATTCCTTCAAACGAATCACAAGAACACAAAATATCATCGGTTTGAACTCCAATCGAGCAAAATAAAAAATTCATCTTCATGAGAATCAACTTGAATCTTCTTATCATGAACTTTAAGAACATCACATTGAACTTCAAAGTCTTGAACTTCAACAAACTTAAGAGTAAGAAGATCATTTGGGTTTTCAATTAGAGAAATGTATTTCTTATTAAAGAAGTCTCTTTCTTCTCCTTCCTTTAGATTTCTACTACGAACTAATATGGACAAGGCAATTTTAGCCAACCATTCAATCCTACAAAGTGATTAAAATATCAAGCGTCCATGATCATCCTTCAAACCTCCATAAGAAACCTGATTACTCCATGAAATCAACCCACTTAAAACTAACCCATAATATTGATTTTTGTTGACTTTGTATTTGACATCTTCAACGATCACAACCCAAGAATCATACTCCAATAACACCGTGATCACAAGAACTTGAAAATTTCTAAAGAGAGAAAATGATTTTGAATGGGTTTTCTAGAGAGAAAGCAAAAATCACTTGAATTCTAGTGAAGAAAATCGAATTATGAATATAATCAAAGATGAATTCGATTTCTAGAGTCAAAAAAACTCTCTAAATCACGAAGATCAAAAATCAAAAGAAGAATCACCAAATCTAGAATGTGATCATGGATCAATTCTTGATCAAATTAAGAACACCCGCTCTGATACCGATTGTAGTTGGAATTATAAGCTCTGATACCAATTGTAGTGGTGTTGATTATGATAACATGTGCGGAATAAGAAAAGTTCTAGTGAATCATCACACAAATCATGAACACATGGAGTAAATAAATCTTTTAAGCTCTCATTAGTATGAATTAGAAAGAGTAAAACTAATGCTCTCCAAATGGTTCCTTACATAATGGGAGTCACTCACAACTTAATTATAGGAAAGACTCAACCCATTTACACATACAAGAGGGTAAGTCACACCCAAGGAGAACTTTGCACCCTAACAACATCTACTCGAATACAATAAGGTCATTATTGAAAAAAAAAACATAATTTATTATCTTTTCCCACTTTAACATTCTTCAGTTTAACCATTCTACTTTAACAGTCAGAGCAGTTAAAGAAGCTCAAACTAAAACAAACTTTTATTGACTAAAAACCAAAGACGTTAAAATGAAAGGGTAAAAATCAATCAGGACATTAGAGTGGTGAAATCAACCTAATTTGAATGGAGATGTAGAGTGGATAACCTAATTTGAATATTTAATCTTGATAGATTCTTAAAGCCATGTTCAAGCCTAAACCCCTTTCCCGCATGGACATTAGAGTGGTGAAATCAGCCTAAAAAATTAATGAAAACTTTTTCAAAAAAAAACCAAAACTACGTCGAATTATATTAAAATGATAGGAAAGAAAAATAGGAAAGCAATATAGTAATTTATAAAGTCGCTTTTTATCAAACATTATAACTAATTTCATCATAAAAAGAATAACACATACAAGAACATGTAAGATTCAGACCTTAAACGGTAGATCAACCACTCGTTTGATTTAGGGTGAAACTGGACTAATCCTTATTCAGTTAATACGTTACAACCTTTCAGTATTATTGGAGAATTTAATTGGAAAAGAAGGTAATTCAGTGGAGGTGTTTGTGTGAGGCACAACAGAAGGCATACAGGGATGTATGTCCATTTTTCTCCATTCATAAAACCATCATCATTTTATCTGCTTATTTCCTAACTTTCTATATTAAGTCCTTCTTCCTACATTGAGTCAAAAGGAAAAACTAGATTAATTTTCCCCCAATGTGCATATGATGTGTAGTGTGTAGCATCATACCAAAATCTAGTATGTCACTAATGTGTTTAGAATTTAAGAAGGTGAACTACAATTGACAATCGAAAAAGTAAATTAGCTTCAAACAAAGGCAGGCCTTTATAACATATCAAAATACGCCTATAAACAACTCTTCTTATATAGATTCCAATAACATCCCAAAATTACAATAAAAAATTTCATTTTTAAATCAAGAGAAATCATTGTTTTCAAACGAAACCAAGTACAACTACAAATATCCCAATATCACTGTATCACAAAATCTTCTAGAAACATGTTATCGAAGGATGTGTACGATCACACCTTTATATTTCCCCGATCATCTAAACTACCTGAAACCATAACAATCAAACTGTAAGCACGAAGCTTGGTGAGTTCCCCCAAAGTATTATACACAACCAAGCAAATATACGCACTTCATGCTGGGTCTATAACCTCCAGGTTGGATTACTGTAACGCCAGTAGATCAGGGCTAGTCAATTTAAGGACAAAGGGCATCAAAAATGACTTTTTGATGTAAAGATTATTTAGAATGAATAATTTTAACTAAGTTGTAGTGGTCATGACAAAGATTCCGGATACATAAAGAATGCCGAAATCCGAGTTATAACGAGGAAGTTATGACCTGTCGAAGTTTCGTGACAGAACCGGTACGAAACTGCGTGATGTAAATAATGAATTTACGATAGAGCAATATTTAGCCTTAGTGATCTAAACGAAAGTCGTAACTACGTTAAACCGAGGGCGTGCATCAAAAGAACGTCTAATTCTGACTTCATATGAAGAAGTTATGATTTTTCGAAGTTTTGACTTAGTGGTATGCAGCCCAAAGTTTGAATATGAGATCGAGTGGTTTCTAGCCAAAACAATCTAAACGAGAATAGAAGATCTCATCGATAGTAGTCCAACGGTAAAAAGACAGACGAAAACGGACGTCAGATGAAGAAGTTATGAATTTCTATCGGAGTTTTCCTGTCCCGGGCTACTAAAAATAATAATATAAAAATAAAATCAAAATTAGCCGACAGAGTCTAAACAAGAGTTGTAAAGCATAATCTCACCTACGTGTGGATATAAAGAGCGTCGAAAACGGAGATCGTATGCGAGAGTTATGATTTTCTGAAGTTCGGGGCATGCATCCCAAAGGAGGAACGCCCCGCATTCATTACTAGGCCTCAGATTGGCCACGTCACCCTCTAGTCGCATAGCCAACACTTCCAAAGCTCGGTAAGAAATGATGCACTGGAACGTGCTGCGTTCGGGGGCCAGACCCAGCCCTATAAATTGAGTGCAAGATCTCGTGTTTTGTTGCTACTTTTCTTTCCTTCACTCCATATTACCTCGTTTTACGTGCAAGTTATACCCCTGAAGCCCCGGTATCATCCCGACACCCGAAGCAAGTCCCGAAGCCCCCAAGATACCGAGAAAGAGAGTTGTCGAGCCGAAACTCTGCCTGCCTGAATCCCGGTTTTTGGAAGATATCCCGGTTACATCAAAGAATAGTACTTGAAGAGTTGTAGTGTTGTCCGAGCATCGTCTAATCAAGTGAGTGTGTAGTTACTTTCTTCCAACACATAAATATGAAGTATTTGCTATGAAATACATGTTATGTGTTGTATATATTGTTTGTTTATTTGAGATGGGTATGGAATGGATGTTTATATAGATTTTAAATGAGTTAAACTGTATATGTATTTTATATCTACAAGTATGTTGGGTAGGACATGGGTAGATGAAATAGTTGGTGTGTGATAAAAGATGAGTTGGATGATGAGACAATGAGGTGATATAGATCTTGAGATGAGGGTGACAGGTGAAAAATGAGTGAAACCTTTACCCAAGCGATGGCCCCATCATTCAGCAGAGTAGGGATGACAACCACGGACTATTCTAGACAGTCTAGTGGAACACTAACAAGCTCGCAACTTGTTGGTGTTGTGAACTTGATGTTCACCGGTGTACTCTAAAAACCCATTGACATGTATTGCGAGAGGGGTCTCGAAAACGATACTGTCAAAAAATGAGATAAACTTGTTATTAATCTGGGAGTATAGATTAATACATAGTTAATTGTCCCAAGTCCGAGAGTATGGAATAGGCCTAGTTATTAATCCGGGAGTATGGATCAGATTTACCAGATCCGGGTTTATGGATTAGGTAGAGAGGTTAGTTTTAGATCTGTGAGTATGGATTATGTAAAGATATAAATTTTAGATATAAGAGTATAGATCGTGTCGTCATGAGGATCGACAGGGTGGGATAAGAGTTGCTTTTATATGGTGAAATTGTATAAGTTTGTGAGTTCTAATATATATATATATATATATATATATATATATATATATATATATATATATATATATATATATGATATAACATTTTGGGTTGAAAACCCTATATGCTCACCAGGCTCTGAAGCCTAACCCACTCAGTTTTCTTTGTATCACAGGTATCGATACGAAGACATATTTCACTGAGAGATTAAAGGAGATGTAAATCATTAGTGTAAATAAATGTAAGTTTTGTTTATGCTTATGTGTCTGTATTGACCAGGATATCCCAAAATGTTTTAAAATGAATAAAATACATTTCTTCGGAAATGCTTTGATAAAGTATTTATCATGTTTTCTGGGAACAAATTCCGCAACAGTCTTCTTTAAACGATTACTCTGATTTAAAAACAAAGCATAAACAAATCGGTCTTTTTTGGCCGTGAATTTGGGGATGTCACAGTTGGTATCAGAAAATTAGTTTAAGCAAACTAGGAAGTTATAGGATTTCTAGACTTAAACTTAGAATGCTAAGTGAAGATTTTGAGATGAGTGTCAGTTATATTTAAGACACGAGCACTAGTAAATTTTAGGAAAGTTGCCTAAAATGCTTTTATGTGCTAAATGTTATATGTTTTCCATATATGATAATATTTGTTCGAATCTACGATTTGTTGCTAAACGGATTTGAAAACCTTATGTGTTTAGGATTCTAAGAGTAGGATCACAGTATTAGAACTAGCATGTAAACATTTTGAAGTGATAAGGATGATTTGCACGTCTATCGAAATAGAGATCTAAATTCACCTAATTTGGTGTATAGATCGAAATGGCAAACACACAAAGTGGATTGGGAAACGACAACCCGTAGTCTGAGCCACAAGTGATTAGGAGTTCACTAGAGCTAATAACTGCACCTGAGCCAATCACGATGGCGAGAGTATACGCAATAGTGCGAATGATGGTGGATCAACAGATGGAAGAAACAAGGAGTTTACTTCAACAAAGTAAGGACGAACTTACTGTGCCAGTATGCAAGGCACCTACTCTTGAGATAACTATAGGGGTTTGTAATTCATTTGAAGAAATGATCAACGATAGGACCACCAACAAGGTTGAAATTGGAAAGAAGAGGAAATTTGAGGAGTCTTCAAATTCCAACAAGAGCAACATGTTCTCGAAGTCTAGCAAAAGAGGAAGTAAAGAAAAATGGTGTGGGAAATGCAAAAAGAAACACTCTGGAAAATGTGGCGAAGAGGTGACATGTTTTAAGTGTGGAAAGCATGGGCATTACACAAATGAGTGTACATTCAGCACAAGGGTGTGTTACAAATGTATCGAGGAAGGGCACTTCAAGCAGGACTGCCCAAAGAGGGAAGAAACTACAAAGCCAAAGGTACCACAGAAGCATTATGAGAGATGCGACGAAGCGGTGACTTGTTACAAATGTGGAAGGATCGGCCACTATTCCAAGGATTGTACACATAGTGATAAGGTATGCTACGGATGCGGAGGCAAGGGGAACATGTCTACAGACTGCCCAAGGAAAAATGAAGCAGCAAGGCTAGAGGCACCGCCAAAGCCAAGGGCATTCCAAATGATCCTCGACGAAGCAGACAATAACGTGAGGAATCAAGGATGAGGATTTTATATCTAAATATCAAGTTATGCAGTAGCAAAGTGAATAGTAACTTGTGGTATGGGCTATTAGAGGCATAGTATAGCGTGAACTTGAACCTCTGTGTAATAGTTTCAAGAAATAATATAAACCCTGGTTTTGTTATTTGTTGTGTTGGATGATTGTGTGATTTTCTTGTATGGTGACTTGGAAAACTGCGAGAAAATACTTAGGACGAGTATGAGTAGGTGTGAATGGTAGTAGAGGCCTATACTACCGAAAGCACAGGACTCGCACTTGGATCAGGGAAAGTCACAAGGTTACCAAGAAACTAGCAATTGATTCCATTTTATTCAAAGTATGTCATTACCATTGTTTCGATAACTAAGCTGATGGTTGTTATTCTGACCCTAGCGGTCATATCAAATTGAGTCCGACTACGATGAGTTTGTTACGTGGTTCCGAGAACCGAGTTTGATGTCACATCTGACTAAAGTCAGAAGATTGAAATCAATGCGATCATTAGTATCGCGCTTGTTGTTAAAGAAGTAGTAGCTAGAAATGCTACCTACTAAAATGTGATTATATCACATTAGAACATGAAGGAAGGTTTAGTTTGTTCGGGAATTTGACTCTAAGAGACCTAAGTCTAAGCATTGCATCATATGATGAGAGCTCATTAGAACATGACCCATCGGTCTGTTACAATAGATGAAGGAAAGTACTCATACTAAGAAGATGAAGAGGTCCTCAATAAGGATTTATTTTGTAACTCGGAGGTTACGATTGAAAGTCCAACATAGTACGAAAAGCAAATGCAAGAATGAGCATCGCCTGCAGTCAAGAAGCCCTAAAGATAGATACTCTTTCGAGGAAACATAGAAGTTACGTTTATTACATAGGATGAAGAGATAACATATGGAATCATTATACAATTCCTATTTCGTTGATGATTCCAGGACGTAATCATCCTAAGGGGGGATAATTGCAACGCCCGTAGATCAGGGCTAGTCAATTTAAGGACAATGGGCGTCAAAAATGACTTTTTGATGGAAAGATTACTTAGGATGAATAATCTTAACTAAGTTGTATTGGTCGTGACAAGGATTATGAATATATAAAGAATGTCGAAATTCGAGTTATAACGAGGAAGTTATAACCTGTCGAAGTTTTGTGACAGAACCGGTATGAAACTACGTGATGTAAATAGTGAATTTACGATAGAGCAATATTTAGCCTTAGTGATCTAAACAAAAGTCGTAGAATACGTTAAACCGAGGGCGTGCATAAAAAGAACGTCCAATTCTGACTTCGTATGAGGAAGTTATGATTTTTCGAAGTTTCGACTTAGCGGTATGCAGCCCAAAGTTCGAATATGAGATCGAGTGGTTTCTAGCCAAAACAATCTAAACGAGAATAGAAGATCTCGTCGATAGTAGTCCAACGGTAAAAAGACAGATGAAAACGAACGTCAGATGAAGAAGTTATGAATTTCTAACGGAGTTTTCCTGTCCCGGCCTATTAAACATAATATAATAAAAATAAAAAATTAGCCGACAGAGTCTAAACAAGAGTTGCAGAGCATAATCTCACCTACGCGTGGATATAAAGAGTGTCGTAAATGGAAATCGTTTGTGAGAGTTATGATTTTTTGAAGTTCGAGGCACGCATCCCAAAGGAGGAACGCCCCGCATTTGGAAGGGGAACGCCCTGCATTCATTACTAGCCTCGGATTGGCCACGTCGCCCTCTAGTCGGATTGCCATCACTTCTGAAGCATGGTAAGCAATAACGCACCGGAATGCGTTGCGTTCATCCAAGGAACGTGTTGCGTTCGGGAACGCGCTACGTTCATTCAAGGAACGTGCTGCGTTTGGGGGCCAGACCCAGCCCTATAAATTGAGTGCAAGACCTTTAGGTTTTATTGCTACTTTTCTTTCCTTCACTCCATATTACCTCATTTTACATGCAAGTTATACCCCCGAAGCCTCGGTATCATCTCGACACCCAAAGCAAGTCCCGAAGCCCCGAAGATCCCAAGAAATAGAGTTGTCGAGCCGAAACTCTGCCTGCGTGAATCCCGGTTTTTGGAAGATAGCCCGATTACATCAAAGAATAGTACTTGAAGAGTCATAGTGTTGTCTGAGCATCGTCTAATCAAGTGAGTGTGTAGTTACTTTCTTCCAACACATAAATTTGAAGTATTTGCTATTAAATACGTGTTATGTGTTATATATATTGTTTGTTTATTTGAGATGGGTATGGAATGGATGTTTTATATAGATTTTAAATAAATTAAACTGTATATGTATTTTATATCTACAAATATGTTGGGTAGGACATAGGTAGATGAAATAGTTGGTGTGTGATAAAAGATGAGTTGGATGATGAGACAAAGAGGTGATATAGATCTTGAGATGAGGGTGACATGTGAAAAATGAGTGAAACCTTTACCCAAGCGATGGCCCCGTCATTCAGCAGAGTAGGGATGACAACCACGGACTATTCTAGACAGTCTAGTGGAACACTAACAAGCTCGCAACTTGTTGGTGTTGTGAACTTGATGTTCACCGCTGTACTCTAAAAACCCAATGACATGTATTGCGAGAGGGGTCTCGAAAATGATATTGTCAATAAACGTGATTGTCACACCCCCGAACCAGACGGCGGAAACGTCCGGGGGCTGTCGTGACTTAATTGAATACCATAACATTGAATATATATGAAACAAAACAACATTCGTCACCATTCATCAACATAATACAACCAGTAGTGTTTACATGTCATACATTGTTTTAACATTACATTTCCAAAAATTAATATTGTTTGGTTCATTCAAAAATAAACTGCAACCGTCGCTGAGCATGATTTCCCTTGATTCACTGGTTTCCTGAGAATACAAGTATTTTGAAAAACGTCAACATATGAAATGTTGGTGAGTTCATAAGTAGTGTTTGAAATCGAATGTTTATATTGTTTGAAAAACCACCAGAAAATCCGATATTTTCTGAAAAGAAAAGCTTTCAAAAACGTTTGTGAAGATCCATAGGTATGCTTGTTTGTTTCTATACTTGCAAAATAAGTTGTTCATTTAAGATGTATGCGTTTAAAATCTGTATGTGATAAAAACCCTAGGGAAACCCGATGTTCCCCTAGTTCTTTTGAAATCCATTGAGTTGCGTTGAAACCATTACAAAAATAGTAGTATCGGTCCCAAGCGACGTTGGAAGGTTCTCGAGCATTGATTATTTACTACAAACCCGCATTACACAAATGCCCGGTTTATAGATATACCAACGATTCCCGAAGGCGTCGTCAGTACTAATCACGTTATCCAATCGCCCGGACTATGAGTGGTCCCACATCCGAAGAGAAAGAGGTCACGAAGACCCCGGTAACTCTATTAACCGGCTGGGGAAAAATGTGTGCGAGGGGTCCCCGACCCACCTCGTAAAATGTGTAGACTTTTCTAGCAATACCATGGCCCTTGGGGTCCAATGATACAAGCCATTGAAAGTCACCCTACGTTGTGCCAAGTCGGTAAAACTCAACACTTCGTAGAAAAAAAATGTCTTCGGGCCTTAAGATCAGGTCATTGGGCTAGCTAGGCCCAACAAACAAGATTTTACACTTTTGGGGCCCGAAGATGGTGCGTAGACGTCTGTGCACACTCGCATGTATGTGTATTACCAATCGTTATTTGTATGTAACAAAGAGTTAGTAGTTGTAGATTTCCATTGGCTCGAGACCGAGCCAATTCGTTTAACAACGACTTTTGGTATTGTAGTGAGTTGTATTTCGTTGATAGTCGAGATGTCATTATTTGATCAAATTGTACACATTGAATCAGCCTTGAAATATTTCTGTTTTCAGCCCCTCATTATTTGTAAAATTTACATTTTCAACCCTTTTATTTAAGTATTTCCCGGTTTGGTCCTTAAACTATTTTTCTTGACATTTTAACACCAAAAATTATTGAAATTAATATTTTCCAGCATATTTTTCAAAGAAAACAGTTTAAGTCCCTGAAAATGCAGTTTTTCTCGGTTTTAGCCCATCTTTTCGCAATTTTGACAATTTTGGCCCAAAATGGAAAATTTTTGCAACTTTGGTCCCTTTTAAATTTAAAAAGCATTTTAAACCTTTGAAAAGGGTTTGGGACACTTATAGTCCACTGTTTTACAGAAAGTTACAGTTTTGGCCCTCCAAAACAGAAAAATTCGCATAATGGGCCTTATTGGGCCGAAATTTGCATTTTTAGCCCAATAGGCTTGAAATTTATGTTTTTAATCCACCAATTAAATAGAATTCCAGAAATAGCTTTATTGAAACTGTTTTGACACATTTCAACCATCAGAATCTGTAAAATGTCATTTTGGGCCCTTAATTTTGTATTTTTCACATTTTTGGCCCAAAATATGTGTTTTTAGCTTAAAGAAAATTGTTGCTAACCACTTGGCTATTTATCTAGTACCACTTATTATGTAGGAACATATTTGAAGCTAATATCATAAAACATGAGTTATATCTCGGTTTTGAGGGGTTTAATGGCTAGATCCAACATTAAAACACATATAAGCATACATATAAGCATGGAAATCATACAAGGCATACAAACACATATAGATCTACACTTTCACTTGTATTCCCCCCCACAAAAACTCTTAAAAACAGAAAATAGGGGTATGAATCTCACCTTGAGTTTGTAGTTTCGGTTCTTGAAGAAAATTGGAAGAAATGAAGTGATTTTTGGCCCTTGCACTCCTTGATGAACTTTTCGAGATTAGGGGGGTTTCTAGGGTGCAAGATCACGGTTTTCACATGGATTAGGAAGGGATTTTGATAACAAAAGAATTTAAACCATAGATCTATGAATAATCTTACCTTAGATGATGATTTACTTGCAAAATCCTCTTGGAAAGTCCCTAAATTTCGAGATCTTTGGAGAGGGGAGGGAAGGAGAGTTCTTTGAGTGTTCTAGAGAGAAAGTTGAGATATTTTGGTGTGTGTGATGATGCTTGGCCGAGAGTGAGAGAGGAGAGAAGAAGAAATGACTTTTGAAGTGATTTGCATGGAGATATGGACTAAGATGCATGGAGACATGTTGGGTAATAATGAGGTGGCAAGCAAATAGTCAACCCTTCTTCTTGGGCTTTTCTTTTGGGCCGAAAATGGGAAGGAAAAAAAAGGTTTTTGGGCTTTTTGCTCCTAAGCCCAACATTAGTGTTAATTAGGGTATTTATTGGACTTATAAAATAAAATTGTGATTTTTGTGCTTTATTAAGCTAGGTTAGGTTTAATTATGGATCAAAACTTGTGTTTTATTTCCTTCTAGGTTCTACCTAGCCCAAAATATTGAAATAAACGAATGTGGGTCCAATTAGAGCCCAATTAGGGTCCTAAACCCATGATAGTCCAATTGGAAGCTTATTGGTCCATTTGGATCCAATAAGGAAGTCTTAGTCCAAAATGGACTTAACCAAAACTTCTAGGGTTTCCAATTGTTTGATGACTATCTATAGTACTTGTATCTTGTATTTGGTTAAAGTTTTTGATTCTCATTAACTTGAATGTGTAGATTACATAGCTTAAAATTTACAGTTGTGACATCATCCCCCCGTTAGAGGGAATTTCGTCCCGAAATTCTGTTTGAAAGCTAGATTTGAGAAAACTAGAATAGGTGAGGGTACTTCTGCTTCATTTGGTCTTCGCGTTCCCACGTGAACTCTGGCCCACGCTTTGCGTTCCACCGTACCTTCACGATCGGGATGCGACTCTGCTTAGTACGCTTCATCTCCCTGTCCATGATTTCGATTGGTTCTTCGACGAACAGGAGGTTCTCATTGATTTCGATTTCGTCAAGAGGAATGACAAGGGTTTCATCTGATAGGCACTTTTTCAGGTTAGAAACGTGAAACACGGGGTGCACACCGTTTAGCTCCGCGGGTAGTTGTAGTCTGTAGGCTACCGGACCTATCCGGGCGACGATTTCGAAAGGTCCAATGTACCGTGGGTTTAGCTTTCCTCGCTTTCCGAAACGTATAACCCCTTTCCAGGGTGAGACCTTCAACAATACTCGATCACCGACCTGGAACTCTAAGGGCTTTCGCCGTTTATCAGCGTAGCTCTTCTGCCGGTCACGCGATGCCTGTAATCGAGCTTTGATCTGGACAATCTTTTCTGTGGTCTCGCGAATGATTTCCGGTCCTGTCATTGTCCTATCCGACGTATGTGTTCCTGCTAGCTGGGTGTCACCGATTTCAGCCCAACATAACGGTGATCTACATTTACGCCCGTACAGTGCTTCGAAAGGGGCCACCTTAATGCTCGAATGATAACTATTGTTATATGAAAACTCGATCAACGGTAGGTGGGTATCCCAAGACTTTCCGAAGTCTATCACGCATGCACGAAGCATGTCTTCAAGCGTCTGAATGGTTCGTTCGCTTTGACCGTCCGTTTGTGGGTGATACGCGGTGCTCATGTCAAGATGAGTTCCCATTGCCTTGTGGAGCGACTGCCAAAAGCGTGACGTGAATCTACTGTCCCTATCTGAGATGATAGATTTTGGCACTCCATGAAGTCTTACAATCTCTCGTAGGTATAAACGTGTCAGCCTCTCCATCTTGTAGGACTCTTTGATTGGCAGGAAATGGGCAGATTTCGTCAGTCGGTCGATTATTACCCATATGGTGTCCAATCCGTCCGACGTCTTGGGCAGCTTGGTCACGAAATCCATAGAAATCCCCTCCCATTTCCACTCAGGGATTGCCGGTTGTTGTAACAATCCGGAAGGTTTCTGGTATTCCACTTTTACTTTGGCACACGTAAGGCACTTACTAACATAAGTTGCGATTTCCGCCTTCATGTTAGGCCACCAATAGTGCTGCTTAATGTCCAAATACATCTTGTCCGAACCAGGATGAATGGAGTATCGTGTCTTGTGGGCTTCCTGCATAACGGTCTCTCTGAATCCTCCGATTTTTGGAACCCAAATACGGTTCATGAAGTAGTATACCCCATTCTCTTTGACTTCCAGGTTCTTCTCCATTCCGCGTAATGCCTCGCTAGTTTTGTTTTCCGTTTTCATAGCCTCTGCCTGGGCTGATGCAATTTGAGTGGTCAAATGAGACTGAATGGTTATCGAGTGCGTTTTCGTACGGCGGTTTGAGTATTCCTTTCGACTTAATGCGTCAGCTACCACGTTGGCCTTGCCTGGGTGGTACTTGATCTCGCATTCGTAGTCGTTTAACAATTCCACCCATCTTCGTTGTCTCATATTCAGCTCCTTCTGATTCAAGATGTGCTGGAGGCTCTTGTGGTCCGTAAAGATGGTGCACTTTGTACCGTACAGGTAGTGCCTCCAAATTTTTAGGGCGAAGACCACAGCTCCCAGTTCTAGGTCATGGGTTGTGTAATTTACTTCGTGCGCCTTTAGTTGACGGGACGCATACGCTATCACTCTTCCACGTTGCATGAGGACGCAACCTAAGCCTTGATTTGACGCGTCACAGTAAACTACAAAATCTTCCGTTCCTTCAGGTAGAGATAGTACAGGAGCGCTGCAAAGAGCTTGCTTCAAGGTTCGAAACGCAATCTCTTGTTGGTCTGTCCACTTGAACGGCACACTCTTTTGCGTAAGCAAGGTAAGTGGCTTGGCGATTTTAGAGAAGTTTTGGATGAACCTCCTATAATAGCCCGCTAGGCCTAAGAACTGACGGATTTCTGTGGGCGTAGTCGGAGTTGCCCATCCTTCCACAGCTTTGACCTTAGAGGGGTCCACATGAATTCCATCTTGGCTAACTACGTGGCCTAGGAAATTCACACTCCGAAGCCAGAACTCGCACTTGGAGAGTTTGGCGTAAAGCTTTTCCGATCGCAGCGTTTCTAGGACTTGTCAAAGATGTTGGCCATGCTCCTCTTTGCTTCGCGAATAGACGAGGATGTCATCAATAAACACAATGACGAAGTTGTCCAGGAACGGTCGACAGATTCGATTCATTAGGTCCATAAATGCGGCAGGTGCATTTGTTAGACCGAAGGGCATTACGACGAATTCATAATGTCCATAGCGGGTTCGAAAAGCGGTTTTTGGAATATCCTCTTCTCGGACTTTGAGTTGATGGTATCCGGACCGTAAATCTATTTTAGAAAAATAGCTAGCTCCTTGGAGCTGGTCGAATAAATCATCGATTCGCGGGAGTGGGTAGCGGTTTTTGACAGTGAGTTTATTCAACTCTCTGTAATCGATGCACATTCTGAAGGATCCGTCCTTCTTTTTGACAAAGAGCACCGGAGCTCCCCATGGCGAGTAGCTAGGTCGGATAAATCCCTTGTCCAGAAGCTCACTGAGTTGGCTGGATAATTCCTGCATTTCAGCAGGAGCCAGTCGATATGGTGATTTAGCGAGGGGAGTTGCTCCTGGAACGAGGTCGATTCGGAATTCAACCTGTCTCTCTGGGGGTACTCCTGGAAGATCTTCGGGAAACACGTCCGGATATTCACACGCCACCGGAATGTCTTGGATGTTAGTTTCTTCTTTGGTCTTGTCCACTATGTGGGCCAAGAACGCTAAGTTGTTCTTTCGCAGATGTTTTTGCGCTTTGATGCACGAGATGAGGCGGAGATTCGTACTGGGTTTGTCTCCGTAAATTACTAGGGTTTCGTGATTTGGGAGACGAAGGCGAACGGCCTTCTCGTGGCACATAATCTCAGCATGGTGGGGGCTTAACCAATCCATGCCGATAATCACATCGAAACTCCTAATTGATACTGGCATTAGGTCTATCCGAAAGACGTGCTGGTTAAGGGTTAGGGTACATCCGATGTAGATCTCCCTAGTGGATTCGGTTTTCCCATTGGCCATTTCCACCGTATAGGTTTCATTTAGCTTCTGGGGTTGTTGTTTTAGTAAATGTTTAAACTTCTCGCTTACGAAACTTCGCTCCGCTCCGGTATCAAATAAGATGCATGCATAAGTGTGGTTTAGGAGAAACGTACCGGTCACCACTGCGGGATCTTGAACTGCATCACTCTGACCCATAGTCAGCATTCTTCCTGTTCCTCTGTTTCCTGAGTTGTTGTTGTTGTTAGGGCATTCTCGGCGAAAATGTCCCGTCCTTCCACACCCGTAGCAGGTGTGGCTAGACCCTGCATTACTGCCGCCGGCATTGGTGTTGTTGTTATTGCGGTAGTTGTTGTTGTTCTGGTTGTTCCCCTGACTCTGGTTCTGAGAAGGATAAGTCCTGCAGAACTTTGCAGTGTGTCCCCTTCGATTGCAACTGGTGCAATGGAACTCCCTACATTCTCCTTGGTGATGGAAACCGCACTTGTTGCATTTGGGATGAGTGCCGGAATAGGGTCTTGAAGTATTTGAAGTAGCTGAGGCTGGAGCATGTGATGTGACTGGTACCGGCGCAGTGACAGCGTGAACTGCCACCGTTTGCTGCTTTTTAGAGGTCTCGGGACCTTGACGCCCCTTCCTCTTGTTGTTCCATCCTTTCTTACCATCGCTCTCCTTCTTCTTCTCAGTCTCTACCGGTTTCTCGCCCTTTTTGTGGTTATGATCATATAGCCTCTTTGCCAATCTCTTCGCACTGTCAAAAGTTTCAGGGTTCGCAGCTATCACATTCCCTTGAATGGGGGATGTCAGTCCCCAAATGAATCGTTCAATCTTCTTCCCCTCTGATGTGATCATACCCGGGCACAACAGAGATAGTTCGCTGAATCTCGATATGTAAGCATCGATGTTCCCATTCTGCACCGTGAGATTCCATAGTTCCTGCTCCATCTTCTGTATTTCGCCTCGGGGGCAGTACTCAGCCGTCAACATCTCTTTCATCTCTGTCCAGGGAATAGAGTTGGCGACAGGAAGTGTCATAGCTTCCACATGACCATTCCACCAAGTGAGCGCTTGGTCCACCAAAGTGCAGGCCGCGAACTTCACTTTCATCTGCTCGGGGCACTCGCATATCTCGAATACCGACTCTACTTTCTCGATCCATCGCTTTAGGGCGATCACTCCTCCGGTACCGTTGAAAGTTCGGGGTTTAGCGTTCGCAAAATCCTTGTAGGTGCACGTTTTAGTGAGTCCTTGGTTCGTCCCGTTGTTCGAACTTCCGGATCCTTGCCCGTTACCTCCTCCGTTGTTTCCTCGGTGAAGTTGTGCCATAGCCGCTGTGACTGCAGCAGACACGGCTGCCTGGAAAGCAGTGGAGTCAACTTCCGGCGGGGTTGGTTCGGGATTTCCGCGAGTAGTTGGGCGAGGCATCTTTCTGTCATGAAACGGAAAGATGTTGAGTGTACGTGGTTTCGGTGAGGTTATGATCCTATTAACTAGGTGTAGGGTACGAACCTAAGCATTACTATCATCAAGCATATAAGCATAACAACTCAACACATAACAACCGTGAATGTCATAGCAAAACACACAAAAGTTCCTTAATATTATCCGTGTTTAGTACAAGAAAATTTGCTCGTAGGAGCGTACATAAGTAACACTAATCCGACAGCATAACGGCTCCATGAGTAGTGTAGTCACTTAAACATAGAGCCGGAGTACATAACATAGTTACTAATATCCTACTACGATAGGTCTATCCCTAACCGCGATGAGCTGCGTCAGGAGGTGGTGCCGAAGTCATATGCCGAAATGTTGCGCTAGTAGCTGCGCCATCTCTGCCATGTCTCCTATAACTTCATCCCTCTCGTGCTCTGCCCTCACTGCCCGAGCTTCCATAGCATACAGCTGTTGTCGCAGTGAGGCGATCTCAGCTTCGAGGGAACGGTTCTCCCTCGGGGGGGTTCACTGGTGGAGCGGGGTGATCTGGTTGGGCCTCGTCCTCGCATGGTGGAATGGGGTCCTGGCCTCCGACCTGACCCTCCTCGTCGTCATCGTCGACCTCTCCAAATTCGTAGTCAGTGTCTATATATTCGTCGGGTTCAACGTCGTGTGCTTCTCCTGGATGCTCTCCCGGCTCATCCACCAGCATCCCGTGAGCTACTAAGGCCTGATGAAACTGGATGCCCTGCTGCTCCTCCTCGGGCTCCTCCTCCTCCTCTAGCCACCCGTTGTTTCCCTGATTAGGGAAGTAGGGGTCTCCAGGGTGATGAAAACCAGCCATGCTGTCTGCGCGAGTACGTAATTATGCTACATTATTCCTAGGGTACTATGACTATTACACAGGCTAAGCAAATATTCTCTTTTTGGGTGATATAGGGTAAAATTTTTAGGTTCCCTGGCTATTCCGATCTCATCAAGACATGTGTTAGTTTTACCTTGGAGAGAATGTAGTTGATCAGGCTGCATTCACTCCTTGGTATCACTAAGAACAGTCCCGAATTAACCGAGATACCAGTATTATGGTGTTTGATTCAGCGTTAGGTCCTTACTCCTAATGCAAGCAAGTGCATTTTATTCATTTGTTTTGTTCAGAGTTATGTTAGTCCCTCTTTTTGGTTTATAGTTGCATATCAATGTATGGCTCGACATGCTAGTTCACTATAAACAAAGCTCTGATACCAACCTGTCACACCCCCGAACCAGACGGCGGAAACGTCCGGGGGCTGTCGTGACTTAATTGAATACCATAACATTGAATATATATGAAACAAAACAACATTCGTCACCATTCATCAACATAATACAACCAGTAGTGTTTACATGTCATACATTGTTTTAACATTACATTTCCAAAAATTAATATTGTTTGGTTCATTCAAAAATAAACTGCAACCGTCGCTGAGCATGATTTCCCTTGATTCACTGGTTTCCTGAGAATACAAGTATTTTGAAAAACGTCAACATATGAAATGTTGGTGAGTTCATAAGTAGTGTTTGAAATCGAATGTTTATATTGTTTGAAAAACCACCAGAAAATCCGATATTTTCTGGAAAGAAAAGCTTTCAAAAACGTTTGTGAAGATCCATAGGTATGCTTGTTTGTTTCTATACTTGCAAAATAAGTTGTTCATTTAAGATGTATGCGTTTAAAATCTGTATGTGATAAAAACCCTAGGGAAACCCGATGTTCCCCTAGTTCTTTTGAAATCCATTGAGTTGCGTTGAAACCATTACAAAAATAGTAGTATCGGTCCCAAGCGACGTTGGAAGGTTCTCGAGCATTGATTATTTACTACAAACCCGCATTACACAAATGCCCGGTTTATAGATATACCAACGATTCCCGAAGGCGTCGTCAGTACTAATCACGTTATCCAATCGCCCGGACTATGAGTGGTCCCACATCCGAAGAGAAAGAGGTCACGAAGACCCCGGTAACTCTATTAACCGGCTGGGGAAAAATGTGTGCGAGGGGTCCCCGACCCACCTCGTAAAATGTGTAGACTTTTCTAGCAATACCATGGCCCTTGGGGTCCAATGATACAAGCCATTGAAAGTCACCCTACGTTGTGCCAAGTCGGTAAAACTCAACACTTCGTAGAAAAAAAATGTCTTCGGGCCTTAAGATCAGGTCATTGGGCTAGCTAGGCCCAACAAACAAGATTTTACACTTTTGGGGCCCGAAGATGGTGCGTAGACGTCTGTGCACACTCGCATGTATGTGTATTACCAATCGTTATTTGTATGTAACAAAGAGTTAGTAGTTGTAGATTTCCATTGGCTCGAGACCGAGCCAATTCGTTTAACAACGACTTTTGGTATTGTAGTGAGTTGTATTTCGTTGATAGTCGAGATGTCATTATTTGATCAAATTGTACACATTGAATCAGCCTTGAAATATTTCTGTTTTCAGCCCCTCATTATTTGTAAAATTTACATTTTCAACCCTTTTATTTAAGTATTTCCCGGTTTGGTCCTTAAACTATTTTTCTTGACATTTTAACACCAAAAATTATTGAAATTAATATTTTCCAGCATATTTTTCAAAGAAAACAGTTTAAGTCCCTGAAAATGCAGTTTTTCTCGGTTTTAGCCCATCTTTTCGCAATTTTGACAATTTTGGCCCAAAATGGAAAATTTTTGCAACTTTGGTCCCTTTTAAATTTAAAAAGCATTTTAAACCTTTGAAAAGGGTTTGGGACACTTATAGTCCACTGTTTTACAGAAAGTTACAGTTTTGGCCCTCCAAAACAGAAAAATTCGCATAATGGGCCTTATTGGGCCGAAATTTGCATTTTTAGCCCAATAGGCTTGAAATTTATGTTTTTAATCCACCAATTAAATAGAATTCCAGAAATAGCTTTATTGAAACTGTTTTGACACATTTCAACCATCAGAATCTGTAAAATGTCATTTTGGGCCCTTAATTTTGTATTTTTCACATTTTTGGCCCAAAATATGTGTTTTTAGCTTAAAGAAAATTGTTGCTAACCACTTGGCTATTTATCTAGTACCACTTATTATGTAGGAACATATTTGAAGCTAATATCATAAAACATGAGTTATATCTCGGTTTTGAGGGGTTTAATGGCTAGATCCAACATTAAAACACATATAAGCATACATATAAGCATGGAAATCATACAAGGCATACAAACACATATAGATCTACACTTTCACTTGTATTCCCCCCCACAAAAACTCTTAAAAACAGAAAATAGGGGTATGAATCTCACCTTGAGTTTGTAGTTTCGGTTCTTGAAGAAAATTGGAAGAAATGAAGTGATTTTTGGCCCTTGCACTCCTTGATGAACTTTTCGAGATTAGGGGGGTTTCTAGGGTGCAAGATCACGGTTTTCACATGGATTAGGAAGGGATTTTGATAACAAAAGAATTTAAACCATAGATCTATGAATAATCTTACCTTAGATGATGATTTACTTGCAAAATCCTCTTGGAAAGTCCCTAAATTTCGAGATCTTTGGAGAGGGGAGGGAAGGAGAGTTCTTTGAGTGTTCTAGAGAGAAAGTTGAGATATTTTGGTGTGTGTGATGATGCTTGGCCGAGAGTGAGAGAGGAGAGAAGAAGAAATGACTTTTGAAGTGATTTGCATGGAGATATGGACTAAGATGCATGGAGACATGTTGGGTAATAATGAGGTGGCAAGCAAATAGTCAACCCTTCTTCTTGGGCTTTTCTTTTGGGCCGAAAATGGGAAGGAAAAAAAAGGTTTTTGGGCTTTTTGCTCCTAAGCCCAACATTAGTGTTAATTAGGGTATTTATTGGACTTATAAAATAAAATTGTGATTTTTGTGCTTTATTAAGCTAGGTTAGGTTTAATTATGGATCAAAACTTGTGTTTTATTTCCTTCTAGGTTCTACCTAGCCCAAAATATTGAAATAAACGAATGTGGGTCCAATTAGAGCCCAATTAGGGTCCTAAACCCATGATAGTCCAATTGGAAGCTTATTGGTCCATTTGGATCCAATAAGGAAGTCTTAGTCCAAAATGGACTTAACCAAAACTTCTAGGGTTTCCAATTGTTTGATGACTATCTATAGTACTTGTATCTTGTATTTGGTTAAAGTTTTTGATTCTCATTAACTTGAATGTGTAGATTACATAGCTTAAAATTTACAGTTGTGACAGTGATAAACTTGTTATTAATCTGGGAGTATGGATCAGATATACCAGATCCAGGAGTATGGAATAGGCCCAGTTATTGATCCAGGAGTTTAGATCAGATATACCAGATCCAGGAGTATGGGTTAGGTAAAGAGATTAGTTTTAGATCCGTGAGTATGGATTATGTAAAGAGATAGATTTTAGATACAAGAGTATAGATCGTGTCGTCGTGAGGATCGACGAGGTGGGATATGAGTTGCTTTTATATGGTGAAATTGTATAAGTTTGTGAGTTCTAATTTATATATATATATATATATATATATATATATATATATATATATATATATATCATTTTGGGTTGAAAACCCTGTATGCTCACCAAGCTCCCAAGCCTGACACACTCAGTTTTCTTTGTATCATAGGTATCAATACGAAGACGTATTTCACTGAGAGATTAAAGGAGTTTTAAATCATTAGTGTAAATAAATGTAAATTTTTTTTTATGCTTATGCGTCTGTATTGACCAGGACATCCCAAAATGTTTTAAAATGAATAAAATACATTTCTTCAGAAATGCTTTGATAAAGTATTTATAATGTTTTCTGGGTACAAATTCCGCAACAGTCTTCCTTAAACGATTACTCATATTTAAAAACAAACCATAAACCAATCGGTCTTTTCTGGCCATGAATTTGGAGATGTCACAATTACCCTAGCCCATGACCTCCGGATTGGCTTGCCACACATACTACATATTGGGTCCTCAACTTCCCGGGTGAACTACCCTAGCCCACAACCGACCGGTTAGATTGCCCCGGGTTCGTTAACAGGACGCACAAAGCAGTGCATCTCAACCCAACCACACTATGTCGACATATAACAAATAACATATATTCAGCAAATAGAAAAATCATATAACTAGTCAACAGGCAACATGCAGATCTATAGATCACTACCAACAACTCTCACCGCCAAAATATGGGTGCTATGTAGTGATGTTGATTGTGATGGCATGTACGGAATAAGAAAAGATCTAGTGAATCATCACACAAATCATGAACACATGGAGTAAATAAATCTTTTAAGCTCTTATTAATATAAATTAGAAAGAGTACAAATGGGTATTCTAGATTCTCTTTTTAAAACTAATGCTCTCAAAATGGTTCCTTGCATAATGGGAGTCACTCACTTCCTAATTAAAGGAAAGACTCAACCCATTTACACATACAAGAGGGTAAGCCACATCCAAGGAGAACTTTGCACCCTAACATTCCCCCCCCCCCCCTCAAAGTTAGGAATTGATGCCCTGGCTTCCATATCCAACGAGCTCGCGCGATCAAGACCACACTCCCCTCGAAATGATACCTGTCTTCAAATCCGTAAATGAATACTCGAAGCTTTGAATACAGATGCTTCATTCTCCCTTTTTTATATAATCATAAAATGATTATAAAACCCATTAAGGGTGAGAAGCGCTCGAGGATTAATCTTCACATAAATCCCCCTGATATGTGCCAAAAATGAAACACCGAAAAACTTGCATGGAAAAACAATCACGAAAAAGCCTCGAAAAAATTTCCAATATGTGAAAATTTTCAACTTTAAAATGAGAGTTGCAAGATTTTCCAAAACCTAGGTAAACACTATCACTTTCTGAATTCTGTAGGGGCCCGTTGCGCCAAAAACAACTTAATATGCGAAACTCTACCCCATTTGTGAAACTTAACATAAAGTGTAAATTCGCACAAACTGCAGGGACTGAACTTGTAAAATCTTCAATTTCTCAGCTTTATTACTCCAATTTCGAAGTTGGGTATGTTCTCCAAAAATTTCGAATCTGTAGGGGCTAAATGAGAAATTCTGCCTTTCCACACAATCCCTTACACCAATGTCGAAGTTGGACCTTTTCTGCCACTTCGTTAAAAGTTAAGGGATAAGTTTCAAAACATTTCATGTTCTTCTTCTTCACTTCGTTAACCAAGTAACGAAGCACTATTCACGCTTCGCTTTTAGGTTCAAGAGCTTGTTAACGAAGTGCCTTCTTAATCATTCAAAGGAATAACGAAAACGAAGCCATGTGAATCGTTGATTAGTGAGCGAAGTACACTTCGTTCGTTAACAAGCTTCGTTCATGCTTCGACTATCGACTCGATTTTGACCATCAACAACGAAGTCAAGTTATTGACCATTTGATTCGTTCCCAAATCATCTTCCCTAAAATCGACTATCAAAACCAAATCAACCACAAATCTGTGATGTCAAATATCGAGTAACTCAAGCCTTCGATTATCAACACATTCTTATCGATACATAAAAACATAATTCCTCACCAAGTCTACCTTTCCTAGTTCGTTCCCATCAATCGACATCAAAACTGAAATAAATTCGACTTCGAGACTCCAAATCAAATACCCTTCGCTTTTTCATCACATCGACATCAAATTCGTCAATTTGAGTTTTGAGACCTTCGCTTTCATTCAACCAAACACGACATCAAACTGTCGAATATCGATTCTCAAATCGTTCCCAACTATCAACCACGATACTTCGATTCTCAAAAATTGACTATCATCAATCTGACTCCTAAACGAACTTCCAACCATCAAGTTCCAATTAACATCTTGAACCACTAACGAAACTCGATTCTCAGACCCATTCGATTCTCCTTTCATTCCCAATTCATTTTCTTTTTCAATACTTTCACATGTCGATTCCAATTCCAAATTACATTTTTAGTATGCGAACCAAATCAATTTCCGATTTTGACTTTTAGCTTTGACCATCGGAACGATTCATCGACACATAATGAAATCATCATTCTCAAATGAAAATCGAAACACAATAACAAATCCTTCATTCAAAATCAATTATTAAGAACGATTCAAAGAAATCGATAGAATTAAAATGAAATGAATTTGATTATATGATGCTCAGATGAAGAATCGATGAAGATCGTATGCAAAGGTACAATCAGATAAGGCTGATGTATAAGGCTACTCACGAACAACAACATACTTCTATTGGAAGATATGAATCAATGGGCTTCAATTATTAAAAAACGGATGCAATGATATTTCAACATTGTTTTAAGATATCCGATCAAAAAGTGGGCTTGATATTTGAACATGAACAGTGAAATTTAAACAAATATTTAGGATTGGGCTTTGAACAATACTCGAATTCAATGAACAGTAAAATTCTAGATTAAACAAAATGAATTGAATTTGGTTTTGATCTTAAACAAAAAATAATTGGATCAATTAAAGGGGTTGAAACGAATTTGATCCAATGAGACAAATCGATCAAAAATTAAAAAACGCAGAATATGAATCGAAATCATTGACGTTTTGTAATCCATTTGAGAATTTGAGATACATTTTTGACGAATCGAGTTTCATTTTCAACGAACGAATCAAATTTAGAAGATCTTGGTTCTTTTATTGGAACGAGAAAATCTCCAATTTGAACATTGTACCACCCACGATGCGTGTTATGCAACTCGTTCTTCGTGTTCTTCAATGATTCAAGAACATCTTCATAAGAACAACCAAAACTTTCGGGTTTTGACTTCAAGTTCAATGCAACACTTGGAGATTGTTGCTTTGGAACCCAAATTTGCTTCACGAATTTCGGATTCACAACAACATTTGACGATTTTTGTGAATAAACTCGCTTGTTCTTCTGTTTAATCTTCTTATTCTTTTTTTTTCTCATCTTTTTGCATCTTGAAGATTTAATTTCAAGAACCACTTCATTCTTGACAACTTCAACTTTACAAGTTTGAATCAAATTTTTTGGAGTTTGATACTTGTGAATTTCTTGGATTACCGACTTTCGATAAGGATTCATTCCTTCAAACGAATCACAAGAAACACAATATATCATCGGTTTGAACTCCAATCGAGCAAAAAACTTTTGCATCTTCATGAGAAGCAACTTGAATCTTCTTATCATGAATTTCAAGAACATCAAGAACATCTTCAATAAACTTAAGTGCACGAAGATCACTTGGGTTTTCAATAAGAGAAATGTATCTCTTATTAAACAAATCTCTTTCTTCTCCTTCTCTTGATTTTCGCTACAAGCTAACATAAACATGGAAATATCATACAATCATTAAATCTTCAAAAGTGGTTGAAATATCAATCTTCCATGATCATTTTTCAAACGTCCATAAGAAATCAAGGTACTCCATGAAATCAACCCGCCTTTCAACAACAATCCATAGAATTGACATTCGTTGACTTTGTATTTCATATCTTCAATGATCACAACCCAAGAATCTGTCACACCCCAAAACCGAGAATGGCAGAATACGTTCTGGGGTGGAGGACGTCATTTATAGTATCATAACATGCATAATAGTAAAAACAAGCAACCACATCCAGTTCATTAATATAGTAATTGTAATACATGTGTGTTTTGTACAGTTTATAGACACCAAAAAGTATAATCAAAAGTAAAGAGGAGTCTTGTATGCGCTCCGTCTTCTCAAAAACTGCTTCTATATCTGTCTATTGCCGACCTGAGAATACAAGTTATTTTGAAAACGAGTATCAACATAAAGCTGGTGAGTTCATAAGAATTTAGTGTCATTGCTTGTATAAAATGTTTACAATCTTATAACATGAAAGTTGTTTGAAAATAGTGTGAATCTCTAGAAAATCTCATATTTTCTAATAAAAATAGTCTTTTGCCAAGACTTGGTTACTTGTAAGTTTGATCCTCTTAGTGTGTAAAAGTTTTCTCGATTAGACTCGTAATTATAAACATATAATTTGAACTTCATTTGACCAAAGTAAATGGGAAAATAATGTATTATTCTAGCAGTGTTACTGCTGACTGGATGGTAATTTACCACAGACTCTAGATAGCGATATGTATTTAATACACCTCGAGGAGTCTACTTTACCTTTAATTCGTAATTTGTTAGATTAGGTTTCCGAATGTGAATATGTATGTAACCATACGGATAGGCAATTGAATGTATCATGACCCTCCAAGTCATTTGTAGTATGGTAGCATGTTATCATCCCTAGGCCTAGTCGGCCCGGAATGTAGCTAGCAGTCGGTATGTATGAGTATCCGCCCAATATAGATCTATACACGTAGAGCCCGCTCTCCCTCCAGGAGACTAAGGTTACACGGTGAAGGTACAGTAAAGTGTCGTATGGAGAAATAGTGTATCACATTCTGTTTTAGTATGTGTCTCTGGTATTAGTGTATAGTGTGCTTCTAGGTACAATGCATTTAATGTTCTTTGTATAGGTTATAGTATTCTTCTTGTGTAGTACTTAACATGTAAAGACTCATAATAGTACTAACCATGGTAAGTATCATAGTAATGATAGGGGAAGTGGTAAACCTTAACTATACCTATTATGGTTAGCTGGCATGTTGCATTCGTTCTTGGATACTCTTAAATATTGAAATAAACGAAGGTATTCATATCCAACACAAATACATACAATATATAACTAAGAACTCAACGACAGTCGGACAGATAACAATATACCCTAAGACCCCAATCAAACAAGAACAGGTAATAAGGCGAGTTATCAGTCCTAAGTCCTTCAAGTCTTACTTATATAAATATATTGGTACGGATACATTTTAGAAACATAAGAAGTTTAAAAGAGTTTGAAAATAGTTTTTATAACAAATTAACATGAAAATGAGTTTGAAAACATTGAAATCAGTTTTGATGGCAAACCGGTTAAAAGTATAAAAATCATTTATGATTGTAAGCTACAAATCACATGTGATTGATACTATAAATTGTTGGATTCAACTTGTATTCCTCCTCCCCCCCCCCCATAAAAGCATTTGAAAGGTTAATTAAGGGGTATGGACTCACCTGCAGCGAGTGGAGTGGATGGAAGGTCGGGTAGGGTGCTAGGTGTCAAGTGAAGACTTGAACACACTCTATGACCCTAGAAACATATGAAGACATATGTTTACATATAATTAGTGACTAAACACTAATTAAACACGTATATACATCCTAATACGAAGAAAACGCTTTAGTCAAGTGCTAGAAGGCTATTGGGTTGCAAGGAAGGAGTGTAAGGCCTCACTGTGGAGTTTACTCCTCAAATACTCGCCCTAAGTGAGTTCACGGTTGAGGGACCAATTCCCCCATGAGTTTACGGCCGTAAACTCATGGGGGAGGGTATTTGAGTGCTTTAAGGTCTCTTGTATCATTAGAAAGGGTTCTAAGATCAAATCCATGACTTGAGAAGTGATTAGGGTTCAAAAGGGGCACTCCCTTGGAGTTTGCGGTCCTTGGACCACTCATTGGGAGTTTACGGTCGTGAACCCTATGGTTTACGGCCGTAAACCCTTGGTCACTACACTTCCTTTGTATTTTGTGGTCCTAGGCTCATTCATACAAGTTTCTAGTCCATTAAACATGCTAAGGAAGGGGTTAGGGACACCAAAACACCCATCTTGGTGTTTACGGTTTTGGTGTTTACGGTTCATGAATGTTCATTGACCGTAAACTCATGTTTACTTCCTTAAAGGCACGCTTTTGGGTTTCTAACTTCATACATGCAAGTTTCTAAGTCATAGATAAGCATTAGAAAGGTTTTGGAGGGATTTTGGGGCTTCAAAACCCCCTTATAGGAGTTTACGGTTTTGGGAGGTGTTCCCCAACCGTAAAATCTAGTTTTTAAGGTATTTTGGGTGGTTAAATCCCGAATTTGCATGTACACATAGCAAAACAACAAGCTAGGAAGGATTACTTATTGTTTTGGAGCTTGAATGAGATGTTTCTTGGCTAAACCCACTTGTAGCGAGAGAAAGTAGAGAGAGAAAGCTTCTAGGAGTGAGAAAAAGTTCATGGGAAAGCCACTCATCCCTTATATAGGGATTGAGTTGCCGGTCAAGTGGGGATCCACCCCATACCGACGTTAAACGGAATTTAAAATTTTACCGGATTAAATTGTCGTGACCCGGCTTAGTCGTCAACTAAAAATTTTCTCAAATACTTTTGAGAGTATAACACGTGTTTTTATTTATTTCATTTTGACACTAAAAATAAAATAAAATAAAAAATTAATTGATTTGTCTAACCCAAATGTTAACGGAAATTTTAATAACAATAATAAAAATAAAAATATTCTATTAACGGAAATGGGTTACAGCGACGGAATAAATTTCGGGTTGTCACAGAATCATAATCCAAGAACACCATCTTTGATCAATCAATAAGATCTTGAGTTTTTGTAGAGAGAGAAAGTGATTTGAAATGGGTTTTCTAGAGAGAGAAAATAAAAATCACTTCAATTCTAATGAAGAAAATCGAATTATGAATAAAATCAAAGATGAATTCGATTTCTAGAATCCAAACTCTCTAAAACACGAAGATCAAAGATCAAAAAATAAGAATCATGAAATCTTAAATGTCATCATGGATCAATTCTTGATCTAATCAAGAATACCCGCTTTGATACCAATTGTAGTGGTGTTGATTATGATGGCATGTGCAGAATAAGAAAAGATCTATTGAATCATCATACAAATCAAGAACACATGGAGTAAATAAATCTTTTAAGCTCTCATTAGTAGAATTAGAAAGACTACAAATGGGTTTGCTAGTTTCTCTTTCTAAAACTAATGCTCTCGAAATGGTTCATTCATAATGGGAGTCACTCACTTCCTAATTATAGGAAAGACTCAACCTATTTACACATACAAGAGGGTAAGCCACATCCAAGGAGAACTTTGCACCCTAACATGATAAACACTTCCTAATAATCCATACATGACAAACCCTAATTCTACCTTCTAAAAAAAGAGATTGACCAAAAGTCAACCCAAGTCAAAATTCAACGGTCAAAGTCAAATTCAACAGCTCATAATGTCAACTATTTAGCCTCATGTCGTGACCAGCCCTTGGTCACATCGCGAGACCTCACTCAATCTGCTTCCAACTCATCTCGACTCAACTCAGACATGAAAAGTCACTAGATCTGACCTCACGATGTGAGCACCCTTCTATCAGGTCATGAGCTCCAAGAAGCTTAACATAAAATAGGGTCATTTAATCCTCACGTCCTGAGACCCTATGTCTCACGTCGTGAGCACAGTCTGAAGCCAAAAACCAAATATTTAAAGTCCATAATCCATTAATCCTTTTACTCTAACTTTCCAGAAGGACTTATTACTTCATACTAAAAGTCGATGCTTTACAGGTATGTATGTCCAAGACATGTCTTGATCTCATTTAGGACCAAAATAAAAGAAAAGATCGTCCAACTTTCATGCAGGGTTCCAAAACTCAACCATTCACTAAATCTAAACTTCATGACACTCTAAAGAACCTTATAACCCATAAAGTTTCCAACTTTATTGTTTCCATTCATTCGTACTTTCTTAACCAAGGGGAAAAGTGGGAAAAAACATAGATTTAGCCACAAACAACAATAAAGGTGGAAGCTTTGACACTTACAAGGGTCCGGGAACAATGTAAAGTGGTGATGATGACGATGGTTCCTTGCAAGCTTCTTCAAAAGATCACCTTCTTCTTCTCATGTTTCTTCAAACCCAGAATTGCTCCAAATGGGCCAAGAATCAAGCAAGGGATGGAGGCTAGGGTTTTCTAAGGTGAAATAGGGTTTGGAGGCTGATAATGAACCCTATAGTGGGTTTAAAGGGAATTAAATTCGAAGGAAACCCTAGAACATGATGGGCTTGGGCTGCAAAAGTTCTTACGTCGTGAGCCTCTATGCCTCACGTCGTGAGACTAAACCCAAACAAAAGTTTTCATATTAGCCCATCTCACGTCGTGACCACTCAAAAGACCACATCGCGAGGCTCCATTTCTTCCAAAACTCGACCTTTTGATTCCTTGAAACCCTAAATCGACTCATCTTGGAAAATAGGTGTTACAATTCCATTAACCAATGGGTTGTCAGTGAATCCTTCAAACGTAATTACGATAGTCTCACCAGGTTTAAGAAAGAGTCCTGAATCAACTAACTATAATAGTTTGCTGGCTCGCCAGGTTTGGCCAAGTGTCTTGACTTAACTAACTGTAGTGGTTTGTTAGCTTCAACAATAGAGAATATGTCATAGTTTGAAAGAATCTATTGCAAAACACTGTTAAGTTAAGAAATTGACAATTATCCTACCTTTAAAACACATAAATAAGGTTTACTTCTTAGTTCATCATGTGCATTCACAAGCCTCATATGCATAAATGATGATTAAATAAGTCCTTGAAACTCTTCTCAAGCCAAGTGTAATTGGATTTTTACTTCTAAACCCATGTCTTTTCTTTTGAAGGCCACTAACTTACCTCATGTATCACTTTGATTAGTTAAATCAAATAATTTATTTTTGCTTCATCATTTTCTAGAAACAATGTTGAAGGTTAATAGAGATACATAAAAAAAAAAAAAAAAAAAGATTGATTTTTCAGAAGTAAAATGACAGTTGAGTCACTAAATTAGCTAAAAAATGACCAAAGAGAAGTAGATACTACCTTAAGTTGGTGGATGAGACTGGTGGTGGTGATGAGTTATCATGGTGGTGGCGGCTGACATAGGTTAATTTAAAACTCCACCAAAATTGTAAAAGGGAACGGGAGAGCGAGGGTCTGAGGATTCAATTTTGGAGGCGACGAAAGGTTTTCGCACTTTGAGAATAAAATCATCGTTTTCTCCAAATCACGAAAAATTCGAGTTTTAAGAGGGATTTAGATTCCCCAATTTCATACGCAGGACGTCTCTTACCCCGACACCCATTAACAACGACAAAAAAAAAAAAAATAAAAAATAACCCCACATTCAATTAGAAAAATCACAACCAATGCAAAATTCAAAACCAACGTCGAGCAAGAAACGAGATAACAGCAAGACAAAAGAAAGAAAATCAACAATACAAGAGCAAAAAATCTAGAGAATCGTTAGAAGAAGGATAGAGAAGTACAAAACACAACAGCATAACGAAAGAAAACACCGAAAAGAAATTTACAAAATAAGACTCAAAAAAGAAAAACAAATTTTTTTTTTTTGAAAAGTCATGTGGAAGCAAAGAGTAAGAGAAAGTGATGAGGATGCCAATTTGTCCCCATGTCGTCAACAATAAAGAGTAGAGAAAGACAAAAAGAGTAATAATACCAGAAAAGAGAACGTATATGCCAAATTGATAGAAAATTTGAGGCATAAATGTCACCACAGCCTTGTTCTCCTTATATATATACTAGCCGTTACCCGCGCACAGCGGTGGGGACAAATAGCTTCTTTCAACGATATTTTTTAAGAAAAATGTTATGTTCCAAAAGAAAGTTCATGTCGTGGGTGAGAGGAAGGGCGGTAGTCGTGATAGTGGTTGGTTGAAGGCGAAAGGAGGCAGAGTGGCTGTGGTGGTGGTTATACTGTCTTGGTTACTAGTTAGGTTCTTCGAGAGAGTGTGCGTATATTTCTTACTTTGAAGGGATTACGAAGATAGATATTATGAGATGACTTGTTACCAATGTGAGAGAAGAGATCCTCTATAAATTGTTAATATTGACCGCTTCAAATGACTGAAGTGTTGAGATTGACGGGTTCAATTTGCAAATGAATTCTTCTAGTAATTTGATACGAAATTTTTAGGGGATAAAGGATAGGATTAAAGTTTTAATATTATTATATTATAAATGGGTTGTACTTCAAGCTTAATAGTTTGGACGTCTTAAAAAAATAATATTATTATATTTAATCTATTTATAGAAATAGTTAGATTTCTTTTATAAGTAGTAAATATATATATATATATATATATATATATATATATATATATATATATATATATATATATATATATATATATATATATTTGTTATTTTAGGATCAAAATAAAAATTTGTTTATTAGTATATTTTTCAAGAAAACAATATGATATCATGATACGTATCCTAATAACAACAAAATTTTATTCTAATCTTAAAACACAATTTTTTTAATAAAAAACATCTAAGGTTCTTTTTTATGATTATTTGGAAGACCAAAACTACAATTGCCTTTGTTAACTTAAAAAAACAGTGTACTTTTAATTTCAACTCAAAATAATATGTCAAAAATAAATTAGTCGTCGTTACATCAAATTTTCAACTCAACATAACATGCCAAAAGTAAATTAATCGTTGTTACATCGTATGTGCAACAACTAACGTGTGCAGGGGGACCCAAAACTTAGAGAAAATAAGAGGTGTTGCTAATTATCTGTAACTTTATACATTAATTATATGTTTAGTATGATTTAAAGAAAAAATATATACATGTAGGCCCTCGTTAAATAATTGGACTAATTCTTCAAACACTGAATTTGGGCACACGACTGGGGGGTGGGGTGTGGGGAGGACCCGCTAACAAGTAAAAAAAACAAAAATGCCCCTCCAAATTTACTAAACACACCATCCAAATGTTTATATTTTGGTCAAATAATCCTCTTCGCACGGGGTGGGGGTTGACACCCGCTAAATACTTATTTTTATATTATTTTCTATTAAAAAGTTTAAATATTCTCAATTTTTTTTGAATTTTATTAATATTTTTATTTTTATTTAATTTTATATGTACGATGGACCCAATTGATTTTCGTTCTTGATTCACCACTTGATCCGTCATATACTGGTATGTATGAAAGTTTAGCTTTTGTGCAACGTTTTGAAAACCGGACCGGAGACCGAACCGGTCGTCTTACTGGTTCGATGGTTCAGGTGGTCCTACCGGTCGGACCGGTCTCAAAAACCGGAAAAACCAGATGATGTTATAATTATATTTAATTATATAAAAAATACAAAAAATGAAAAAAAAATAAATATTTTTTAAAATTTCCGGTTTTGACCGGTTTTGCCGGTTCAACCGGACCGGTTTTTACCGGTTTTCACTGGTTCAAACGATTACCGGTTTTTTGGCCTTTAAGAACCGGATCCATAATCGGTTCCCGGTTCAACCGGTCGAACCAGTTGGTCCGGTCCGGTTTTCAAAACATGGCTTTTGTGTAACAAAAAATTATATTGGCCAAGACGCGGTCATAATGTTAACTGCTAGTGCCCCCATAATGAAAATTCATAGATCCAACATTCTCTGTGTGTGTTAGTATATATATATATATATATATATATATATATATATATATATATATATATATATATATATATATATATATATATATACTATAATAAATGAATATAATTTTGCCACATGTCAATATCTGATAGTTTTCACACTTATCATTTTGTGATAATTTTTAAATAAATAATATCCACATGTCAATTTATGATTTTTTTCTAATTTTAAAATTAAAAAGATACATAATATTTATAGTTATATATGTAAAGTATCAAATGTAATAAATATTATATTAAATTGCAATTAATATGTTTTTTCATTTCTTATTTCAAAACTTTATTTTAAAAAATACTTATTATTTACATTTTTAATATTTTATTTTTTTTAATCAACCTGTATACTATAGGGTTAGATTATTGTGTTCTAACTATGTATTGTGTATATCTAAGATTGATTTTGGACTAATCATTTTAATTATTTTAACAAAGTAATTAATACACATTACATTTTGAAGATATAATGAGTATTATTTAAATCTTCAACATTTAATATGCATTAATTACTTTATTAAAATAACAAAAATAAATGGTACATAATCAATGTTACATCCACACAACAGATACTAAAAATATTTGAACATAACTCTCTATCTCTCTCTTTGTTTCTCTCTCTATCTCTCTCTTTCTTTCTCTCTCTCTCTCTCTCTCTCTCTCTCTCTCTTTATATATATATATATATATATATATATATATATATATATATATATATATATATATATTCTTGATCTTCCAAACTACTATTTCTTTTTATTTTTTTATTTTTCATTCCTACATCTCCAACTTTTACACTTTCAACATATTTATTTTTATTTTTAATTGCCTGACACACTCATTAAATCCTATTCCTAAACTACTTCATTGTCCACAGCCTAACTTGAATTTTTAACCCCTTATAACGCTAGATCAAAAGCCTTTTAGTGAACATATTTAATGTTTCAATATAGCACAACATAACATATTTTTACAAAGTCTAAACCGACAACCCACAAAATAAACTGACCTCACAAAAAGTAAAAAGATTGATATGGTACGACTATGATAATTAAACAGGTAATCAAACTATTTCTAACTCGAGTCGATTTGCTGCTCCTCAATGGACTCACACCACCCTTAGCCCTAAATTAACCAAGGATTAGCGGTGATTAAATTTGTTATGTACTATTTCTTGTGTTATTTAATCTGTACACGAATAAACGATGCCTATTGTAGGCAACATGCGGCCAAATCCACGAACAAACAACACATTTAAGGTGCGACAAATACCCTATCTCTCCTTGCCTGATCATTGAGAACACGAAGTAGATAATATTTTCTATTACAGTAGGCGTAAACGTGTAATTTGAGGGAGAAATCGTGAAAGTTGCAAAAATCAATGGCGATTCTGTACGCTCTGGTTGCCAGGGGCATGACGGTGTTGTCGGAGTTCAGCGCTGTGACGGGTAACACCGGAGCCATTGTCCGCCGGATTCTGGAGAAGTTGCCGGCGGAGGCCGAGTCCAGGCTTTGCTTCTCCCAAGATCATTACATCTTCCATATACTCCGATCCGACTCTCTTACCTTTCTTTGTATGGCCAATGACACACTCGGACGTCAGTCTCCCTCCTCTTCCTCTTTGCATGTTCTATTACTTGCTAAATTCTTAGTTGTTGATTCATCTAGTACAAAAGTCACCATGAATGGCTGGCCACTTATGAGTTATAACTTGATTTTGTAATTCAGTTGAAATTGTATACGTATTGATATGTGATTTCATCCAGGAAGAATCCCGTTTTCATACCTGGAAGACATTGAGATGAGGTTCATGAAAAATTATGGTAAAGTGGCATCACATGCTACTGCTTATGCTATGAATGATGAATTTTCAAGGGTCTTGCATCAGCAAATGGAGTTTTTTTCGAGTAATCCCAGTGCAGATACACTCAACAGTGTTAGGAATGAAGTTGGTGAGGCAAGTATTCTTTATATATATATATATATATATATATATATATATATATATATATATATATATATATATATATATATATATATATATATATATATATATATATATATATATATATATATATATATATATATATATATATATATATATATATATATGTGCTAAAAATATGAACTAGTTTTACTTTCATTGGTTAATATCACACGAAGGATTCTTTGCTCTTATTTGTTTAGACATTTGAATTATATATACCACGTTCATATGTATGTATGTATAGGTGCACACCATTATGGTGAATAGTATTGAAAAGATATTAGAAAGAGGTAATCGGCTTGAACTTCTTGTTGACAAAGCTGCTACAATGCAAGATAGTGCTTTCCAGTTCAAGAAACAATCGCAGAGACTTCATAGAGCTCTTTGGATGAAAAATGTTAAACTTCTGTAAGTAATCTGATGCCCATATATTTACAAAACTTGTTTTTTTATGATTATTCTTATACATTTTGCAGTAGGCTAACTCGTCATCTTAATTAATAAAAATGATAATCATGCTTAGACAAGTATGATGATTCGTGACAGGGCTTTGCTGACATTCTTGGCATTTGTATTCCTGTACATGATAGTCGCGAGTTTTTGTGGAGGGATCACTCTGTCATCATGCAAATCTTGAATTCGTATCTTGAGGTATGCTATAAACGAATCTCCAGTGAGTTTAACTTGTTAATGGAGTCTATGTTTATATGCGTTTTATGATCTTTTATATGTGCATGCTTCAACTCTTGCAATTTCATCTTGCATTATGTCCTTCAATCTTCCTTCCAAGTTATTTTAATTACCATAAATCACTATCTTGGAATGGAATAATTCATTAATCCATCCATGTTGTTTGATAGATTAGAAGAGACGAATTAATGGTTTGTATTTTAATAAATCACTATCTTGGAATGGAATAATTCATTAATCCATCCATCCATGTTGTTTGATAGATTACAATTTTTTTACAACATTATCCAGTAAAAAGTTTATATTTTGTATGTAATAAAGTAGTGTGGTAAATAGATAAATAATTGTAGTTATTGTATAAAAATAAATAAATTATATAAAGATCAACGTTTTTACCAATAAAACACTGTTAGTCGTTTGTTTCATAAAAAATATGCTAGTGTATCCCAAAGATAAATTACATAAATGACAGTTGTTTAGATCCTAACACTGAACATATACCAATTTTCCTCATACATGAGCTCCTACCTTAACCATTGTATGAGCATTTCAATCACTTCAAACATCTCTATTTTGCTCTGTATTCTACATTCCTTGTTTAAGTTATAGTTTGAACCTCAATGATAAAGGATGTAATTGGTATTAATATATTATATTATCGGCCTAAAAGAACTGCATATATTATAACCATTTTTCACTCTTGATTGTAATTCATTCATATAACATCAATTCTTGATTAAACTTCACCATATCACATGAACCCTTGATGGCATTTCATACCCAAGTATAATTTCCTTGGTACTTATTTAGACCATTATGAATAGTTTTATCATAGAATCAGAATTCTCATACAATACAACACCAAAACGGAGGTCGATACCAAGGAGTACTCATCGTTAATGACATGTCAAATATACAATATTCCAAAGATCCATAACCAATTACAAAATAGCATAAAAGACATTAACCATTAATAATATAAAAGACCATAACATAAGCATATCATTATTCATGTTCAAACTAGTAAGCTCAAAAGAAAACCTAGAAAACAAATCATATAATAATCCTTATTGAGTACTAGATTCCCAACAAAAGAACAAGGTCATCAAACTACTACATGAGGCCTTTACTACTTCCAATCATTGTAACCCAATTAACACATAGTTCTGGCTTTTAGCGTCTAACATTGTCTATAGCGATCATTGTAAAAAAAAAAATGCAATTTGCAACTTGGGTTTTGTTGTGATGTGAGTGTTTTTTTTATTATCTTATTGGTTATTATTTCCTATACACCCACTGTTTTTTCTTGGCACCCTCCATCAATTATTTTCCCTTATTTAGGAGTCTAAAATGAGATAAAGCTATTGAATGCATAGTATCAGTTAGGATCTAAATCTCTTCCTCATCAACCACTTGAAACTCAAATACTTGTATATAACGTTCAGTTGAACTTGGCCTTAAACTTTTGATGTCGGTGGACATAGTTCCATCAAACAGTTGTGTACAAAGACCCATGAATGTTGTTGTTGATTTGTATCACCAATATTATTTAAGTGTACTGGAATGAACATATTGACCGATGTAATCTTGATAAACATTGAACAAGTAAGGGTGGTGCGGAGTGCATATTTGTTTGATTTATTCATGCTTAAACTATATTGTTATTTAGGGGCGAAACCCCTGAACCATGGGTGTCCAGGGATAGCAGGGTGCAAGGGGTGGCAACCCCTGGCGGGGTCCAAGGGGTAGAGCCCCTTTCTGGGATCAAGCTAGTTTTATGGATGTTAACTGTGTCTCAAACCCGATTTTTTTACCCTACATGTAGACCAGGTTTTATGGAAGTTAATTGATGCTTACGAAACTGCTATATGACAGTTTTGTCAGTTTTTAGATATTGGTTATGTTTCAGTTTTTTGGTCAATTCGAATTTGGTACACAGATCATAACCTTCATCATTCTTTGCTCATGAAACACTGAGTTTTATCCAATTGAAATTTCGATTGTACTATCAAAATATTTCAATCTGAAAGTACTCATATGTATGTATATGCTGAAGATGAAACCTTGGAAGCGTCTCATAGGATATTGAAGTGGGAGAATGATTACTACATATGTCGTTGCCACATCTTAAACTATATGTATCACTCTCTTATTGATGTTTACCAAAATGTTGAATCTGCAAAGGAACATGGGATTCACTAAAATCCAAGTATATGATAGAAGATACTTATAGTAAAAAGTTTATGGTTAGTAATTTTATAAATTACAAGAAGGTTGATACTTGGCTTGTCATGGAACAATCTCACAGTTAATGAAGATTATGGACAGTTTGTCCAACATAATCTGAAGACAGATGAAGTCATCTCGATTGTCGTCATTATAGACAAATTGTCTCCTTCCTGGAAAGAGTTCAAAAATACTCTGAAACATAACAAGGAAGAGTTAACTTTTTTTTAACTAGGAAGTCACTGTAGGATTGAAGAGTCTTTGAGGACTCAAGAACTTAACAATAATCCTAAAGGTATGAATCAAGTTGGCTCTTTTTTTTTAATATGGTGGAAGGCGGTGGATCAAAGAATTCCAAACAAATTTAAAAACAAAAGGAAGTACAAAAGTGGAGATGATAAATCTTCCAACAAAAAATGTAAACTGGTATTTTGGAAGTGTGGGAAACCTAGTCATTTCAAAAAGGATTGTCATGTTCATAAAGTGAATAAAGATGTTGGTTCAAGTGGGTCTAAGGATCCAAAAAAACAACAAGGTCAGAATTCTGATTTAGTACATAATTTTAATTATATTCAGAATTATGTTTCTGTAATTTCTGAGGAATTTTTTGTGAAGGATGATAATGTTTCTTGGTTGGTTGATTTTGATGAAACAAGTCATGTTTGCAAAGATTTTTCATTGGTTTAAAGATTGTCAACCAACTGAAGGTTGATCTGTTGTGAAGATGGAAAATATTGCAATTTAACCAATCAAATGATTAGGGCATGTTTTACTTAATTTTACTTCTAGAAAATGTTTATGTTTAGACAATGTGTTGGTTGTATCTACCATGGATTCGAAAAAATCACTTATCTGAAATTATGTTAAATAAGTGTGGCTACAAACAAGTGATGGAAAGTGGCAAGTATATCCTGTCAAGAAATGGTACTTTTGTTGGATTTAGTTATGTATGCAAGGGAATGCTTAGGTTGAATCTAAATTATCCTTCTTATAATCATTCGATTTTCATGACTAAGACTAGTACTAGCAACAACATAAGTAAATCATATTTATGGCATTATAGACTAGGACATGTTCGTTATAAAAGATTAAAAGACATGTAAAAGATGAGTTTAATACATGTTTTTGAAATTAATAATGAAGAGTCTAAAACTTGCATATTAACAAAATTCACTAGACTTACTTTTAAGGATGTTAACAGAGAAAGCAATGTGTTAGAACTCATACATAGTCATTTATGTGATTTTTCATGCTACTTTTTCATTAGGAAATAAAAAGTATGCCATTAATTTTATTTTTAATGCATCTAGACATTGGTATGTCCATTTGTTGCATTAAAAAGATGAAGCTTTTTATAAATTTAAAATTTATAAACAAGAAGTAGAGCTACATAAAAACGATTTGATAGAAAATTTACGGACAGATGTGATTGGTATTATGATACGATCTATTTCGAATCTACTGGTATAATACATAAAACCATGGCTCTTTACACACCACAGCAAAATGGTGTGGCCGAAAGGAAGAAGATCACTTTAAAGGAAATTGTTAGTTCTATGTTAACTTATTATGGTCTGAGTAACGAATTTTAGGGTGAGACTATGTTGACAGTCTGTTATATATTAAATAAAACTCCAAACAAAAGGAGTAAAAATACTCATCATGAACTTTGGTATAAAAAGGTACCAAATTTGAGTTATCTTAAAGTTTGGGGTTGTAGAATAGTTGTAATGCTTACTGAACCCAAAAGGAAAAAACTTCGGTGAGAAAGGTATAGATTGTATCTTATTTGGGAATGTTGAGCATTCCAAAGCATATAGATTTTATCTTTTAGAATCTAATGATTTTGTGTCTGTGAAAACTGTTATAGAATCAAGAAATGTTATATTTGATTAATAGATATTTACATCTATACTTAGACCAAGGGATATGATTTATAAAAATTCCAGTAAGAAGTCAATGCAAGCTAAAGATGTCTTTTGGATATGATTTTCAACTTTATTTAGTTAAAGGAATAAGGGATAAGACTGTGTCTCAAGATCAATATTATTTTATTATTGAGGATGATCCAAAGACTTTTAGTGAATCTATGGTATCTAGGGATGTTGCTTTTTGGGAAGAAGCAATTCATGATAAAATTGATTTTATCATGGGGATTGTCTGATTTGCCTCATAGATGAAAGCATTAGAATGTAAATGGATCCTCAAAAGAAATGTGAAAGTGGATGGTACCATAGATAAATACAAAGACATATTGGTTATCCAAGGGTTTAGGCAAAAAGAAGGTAATGAATTTTTTCATTATTTTGCCCATGTTGCTAGGATTTCCACTATAAGATTGTTTTTAGTATACAAAATCTTATAATTCATCAAATGGATATGAAATACGTGTTCTTAAATGGTGAATTGGATGAGTAGATTTACATAAAACAACTTAAAGGTTTGTGATGCCTAGAGATGAAAACAAAGTGTGCAAGTTGAAGAAATCATCGTATGGCTTGAAACAAACAGCAAAACAATGGCATCAAAAGTTTGATGATGTGGTATTGTCTAATGGTTTTGCATTAAACCAAACTGACAGGTGTGTATATAGCAAACTTGATACTTCTAGTAAAGGATTTCTAGTTTGCCGATATGTGGATGATATGCTGATTTTTGGTATTAACCAAAATCAAGATGATAAAACCAATAACTTTTTTTCATCTAACTTTGATATGAAAGTCATAGGGGATGTTGAGATGAATTGTGGTATAAGAATCAAACAAGGAAAAAATGGAATTTTAATTTCTCCATCTTCTTACATTGAGAAGATTTTGAAACACTTTACATGTGAAACTTGTTCTCTTGTTACCACTTCTATAGATCAGAATCTTAAGCTTCCACCAAATAAAGGAGCTCTAGTGTCTTAACTTGAATACTCAAGAGCTATTGGATGTATTATGTATGTCATGATTAACACTAGGCCAGGTATAGCATATGATGTCGGAACCTTAGTAGTTATACTAGCCATCCTAGTTCACATCATTGACAAGGTTTAAATACAATACCCAAGTACTTGAAAGGAACCATGGATTATGGTCTGACATATAGTTGATTCCTTTCTGTTTTAGAAGGTTATTCAAATTCTAACTACATTACTAATTTTGAGGATCACTCCTCTACAAGTGGTTGGGTATTCCTTCTGGGAGGAAGTGTCATTTATTAGGCATCCAAGAAAAAAACTTTTATTACAAGCTCAATAATGCAGTCTGAATTTGTGGCACCAGTTGTAGCTGGTAACGAAGTTGAGTGGCGAAGGAGTTTGATATATGAAATTATATTATCACCCAAACCGATATTTATCATTTCTATTAGGTGTCATAGTACTGCTACAATGGATAAGGCTTAAAGTCAAGTATATAATGTATTAGAAAAATAAGGTTATGATTGTTTGGATTCCACTAGGAGTTGTGATACATTTCATATTAAAGTATTTCGATGGTTCGATAGAAATCTTCAACCTCATAAAACTTAGTGATTTAATACATAACTGAGAATGAAGAAAAGTTATAATCTTCTGTGTACCAGAATAATGACCAAAAACTGGTGTATGATAAATGCTTGAAAATTGACAGAATAAACAATCCAACAACATTTTTATAGCCATCAGTACATTACTCAGTCCAAATATTCGAATATCAGGGTTGAATTTCACATTACTCATTCCAAATATTCGAATATCAGGGTGTCAGTATGGATTGAACCATTTCTATTCATGGTGAATAGATGAAGATAATACACACAATAGTTTACATACTCATAAGTTCTAACTTAACACTATATTTTACTAGCATATGTCTTCTCCTCAATAAGAATATCAAAGCTAATTCTCAAACTTCTTGAAGTGGCTAAACTTCATGCTTATATAGGTAGTCATTTTATTCTTGCACCTACAAACATAGTTTTTCAAAAGAACTATTAAGAAATAAAATTTCAACCTCCTTTACTTGCAATACTAAGCAAATACATTGGGATGATGTTAATAATGTGTTCCAATCTTCGAATATCAAGTTTTCCATACTTAATTAAAAATCTAACATTACATTAGATGGGAATTGGGTATCTTAATATGAAATATTTCAGGTGGACTTTAAACCCATCCCCACAATCTCCTTGTGTACAATATCTCTAACTAATCCTTTGGTTAGATGATTGGCTAAATTCAATTGATTTCTTACAAACTACACAATAGCATACCATTCATCATGAGCTCGCGGATTATGCTATGTCTATCAATTGAATGTCTAGACTTCATATTATATACATGACTATAAGCCTTAGCCAAAGTAGCATCACTACACACCAGATAGAAATGTTAAATATCAGTTTGGGCCAAAATAAAAATTCATATATCAAATTTCTTAGTCCATCGTCTTCTTTACCAACAACAACCAATGCTACAAATTCAGAATCCAAGGTTGAGTTTGTAATACAAGTATGTTTCTTGGATGGCTAAGAAATGTCACCTCCTCCATGAAAGAATATCCAACTACTTATAGAGGAATGATCCTCCTAATTGGTAATCCAGTTGGTATCCGAATAACCTTCTAAAATAGAAGGAAATCTAGTGTATGTCAAACCATAATCCATGGTTCCTTTCAAGTACTTGAATATTCAATTTAAAGCTTTACTAATAATGTGAACTAGTATTGCTAGTATACTACTAAGATTTTCTATATCATATGATATGTCTGGCCTAGTGCTAATCATGGCATACATAAGACATCCAATAGCTCTTGAATATTCAAGTTGAGACATTAGAGATCCCTTATTAGGTAGAAGCCTAAGATTAGAGTCTATATGAGTGCTAACTGGAGAAGAATTGTCAAATTTAATCTTTTTCAATATCTTTTTAATGTAATGAGATTGAGCAATTGAAATTTCATTGTTTCCTTCTTTGAATCTTATACCAATAATCAGCTCACCCCCCCCCCCCCCCCCCCAACCCCACCCCCAACCCCCAGTTTTTTCATATCAAAGTTAGATGATAAAAATTTATTGGTTTTATCAACTTGATCTAGATCAGAACTAAAAAATCAACATATCATCTACATATAGACAAATTATAACTACTTTACTAGAAGTGTAAAATTTTCTATATACACACTTGTTACCTTGGTTTAATGCAAAACTATTAAACAAGACCACATCATCAAACTTTTGATGCCTTTTTTTGGTGTTTGATTAAACCATACAATGATTTATTAAACATACAGACCTTTTTATATTTCTAGGCATCACAAAACCTTCAAATTGTTTCAAATAAATCTCATCATCCGATTCACCATTAAAGAATGTGGTTTTCATATCCATTTGGTGAATTACAACATTATGTATAGTTGCAAGAGCTAACAACAATCTAATAGTGTAAATCCTAGCAACAGGAGCATACGTATGAAAGAACTCAATACATTGTCTTTGCCTAAAGCCTTGGATAATCAATCTGTATTTGTACTTATCTATGGTGTCATCCATTTTCATCTTTCTTTTGATAATCTATATACATCCTAATGCTTTGAATCCAGGAGGTAAATCATCCAATACCGATATGTTATTATCCATGATAGAATCAGTCTCATCCTGGATTGCTTATTTATATAAAGAAACATCCATATATATCATAAATTCACTAAATGTATTTGGATCATCCTCAATAGTAAAACAATATTGATGTTGAGACACAATTTCATACTTTGTTCCTTCAACTAAATAAAGTTGAAAATCATATGCAAAAGACTTGGATTTTCTAGCTCTAGCACTTTTCCTAGGTTCAGAAGGTCTAGGTACATAATCTGTACCACCAAATATATTTTCATCTTGAGTTGTATTTTTGTTAGAAGATTGTTGAATCATATCCCTTAGTCTAGGTGTATATATATATATATATATATATATATATATATATATATATATATATATATGTAAATATCTCTTCATCAAATATAGCATCCCTTAATGATATAACAATGTTCACAGACATAGAGTCATTAGATTTTATAACATATAATATATATGCTTTGGAATGCTTAACATGCGTAATAAAGATACAATCTATACCTTTCTCACCTAAGATTTTCTTTTTGGGTTCATTGAGGCTTACAACTACTCTGAAACTCCAAACTTTGATATAACTCCAATTTCGTACCTCTATACCAATGCTCATAAGGGGTACTCTTACTCCTCTTGCTTGGAGTTCTATTTAGTATATAATAGTATATAACAGGCTGTCAACATAGCCTCACCCCAAAATCCTCTACTTAGATCGAAATAGGATAACATGGAATTAACCATTTCCTTTAAAGTCTTATTCCTCCTTTTAGCCACATAATTATGTTGTGGTTTGTAAGGAGCCATGGTTCGATGTATTATTCTAGTAGATTCGAAATAAACCGGATCATAATACTCACTACATCTGCCATTACACAAAAACTCTTATCTAATCTTTTGTATGTAGCTCTATTTGTTGTTTATAAATTTTGAATTTATCAAGAGCTTCATCTTTTGAATGTAACAGATAGACATAACAATATCTAGATGCATCATCAATAAAAGTAATGACATGTTTTTTGTTTCCAAATGAAGGTGTAGCATGAAAATTACATAAATTGCTATATATGAGTTCTAACACTTTCTTTCCCTGTTAACATCCTTAAAGGTTGTCTACTGATCTTTAACATGCAAGTTTTATACTTTTCATTATTCATGTCAAAATCAGGCAGCAAACTCATTTTAGACATATCTTTTAATCTTTTAAAATGAACATGTTATAGTTTAACATGCCATAAACCTGATTTTATTTGAGTATTTCTAATACTTGTAGTAATCATGCAAATCGAATTATCATAAGAATGATCATTAAGATTAAGCCTAATCATACCATTACAAACATAACCAAATCCAAAAAAGTACCATGTCTTGACAAGATGTATTTGTTACCTTCCAACACTTGTTTGTTGCCACACTTATTTTAAAACAATTTCGGATAAGAGATTCTTTCAAATCCCCGATACATACAACACATTGTCTAAATATGGCCATTTCTCAAAAGTAAAATTAAGTAAAACATATCCTAATCCTTTGATTGATTCAATTGCAACACTACCCATCTTCACAACAAATCCATCTTAAATTGGTTGATAATCTTTAAACCAACGAAGATCTTTGCAAACATGACTTGCTAAATCAGAATCAACCTACCAAACAATGTTATCATCCATCACATAAAATTCCTCAGATATTACAGAAACATAATTTTGAATATAATTAAAATTATGTACTAAATCAGAATTCTGACCTTGTTTCTTTTCTGGATCTGTAAATCCTTCTTGAAATTACCAGGTTTTCCACAGTTCCAACATACCAATTTTTCCTTTTTGTCAGAAGATTTGTCATTTCCACCTTTGTACTTCCTTTTTCCATTAGACTTGCTGGAATTCTTTAATCCTTCATATTCCACCATATTCACAAAAGAAGATCCGAGTTGGTTCTTACCTTTATGGTTATTTTCCAGTTCTTTATTCCTCAAAGACTCTTCAATCCTTAAGTGACTTCTAAGTTGAACCAAATTTAACTCTTCCTTGTTATGTTTTAGAGTATGTTTAACCTCTTTCCAAGAAGGATACATTTTTTAATAATACAGCAATAGAGATGGTTTCATCCATCTTCAGATTATGTTGGACAAACTGTCCCACAATCCTTAACAATTCATGGAATTGTTCCATGACAGGCCTGGTATAAACCATCTTGTAACTCATGAAATTATTGACTAGAAACTTCTTACTAGAAGCATCTTCTATCACATACATGGATTTCACTGAATTCCATAGTTCCTTTGAAGATTCGACATTTTGATAAACATCAAGTAGAGAGTCAGGCATACCATTTAGGATCAGTACACGACATATGTAGTCATCATTCTCCCACTTCGATCTCCTTCTAGTTACTTTCTATGGTTCATCTTCGATGTATTTAGGCATAGGGGTACTCAGAATATACACCGCTTTTAGAGTAATAAGAAGGAAATGCATTTTATTCCGCCATCTACTAAAATCATGCCCTTCAAACTTGATCAACTTATCAAACATGCTTGTCATGTCCTTCACAAATTCTCAATTTGCCATTTTCACATAATACTTTAATCTTTATAGAAAAAAGGTTTCATTACTTGGATTCCAATTAGTTGCAATACTTTCAAATTAGGGTACTCTGATGGTACAATTGAAATCTTCAATCGGATAAAATTCAGTGATTCAACGAAGAAATGAGAATGAAGAAAAGTTATGATCTTATGTGTACCAGAATAATGACCGAAAATGGGTATATCATCATTGTCTAAAAACTTTTGTAAAACAGTTTAATAAAGATAAGGGTTAAAACCCAGGGGCTCTTCCCCTTGGAGCCCACTACTAGGAACACTAGTCCCGGACCCCCATGGTTCAGGGGCATCGCCCCTAGATAACAATGTACTTTAAATCTGAATAAACTCAAACAAGTGTGCACTCCGGATCACCCTACTTGTTTAATATTTATCAATATTAGATTGGCCAACAAGTTAATACCATTACACTTAAATAACATTAATAACACAGATAACCAACAAATCTCCCCCATTTAAGTGTAATCTTGATTAACATAAAGCAAAGTTATAACAACACAACAAACAGATGCATAGTGTCGTGATGATTGAATTTCACATTAGTATATTACTCATTCCAAATATTTAAATATATGGGTGTCACAAATCAAAACCTTCAATATTCTTTGTTCATCAAACACTGAGTTTTATCTGATTTGAATTATGATTGTACCATCGAAATATTTCAATCTGAAAATGCATCATGAATCTCAGTGAATTCTGTCAATTGAAACACCTAGATTTTTAACGAATAGCAAAGACTATTTTAATGTATCTATTTTTCCGTGTATGAAATATATCCCTATAATAAAATTTAATAGCTAAAACAATAAAGATAGTTTATAAATAAGATTAACCATCATACTCATCTCTCATATATAACTCGTAGATATCGTATATACACAACACCTAATAAAAATTTGGTCATGGAAAGTTATTTCACTCACTTACACACGTCAAAAGAGTCGCGTGTACTCCCAGACTCATTCCTTTTAATCTTCTGCTACAGACATGTTGTGTGTCAGTTTTATTCATGTTGTGTCATACCAAAGTACATTGCTACTTTTAAGTCTTCCACACGCCACATTCATCTCCATGACGTGCCGCATTCTTCGTAGTAGGTTCTCCATTCCAAATTTCCAAATTTTCCCCTGCTATTAAAATTTTAGTCTTAACAAATTTAGCTCATTATACAAACACGTTTGCATAGAATTAACAAATTCTCACTAGTACTTATTTTAAGGGTATCAAAAATTATTCACATATTCACAAAAATAACTAAAACGACCTTATAGTCAAAATAATCTCTCTATCTCAATAACATATATAATTACTGATATGTGTAATGCTTTTTCAAATTAACTCCATGTTACACAACTCTCACTATTCAATTCAATAAGAACTAAATTATATACATCACAAAGTTCTCTAGTTGTATCTAATAGTTGACCAACTCATACTCATATAGCTACATCACTTTATACTCCTCTTTTCTACTAATCGATTTAAGTTTATGAATCTATCACTTCATACCTGATTCACACAAACCACGACTCTGATACCAACTTGTAACATCTGGCTATTTAACACAAGGTACAACCACACATTTTCAATTTCTATTCATAAAACACATAAGTGAAAAATTATATTAACAATCTATCACAACTAGTAATTAACATAGTCGCATCAAAAAATAAAATACAACGATCTAAGCCGAGTAACAAAAATTATCTTTTATAATTTCTCGCTTCCTAATGAACTCACCTGAAAAACCTACAACAATAGAAAGGGTAAATATCAAATCTCAATTCTTAACACGTACAAGAGTTATACTAAAATCCTTATACTTTACAACTGCAATATAGCTATATCATACATTCTCAAAGGTTATTGTAACATCCCAAAAAAATACAAGCCAAAAATTTCATTTTTAAATACGTCATTATAAACCAACAATGTAATAAAACATCCGTAATATCATGTCATGTCAAAACCAAAATAGAAATAATCAAATGTGTTATCATAAAATAATATCAGAGTGTAATCCCAAAGATCTCGTGTGCGGAAAACCATAGTGTGATGCACTGCGATCAAGCCGACTCCTTTCCTTTAAACACGAAGTACCTGAAACCAAAACTGAAAACCGTAAGCACGAAGCTTAGTGAGTCCCCCCATCATACCACATACCACACAATCATATAACATACATATACTGTTAGACATATCTGGGTGCCCGGCCTACCCCTTCGGTCCTCTCGACCGGATACTGTCTAGTATATCTGGGAGCTGGCCTCCCCTTTGGTCCTCTCGACCGGATACTGAACAGTATAGCTGGGAGCTTGCCCCCCCCCCTTCGGTCCTCTCGACCAGATACTGACTAGCATATCTAGGTGCTGGTCTCCCCTTCGGTCCTCTCGACCGGGTACTGCCTAGCATATCTGGGTGCTGGCCTCCCCTTCGGTATCTTTCAACCGGTAAGCGGGGACTATTTCACCCCCTAACACTACCACATAAAAGCATAGCATAAACACATAAGTCATAAACACATCAAATCTAAGGCTGGAAGTAGTTGCTACCTGACCAATGGTAGCCTTATCTCACACGCAATCTTATACAATCCACTGCCTTCCTGATCCCATAACTGTAGTGACGCCCCTACAGTCCAATTGTTGGCTTAACCAGATATAATCCATTTGAGTAAATCCGAAATCCAATATGTGGATTTCCATATCCTCACTTCTGCACCCGAACTGGTGGGTACTATTGCTCCTTTCGCGTCCTAACAACGCACTCATGCTATCTACCAACCTAGCGAATGCTACGGCTACATACGCAGACTTACAACACTCTGTCACTATGTAGCTGCTAATGAATGCTACGGCTACACCCGCAAACTTACAACACTCTAACACTATATGATCGCTTGTGAATGCTACAGCTACCCCTGTAGTCTTACAACACTTCCCATACTAACTGAAGTCTAGTGAATGCTACGGCTACCCCCGTAGTCTTACAACACTTTCCATACTATCTGACCACTAGTGAATGCTACAGCTACCCCCGTAGTCTTACAACACTTCCCAAACCGGGTCGAACACGCACTCGACCTAACCCTCAACTGAACTCGAGTCCTAACCGGAACTCTAACCTGGTTCCCGAAGCCTGCTACCACGTGACACCATTGTATCAGTACCGTACCCATGCCCGTGATCAAAGCATCACAGTAAACCATGAAATCATCTACACCCTCTTGCAGGGTGATAATCAGTGCCTTGCACAACCATTGTCTGAGAGTCTCGAAGGCTGCTTGCTACTCAGGCCCCCAACGAAAAGTTTCCGACTTCTTGGTCAGTCGGGTCAAAGGAACCGCAATCTCGTAGAAATCCCATATAAATCTCCGTTAATAACTCGCTAGACCCAGCGGACTCCGAATCTCAGATGGAGACCTCAGAATCTCCCACTGCATCACGACCTCTATCTTGTCCGGATCAACTAGAATACCCTTCTGGTTGACAAGGTGGCCAAGAGATTGCACCCTGCGCAACCAGAACTCACATTTGGAGAACCTTATAAAAAGCCTCTTCCCCACTTAGACTCGAATAAGTCTTCACATAACATGAGAATTGAAGGATTTCCGATCCTTCTCGCTTTCTAATATCCCACTAATGACAACCTATGCCTGCCAATGCTAGCGCTTAATCGCTGATTAAACCTAAAGATCTCCCATCCTCAGGAATCTTTGAGGAGTACTCTTGAAATCTGATCCAGTCTGACACCTCAATCCTTCTAACATGCTGTCAGTTGAAGACCTTAATCTTCACTCTAGCTGACGAATCCTCGTTCCCTCTCCCAATCTTGCAGTACCACTGAACTCTAACTGAACATGGCCCATGCGAAAACACAATTCTCTTGAACATCTAATGACCAACCACTTATGAATTTAACACCCGCGACTGACACTACCCTCTTCCTGTCACCAGTTCTGTCCTAGCAATGCTAGTGCCTTGAACTCCAAAGTTCATTCATAAACAATTACCGACCATACCTGAACCATGATAGAACCTCTGAACACTGACTTCATTGGAGAACAATCACTCCAAACCTGATCGAGTATCCTCTAAATAATACTCCTGCATAGATCCCAACAAGATCCGAAATGATAACGGTATGTGCGGAACCCACTCCACAAGATGCATCCCTCTTTGGGTTCATCAAGGACCTTTCGGCATGCAGGATGGCATATATGATCCTTGGTAACCCAAACACTAGCATAAAAACCGACCCGAGGTCTGACTTATCCAAACTCACTCATAATTCCAACGCGATACGTATACCCAACATCCATCTAGTAGCAATAGAAGATGACATACTCGCAACGTCTGGGGAAATATTGGTCACCTTCTGCTGATATGACCAATCTTGCTACCCTGTAGCAGCCTAAACCCTTGGAGTGATAAACTCCCTTGTGTACTTTCTTGTACGCGCTTCACTGACTCAGGCCCTGCTGGCCTCTCACCTGATGTTCAGAAGTCATGGGTCTCTTCCCGAGACCCTCTACTATACGCACCTGGCACACACCTCTCTTTCCAGGGTGCTCCAAATCAATCTCGCATTTGCAACTTCTTGGAAATCATATCCTTCGGGGTCTGACACCTTGTCACGCTCGCTAGCTCTCTTGCCAATGACTAAGCTGCAATAACTGGGACATCCTCTGTCCCCAAAATGGGTCACGAACTCTCCCCTGAAGCTTCTTAGATTCTCCAAGACTCTCATTGATTCGAGTATGGATCCTGTGCTTTCAGTAGTACAGGCCCAATACTACCTTCCACACCTATCCATACTTTCCTCAGCAATCCTCCCGAATCCTCCAAGTCGCTTCCTCAAACTGGTACACCCAAGTCTCACTGAACCTCACTACTAACTTATTGGAATATATCATAGGCTTCCCTAGGTTCCCGTACCCACCCAATCCTCAGCTGCTGGAAGATTCCCAGTAATGTCAACTAGCTACCTCATGAATATAGCCACATGCAACAAAGATCAGATAATCCTTCGACTAATAGACCCATCCCTAGAACGGTTGGACTCAAACAAGAGCTGCGCAATAGGGTCAAATCTATCAATCTGAGATTATCCAGCCTGTACCACATGTGACTTAGCATATTCACTTAATAGTTAGCTCACATTACTAAAAGTCCCACAAAGCACAAAGCAAGCAGCATTCAGACAAGGGAAAATCTAACCATCATATTCCAATCAGATCGTTCTATCCTCTAATCAGGAATCTGTACATGCATTTCAAAGGCTCACACAATCAGGCATAACCTAAATAGGTTATCCTATCACTGACTGATAAGTACTAGCATGCAAGTCTACAAGCACATACAATAGGCATATAAGGCATCCTCCTAGATCCTTAGCCCTAATCTAGCATGTAGTTCTCATAATCATATCAGATCATAACATAACATGTATGGGTATCTTGGGGAAAACTTACTTGAGCTCGGCTGATTGCACGCATCACACACTTTGTTCTTCTCAAAATTCTTTTCTCTTTTCAGATTCTTTTCAAACTCCTTTTTATAAAATGGTTTTACTTTTGAAAATTTTCATACCAAGCCCTTAGTTTGAGTGCAGACACACCCGAGAGTATATCTGAATCCCTCAAACCAAGGCTCTGATACCAACTTGTAACATCCCAAAAAAATACAGGCCAAAATTTTCATTTTTTAAATACGTCATTATAAACCAATAGTGTAATAAAACATCCGTAATATCATGTCATGTCAAAACCAAAATAGAAATAATCAAATTTGTTATCATAAAATAATATCAGAGTGTAATCCCAAAGATCTCATGTGCGGAAAACCATAGTGTGATGCGCTGCGATCAAGCCGACTCCTTCCCTTTAAACACAAAGTACCTGAAACCAAACCTGAAAACCGTAAGCACGAAGCTTGGTGAGTCCCCCCCATCATACCACATACCACACAATCATATAACATACATATACTGTCAGGCATATCTGGGTGCCCGGCCTACCCCTTCGGTCCTCTCGACCGGATACTGTCTAGTATATCTGGGAGCTGGCCTCCCCTTTGGTCCTCTCGACCGGATACTGACTAGTATAGCTGGGAGATTGCCCCCCCCCCCATTCGGTCCTCTCGAGCGGATACTGACTAGCAAATCTGGGTGTTGGTCTCCCCTTTGGTCCTCTCGACCGGGTACTGCCTAGCATATCTGGGTGCTGGCCTCCCCTTCGGTATCTTTCAACCGGTAACCGGGGACTATTTCACCCCCTAACACTACCACATAAAAGCATATCATAAACACATAAGTCATATACTGCCTAGCATATCTGGGTGCTGGCCTACCCTTTCGATCCTGTCGACCGGTAAGTGGGGACTATTTCACCCCCTACTACTACCACATAATATCATGTCACATATATCATAATCTGTCTAGCATAGTTGGGTACTAATCTACCCCTTCGGCCCTATCGACCGGTAACTGGGGGCTATTTCACCCCCTACTACCACTATCACGTAACATCACATCATGCTAGCACATAAACATAACAGGTAGTAGCAAACATAGACAATTATCACAGAGAAAATCATCTAACAACAACTCCTACTGGTGGGCCGGCATTGTGGCCGTAGACCCACCGCTACTGGAAGGTAACTCACCTCACACTGCTGAAGTCCCGAAGACACAATCCCACACTTGCTGAAGTCCCACAGACTCGACTCCAGCTGCTGGCTGACAGATTCCCGAACTGTCAACACCAAAATAACACCCAATTAATAATTGGGTCCCAATACATAACCATACATACATTCTTTGGGTAACTACTACATTACCCCTCGCTTGGCTTATTCAAGCCCAAGGCCCAATCGTAAGCCCAAAGCCAACTAGGAAACAAAGCCCAACATATGGCCCAATTTTCTAAATTGGGCCCAAACCCTTACAAGGTCTTACCATAAGGCCCAACCCTTTAGTCTAGTCCAACATTCAACATTTTAATGGCCCAATATCACATAATCATAAAGGCCCAAACTATGGCCCATATATGGCCCAATTTTCCAAATTGGGCCCAACTCCTCATATGGGCCTTACCACAAAGCCCATTAATTATTCTAGTCCATTTGCTTGATCTTGGATGGCCCATTATAATCCAAGTGAAATTAGGGTTTCACATAAAATGATGATTAGGGTTAAGTTTCCTACTTAACCCATTAAGGACTTAATCCATTAAGGACTTAGTCCATTAAGTCCAATATCGCTTAGATTAATCTTTACCAATGATTATTATTTAATATCTCAAGTTATTAAATAATTTCCGTGTGTCCCGATTAATTCCCCCAAATTAGGGTTTCATGGCATTAGGGTTTTCCAAACCCTAATTAGGGTTTCCAACCCAATACTAGTCCATTAGTTAATTTGTTGGGCTTTTAGATCAATTAGGGCTTTATTGGGCCTATTAAACCCAATAGAATATCATTAAGCCCATTAAGTCTTATTGGGCCCATTAGGGTTTCAAACCTTCCAAACGAATCAATACAATCGAGACAAGGCACACCGCCACCCGACACGGCGGCCGGTGGCGGCGGGAGGCGGCAGCCACCACCTTAGGGTGGTGGTTTTCAAGTTCCTTCCATTATTCCATTTTTTTGTTACAATTACAATGAAAATACCCAAGTAACACACCCACTAACTAGGCTAAATATACACATACATAACCACCTTGGTTGTCGGCGGTGCTGAGTGGTGGCTGTGGTGGTTTTTCTCGTAACTTCCAACTAAGCAAAACATCCAGACACACCTGATGCTAACGGAACTACAACCACACCCACCCATGCTTTGATTTTTAAGCATCCAGCCACCCCTTCCGGTGGCGCACGGCGGTGATATAAATATTTTGCCATAACAGCCACCACCTCATGGTGGTGGCGGAGGGGTTTTCTTCCAATCTTCGACCATGGAACGATCCTCCAGACCTCACTAGCGAAACACACGCATACAAACATTGGATCCCACTCACAGCTGCCCATACATGGCGGTATGCGGCGCTTGGATGACATGGAGGCATCGGAACAACGGCTGGAGCGACAGTAGCGGCGTAGTAGCAACACATAATGGAGCGGAGAGGAGAGGAGATCCGTCGCCGGGAGTCGTTGAGGAAGAACCAAGCGACGACGGCAGCGGCTTCCAGCGTCGTCGTCGGCGGCGGCGGTTGAGAGGGTTCTGGAAAAACGGCGGCAGTCGAACGAGGAGGTGGATACTGGCGGTCCTTGGCATCGTCGCTGATCAGAAACATGAATCGGAGGGAGGTGCGGCTACCGGAAGTGAAGATGGGGAGGGTGACGGCTAGAGAGCCCCGACGATGGCGGCTGAAACATAAGGGAGGGTTTAGGGTTAGGGTTTCCCCGTTAGTAGAGTTATATACCCGGTACCTCACATATCTTTTCCATAATGACAGTTTCGGCCCCTCCTCCATAAATCCTTTCATTGGAAGTCTATAAATTACCATTTAAACCCTGCCCCTTCACTTCCTCTACAATTTAAGTCCAAATAATTACCATGGAGTCCCTAACTTCAAAAATTCTTTATAATAAATTCGGAAATCATATCTTTAACCCCCTAAGCTTTTGATTATTTATTTTAGGGCTATTATTCACTCATTAATTTATTTATTTATCAAATAAATAAACAGGGTATTACAGTTATTGCCACAAACTACTCGTTATGTGGTTTACCATACTCACTCTCTTTACTCGTTAGGTATTGTCACAAAAGGATCGTATTGTGACTCAACATACTCTTTCTCTATACTCTCTATCTCTCTCTCCCCTTCTCTCTCTTTAGTCTCTATATTATTTTTCATTCTCTCTTGTTACTCTCTTTATAGTCTATACTCATTCTCTTTAACTTATATAGTGATCATACTCTACCATATATCTCAACTATGCTTAGTCATTAACTCGTATAATAATACACTACCACATATGTCGATTGTACTCACTCATTAACTCATATAGTAATATACTACTAAATATCTCAATTATACTCATTCACTAACTCGTATAGTAATACTCTATTATAAATCTCAACTACACACTCCCTGACTTTTATAGCAATACTATTTTATATATGTATATCTTAGCTGTTCTTGCTTGAAACTTATATATTAATACTATATTGTATATATGAGCTTCTCTCTCACTTGTTTACTCATATAGCAATAAATTGATATCATTCTCAACTCCAAATCTCAGCTACTTTGTTATGACTCATAATAATAACTTTTACATTTCATTATAATACCAGGCAGTTAACTCCTTTATTATCAATTGGCAACAATTCAGATATTTGAAAATACCCAAAGAATATTATATATCTAAATAACGATTATATAGCGAAAGGCAAGGTTCTAAATAACGTTAGGTGTGACTTTGCGACAATGTCAAGCCTCAAGCTTTTAAGAGTTATGGCGTTTCATGTTGTTTATAAGGCGTGACTTAAGATGAAAATTTTGTAAATAATTAATAATTATATATTGTCTAGTATAATTCATTTTTATATATACATATGACTTAAGGCAGCATTTTCTTAAAGCGTGGCGATAGGTACAAGCCTTAGAGCCATGGCATGCCATGGCGAAACCATGTCTAGCTTTTTAGATCCTTACTGGAAGGTAATGTTACTCACCTAAAATATATTATGTGTATGGGATTTTGGCCCTTGAAGTCCCATGATAAACCTCATCCCACATGCTGTTAAAGTAACATGTAATTCTTGAATATCATATATCAAGATATTACTCTTTTATGTGTTTACCTTAATATTCCATTTAATACATGATACTTAATTATGTAAATAAAATCGTTAAGTTTACCGATCTATTATTTTTATACTAAAAATATTAAGGTTTAAATATATAGATCGTTAGTCTATCATGACTTTAACCAATAGGCATACAAACAGTGAACTAGATAGAGTATAATACAGTTGTGGTAAATGAGAGCGTCGAACTCTCAAGGAACATGTATGAATAATAATAATAGATTAAATTAACTGAAACGAAAAAATAATTTTTTTAGGGGAGGTGTATTTAAACTTATCTTTTAAACTTAACTTCAAATTGTCGATCAAACAAAGCATCATATGAAAACAGTAATATTGAAGCATTTCTACTTAGATTTCGGATCTCTTCTTCGACTTCCTTCGCCTTCTGAATGAAAAGGGTTTATTTCCGTAGAAAAGTATTGTCTACACACTCAATTGGGATGGAAAAATCTCATTCTTATATATAATAAAAGTTAGCGGCTCTAAGCCTTCGTCTTCGTGGCACTAAACGTGATCCTTATATATTCTTCCGGAAGTAAAAGTCTTTTTCACGACGCTATCCATTGATGGTCATGGCGCTAACCCCTGTGTTTTAAACCAACTTCGAATTTATTCCTTATATACTCCATATTTTGCTCCAATCTTCTTCTTTTAGTCATATCTCCGGATTTTGACCATCCTTATAATATTCATTTTGTAGCATATTTATCCTTAATTTATAATTATTCCTTATTAAATACTAAAATAATTACTTCAATTATGTAACTAATTTAACCAATGTCAAAAAACCTCACACTTAGGTTTTGCTTGCCCTTAAGAAAATGTATAATCAGGAACCTCAAAATTTTAGAATAAACTCCAACCAACTAAACTTAAAAACAAAAATAGAATACAACAGTAAAAAAAAAAATATATCTAAGTAACTATTGTGAAACCCATGACTTTCAATGACGTCCATGTAAAGAAATTATCTCTACTTGATCCCAGACTAGTTGGTGTGTAGTTGCTAGATGTAAAACATCCCTCGGAGGGTACTTGTTGAACTTCAAATGTCACAAATTGGTTCCGCTCCTAATAACTTAAATCTTGGAAATTTAAACTTCAAACTCTCTAATTAAGCATTATATCAATCCTATACCCCCACACTTTATTTGTACAATGCGACTCATTGTACTGACATGTAAAGCAAAATAGAGAATAAAAATGAACTCCCTAGGGTGGTATCGAAAAGTGGGTTTATACTTCTAAATTTATTTTTTATTGTAACCTCATACTTAACTATAGAATAAACTTTCTTTGAATAATCACATCTCTTTTAAGACTTTAATGTGTTAAACTGGCACTGGATTGCACCGTGAAATAGTTCTCATCACATCTTGAAATGTCTTCCTACGGGTCTCTCTCATGAATCATATAATACATTGTGTCGTGAGGTAGCTAAGCCGGTGTCGCAAATAACAAATAGTGTACTTCTTTCCTTCACGAAGTTGAATCTACCTGAAATTTCACTAATTGTACGAACTCCAGTCTCTTGTATAATCCATGTACCTGAAAACAATAAAAAAATTCCCACAAACCCCACACTTAAAATTTATGGTGCTTACATTAATACCTTAAATTTAACCAATTATCTCTCAAAATATTTATGCGTACAAGGAAAAGAAACAAAAATTTAAATCAATTAGAATCTTAAAGCAGAAAACTTGAAGGAAACAAAGTGCTTAAAAGGTATTAGAAAAGAAAAAATAAAAATAAAGTTCCGGTTTCCTACCACCAAACGCTTAGTACTCTGCGTTGATACCACTGCTT